>NC_045440.1:134867499-134910080 GCF_002776525.5 Piliocolobus tephrosceles | reverse complement strand
AAAATAAAATAAAATCTACATAGACCAAGTAGATCACACCAATGAATGAGTTGAGTCAAGTATAAGATCTTAGAGGGGTTGTGAGGCCTAAATTGTAATGGATAGTGTCTGTTTCCGTTAAACAAATTCAAATAAAATTGTTCAGAAATCACTCATTTTGGGGACAGCAGGCTTTTATTCCTTCTGTAAGAAGACCCTCACTCTAGGTGACTTAATGAGGCCCATGTCAAATTGCCAAGGGCAAGTGATATTTTAAATCAGCAAATACAAATGTTTGCTGGGGTCAGTTGACTCATTCTTTTGTTAATGCAGTTGAGAATTTAAGAGATTAGCAGTGTGTGGATACTAAGAAATAATTTCCATTCAAATAACTCTGCAGTAAACATTTGCTTTTGTTTCCTCACTTTTCTCTTGATTTTTCTTTGGGGAAACAATTTTTCACCATTTTGGCAGCCTGAATGGGGCCACCCATCAAGTTTACTCCCATCCCTAAATCCTAACTCCCACCCAACAAACACTGTTCCCAGGCAAGGAGTGGCCATAGATATTATCCAAGTCTAAACTGATGCTAGCGCTCTTGATCTTAAGGCATTTTCCCTTTCTTTTGTCACTGTGGTAAAATATGTATAACATATTTACCATGTTAACTATTTATCAGTATTTGATTTGGTGGTATTAAATACATTTACAGTGTTGGGTAACCATTGCCACTATCTATAATCAAAACATGTTTATCATCCCTAACATAAACCCTTTATTCATTAAATAATAACTCTGCATTCCCCACTGTCTCCAGATCCTGGTAACCTCTATTCTACCTTCTGTCTCTATGAAATTTGTCTACTCTAGGTACCCTATATAAGTGGAATCGTACAATATTGATCCTTTTGCGTCTAGCTTATTTCACTTAGCACAATGTTTTCAGGGTTCATGAATGTTGTAACCTATATTAAAATGTTATTTCTTTCCATGGCTGAATAATATTCCATAGTGTGTATATAGCACATTTCATTTATCTATTTATTTGTTGATGAACACTTGGGTAGTTTCTACCTTTCGGCTTATTGTGAATAATGATGCTATGAATCCTGGTGGAAAAAGCTGTTGGAATTCTGATAGAAATTATGTCAAATCTGCAGGTTGCTTTGAATAATATTCACATCTTAACAAGTTTAAGTCTTCCTATCCATGAATGTGGGGTGTCTTTCCATTTCTTAAGATCTCCCTTAATTTCTTTCAACAATATTTTACAGTTTTCAGTGTACAAGATTTTTCACTTCCCTGTTTAGATTTATTCATAAATAAATCTAAATTTAAATAATCTTTAAAATTTTAAAGATTCTATTATAAGTACAATTAAAAATTACTTTTTAAATTTTCTTTTTGGATTGTTCATTGGTGGTAATACAGAAACACAATTATTTTGTATATGGGTCCTGTGCCCTGCAACTTTGCTTGCTTCTTTATTAGCTCTAGTAGCATTCTTGTGGATTATATATATATATATGTGTGTATATAACACATGTATATACATGTATACACACATACACATATATATAATTTTATCTGTGAATAGAGATAGTTTTACTTTTTTCTTTCCAACTTGAATGCCTTTTTCTCTAAAACTTTTGAATTTTAATCTAGGAAACTGAAGTTAACTAGAACTGAATTATCCCGGCAGCAATGTCCTCAAAAGATAGCCTATACTGCCTAAGTTCAGAAGAGTGACTGCAGGTCATGTGCTTCCAAAGGCTAGATTTTGTACTATTTTCTCTTTGATTCTGTTATCATTTTTTAGCAGAATTTGTTTCTGGTGCTCCTAACTCAGGAACTCTAGATGATCTACTATCCCATCCATTTTCTTTTGAGCAAACAGAATGTTTTTAAAAACTAACATAAAGGAAGATAAAATAGGGTCTAAAATTGGACTTTATGATATTAGATCCAGTTCTCTTTATTAGTACTTCTTAGTTTCAGACTACATAAGAATTCCCCTGTTAAATGGTTTAAAATGCAAATTACTAAAAGTAATCACTAGAGATTTTATTTTTTTATTTATTTATTTTTATTTTTTATTATACTTTAAGTTCTAGGGTACATGTGCATAACGTGCAGGTTTGTTACATATGTATACTTGTGCCATGTTGGTGTGCTGCACCCATCAACTCATCAGCACCCATCAGTTCATCATTTATATCATGTATAACTCCCATTGCAGTCCCTCCCCCCTCCCCATGATAGGCCCCAGTGTGTGATGTTCCCCTTCCCGAGTCCAAGTGATCTCATTGTTCAGTTCCCACCTATAAGTGAGAACATGCGGTGTTTGGTTTTCTATTCTTGTGATAGTTTGCTAAGAATGATAGTTTCCAGCTGCATCCATGTCCCTACAAAGGATGCAAACTCATCCTTTTTTATGGCTGCATAGTATTCCATGGTGTATATGTGCCACATTTTCTTAATCCAGTCTGTCACAGATGGACATTTGGGTTGATGAGATACCATCTCACACCAGTTAGAATGGCAATCATTAAAAAGTCAGGAAACAATAGGTGTTGGAGAGGATGTGGAGAAATAGGAACACTTTTACACTGTTGGTGGGATTGTAAACTAGTTCAACCATTATGGAAAACAGTATGGCGATTCCTCAAGGATCTAGAACTAGATGTACCATATGACCCAGCCATCCCACTACTGGGTATATACCCAAAGGATTATAAATCATGCTGCTATAAAGACACATGGCACACGTATGTTTATTGCGGCACTATTCACAATAGCAAAGACTTGGAATCACTAGAGATTTTAGTTACTACTTTTTAACAAACAGCCTATGTGATTTTCATGTGTATGAACCACATACTACACTTTGAAAACCACCGTATGTTTTGCAGGACTGGCCTCTACAATGTATTTGCCAAATAATGATCTAGTTAACGATTGAATACCTCTAGGGTGTTGCTAAACTCTCTGTACCACAAGGTGAATTCATGTCATTTGGGAACAACTCTTTTTAAGAGTAAAATAATAATAAAAAGGCTTTTGTATTTTGGCTAGCAATATACTCGGTATGAAACTGAATCACTGAGTCATGGAATTTTATGTTTGTAGAATTATAGAGATTTTTTTCATTCTCCTTCCCTTAAAAGAAACAATTTCAAAGAATCAAATGAGCCAAACAAGACATATGTCTTCACATAAATGCTTTCTTCTGAAATACACATTTCTTTTTGTTCTAAATAATTTAATTTCACATAAGCATTTGTATATGTACTTGTAATGATCTCATCTCCATGTAAAAATGTGGTATCTTGGGTGTTGCTGGGTAGAACCCCAAATCCCAAAATAGCAATCCTCTTTTTTCTAACAGACATTTATTTTCTTTCAGTCTTGACAACTTTTCTGTCTTGACGAGTGAAATGATGCAGACCCCTCCATGAGGTGCTAAGCTGTACCGGCTAATGACTCGGATACCAGTGACACCAGAAGCAGGGTGCCGGGAGAGAAGATGAACGTGCTGTCGCTGTGAGAACTGTGTCAGATTGTTTTACATTTCTTAATTCCCCCTGATTCCTGGTTTTCACTCCTCCATCTGTTTCTCCATAGTGATTGGTATTTAAACTCTAAAAAGAACATGTGCTGCTGGAATAAGATGTTTTATTTAAATAAAAGGATCGATAGATCATGATAATGTGCATGTGAGATCTTCCAAGGTTATTAGCATTTTTCATATTAATCAAAACCTTACACTCATAGGATAAAATCATCATACCATGGTAGAATTGTTGGTATCAGCTAGATTTAAAATGGGCTTCTGGTGGGGGGAGTGGGGGTAAACCAGAGCTTTTCTGTTTGTAAAGTGCCTCAAGTTCACTTATTTTGCTGTGCAAAATAATAATCTTACAAGACAAAACAGTTTAGCGGAAGGAACGCAGGCTAAAGTCCAGCACACTTAACTTCAAACACTAGTTGCATAGTCTGGGTATAAAACCTGATTCCATAGACTCTATTTCTCTATTTAATTAAATTGTATTTGATTCAATATATAGTTATTGAGCACATGCACTTGAAACTGCAGAGCCCTAGAGATACGATGGTGTTTGAGAGATTCCTTGCCTACCTTTACTCAGCTTAAAGTGGAGCAGGAGAATGAACAGCAACCAAAGTAACACACAAAGGTCAATTATGATATGTACACATATTACACATCAGGGGAAGAATTTTGAGAATATACTACAGATTAAATAAGTAACAATGGTTACTTTCTCTTCTTTCCTTTTGAGAGAGCATGTTGAGCATGATAATGACATGGCAATTTAATAACATTTTCTTTCAAGTTCTGACACATTTGTTCTGAGAAAGCATTGTTCTGGAAGCCTGCAGGTACACATACGCATGTGTGTATATTTTCTTTAGTCGCTATTTTCCTCATCTTTTAACTGCACAGTTGAATTAACAAATTATTCCTCTGGAAATGGATTCCCATTTTGAAACATAAAATTGCCTTCATGACTAGAAAATGAAATAAAATGAAAAAATGAACATGGTGTATAGATTTGTAGTTAAATAGGAGGTGGAAGCTGGAAGTCTCCAGGTCTACCCACCTAGTTTCACTGACAGATAATCTCCCATCAGAGAAGGCGCCTGCCTTCCCAAGGTTGAGGAAAAGTAAGATGCTCAGCCATGCAGAGAACTCTGATCTTTCCATTCCCAGTCCAGTGTCAATAATGTCAGTCAATGCCATGTTTTCAGAAATGCTATCTACACCCAGAGTGAACCTCTTGAATGGGAAGCATGATTTTATCTGCAAATGCAAAATAGAGGAATGGCTTGTCTTCAGCCTAATTGCCAGATGAGGTTGACTGACTCTGAACAGGCTGTTTGATAAGAAGACTGTCAGTGCTCTAGAAAGAGCACAGATTGAGGTGTTGTCCAAGTAGTGGTAAATGCAGATCTTTGAAAACAAAGCTTGACTAAACAGAAGAACCCCAACCTCTCTTTATAGTGTTAACTTGGATAAAATGCTAGCCAAAAGCAGACTGAAGCTGAAGAAGCAGTATTTTAGTGCTTCCTCCCTATTTACCTGAGAACTTTTCAGTGCTCAGTTTTCCAAACCAACCAACTCCCTTAATAGCCTCACATCTACTTGAGGTTTATATCTGGCAGAATGAAGTCCCAGAGTCCCCAGCTGTCAAAGTAGATAAGTCTTGCTAAAGAACTGAATGTCAAGATAAGGGCGTCAGAAATAAAATAATTATCATCTGCAATTGGTTTACACACATAGTCAACGCCTTTCTGTTTTACACAGTCACTAACTGGCAAGATCAATAAAGATAAATTTGAGTAAATCTGAGATTTTGGAGTGGTATTAAATATGCACAAGTAGCATTTGGAGGCACTCAGGAAACAACAATAACACATTTTAAAAACCTGAGGAAAATAAAAAAAGACTGAATGTGAAATAGCACAGTGATGTGGAGCTCAAACTCTTAAAACAAGCAATCGTAAGGAGTGTAGAGAATGCTTTTGCTGGCTCTGTTTTACTCACCCACAAAGCCCCATGCCCTTAGCAGAGACTATGAGGTGCCCTCTCACCAGCCCTTGTCCATCACCACTCCATAGTGCATGCTGAATACTTCCTCACTGATATGCATTATGATGATCAACACCAAGGCTCCCTTTTCTCTCCGCACTTTATATGATGAGAATTTACACTCACATACAGAGTTAAAGGAGTAGTGCATTAGTCACCTTTATCCACAGTTTCACTTTCCAAGATTTCAGTTACCCTCAGTCAACCTCAGTCTGAAAATAAACAGTTTCTAAGTATTAAATTGCAAGTCATTTTGAGTACTGTGATGAAATCCATCCTGCCTGGGTCATGAATCATTTCTTCATCTAGTGTATCTACTCTACATACACTATCCACCCATTAGTCATCTACATGGTCTGCTCCTGAAATCCCACCATCAACATTATCATGGGTCAGTGATCCAGGATCACCTGAAGCAAATAGTCCTCCTTCTGACATATCTTCAGAAGGTCAGTGGTAGCCTAATGCCTCACTCCAATGCCTATGTTATTTATCCCACTTCATCTCATCATTAGGCATTTTATCATCTCACATCATCACAAGAAGGGTGAGTACAGTACAATTAGAAATTTTGAGAGAGACCACATTCACATGTTTTACCACAGTATACTGTTACGTTCATTCTCTTTCATTATTAGCTATTGTTGTTAATCTCTTAACTGTGCCTAATTTATAATTAAACTTTATCATAGATATGTATGCTTAGAAAAATACATAGCATATAGAGGATTTGATACTAGCCATAGTTTCAGGCATCTATGGGGGGGTCTTAGAATGTATTTCCCATGGATAAGGGGGATTTATTGTACAGGGACTGGTAAACTATGCCTGAGAGCCAAATCCAGCCATGTGCATTGTCAATGTCCACTTTAGCACTGTAAGGGCAGTGTGGAGTAGCTATGGCAGAGACCTTCTGGTACACACAGCATAAGAAGTTTGTTATTTACTATATTTTTTAGTGTTAAGTACTATATATATGTAAAGTGGCTTCTACGGAAAAAGTTTGCCAACCCTCGGACTTGCACAAAGAACACTTGTATACCTTCTGAGAGTTGTCAAAAGTTGTTAACATTTCATCATAGTTGCTTTATCTCTCTATATTTATAAATATAAAGGGTTTATAGTCATATTTTTCTGATCCATATGAAAGTAAGTTGCTGATATTCTGACCTTTTCCTTCTGAACACTTTGAATACCTCTGCTAAGAATAAAGACATTCTTCTATAAAGCCACAATGCCTTTTGCACATAAAAAAATTAATAATTATTCATAATAGCCTACAGTCATAATTTCTCAACTGTCCTTAGACTCTTTCTATATTTATTTGTTTGAAATTTAAAAATCAATATCCACTCAAAGTTTTATGCATTATCTTTCATCATTATGTTTCTTCGAATTCTTCCATCTAAAACAAGTCTGTCATCTTATATTTTTTCTTTTCTCCCCCAGTTAATATTTACTTCCGGCAGAGTCTAGGCCAATGATTTTGTAGAAAACTCCACATCTATATTAATGTATATTTATTGAATTCTTCATGATGTGATTAGCCATTTTTCCCATCTTCTATTTTTTCTGGAAACTGAGCATTGGTTCTAAAGGCTTGCTTAGATCCAAGTTAAACATTTTTGGCAAGGTCATTTTACAACATAAAAGGAGAAAAACAAAATCAAGTTTTCTAACTATTGACAAGGCAAAGTTTGATCATTTGGTTAAGACAATGGTCAACATGATGTTGATATGGAAAGGTACATATTTCCTTTTGCTATTATCTACAAGATTTCCTGGGGTGGCAAAGGAGGTAGGGATCTTTTGGCATCATGGAATATCTGTTTTCCCTAAAACTTTTTATTTAATGGTTTTTTTATTTCTGTGATATTGCATTCTCCCATCCCTTCTCCTATGCTTCTGTTCCATTTGGCTGTTCCTTTATAATAAACTAGTAAATAAAAATGAAGTGTCTTCCTGAGTTATGTGAGCTGTTCTAGCAAATTATCAAAATCAAGGAGAGAATTGTGGGAACCCTAGATTTATAGCTAGTCAGTCAGAAGCAGGAAAGTTCCCAGGACGCACTCTTGGCATCTGAAATAAGGGCAGTCCTGAGAGACTGAGGCTTTCACCTATGGGGCTTGATGCTGACTCCAGGTAGTTGGTGTAAGAAATGTATTGAATTATTGGACACCCAATAATAAGTTAGAGAATGGTTGTTGGTGTGGAAAAACCCACACATTTGATATCAAAAGTTTTGTGAGTAGAAACAGGTCATAATTCCATTGATGATCATTGCTTAAATCAATTAAAAAATGACTGCTGTTTTTCTAATTCTGTAATCTCTTCTACATATGTAAGCTGACATTCTTCTGAAATTATAACCATTCTTTTTTGTGCTTAAATTTCCAAAAATTAGCCAGTGGGAACCCCTTCCCTCTGCTCTTGTATGCGCTGGATGTAGCCCATCAGTGTTTGAGTTCTTTCTTGATTTCTGGCAAAAAAAAAAAAAAAAAAGTCTAGTTTACCTTGTACTTTCTCACCTCAAACCTAGCATCAGTCATTCCTATAAGGATCTCTGGCTTTTTTTTTTTTTTTTGGTTTGGTGATGGTATTGAGAAATCAAGATTTAGGTAATGCAGTGTTTGCCTTTTGGGGGGTGCCATTTTTTCTAGACTTTTTCAATGTACACATGCATGTATAGAACTTACATAAAATTATTAGTTTGTATTAGGTGCCAGGACTCTTCTTATTGCAAATAAAAGGTAACTAACCCAAGAGACTGAAGGCATAATAGAAATGAGACATATTGACTAGCCCTGTAAGAGGAAGTATGGCTTTAAGAATAGCTATGTCCAGGACCTCAAATGATGCTTTACATCTTACTGGATTTCTCAGCTCTAACTTTTCTCTGTATTAGGTTAATTCTCAGGCACTGCCACTCATATCCCCAACAAGCGATGCAAAAGTTCTAAAGCAGTAGTTCCACTGTACTATAAACTGGAAAATAAAACACCTGGAGAACTCTGAAGTTCTGTCTCCATTACTGGGATGGGGGTTCAGCAAAGGCCGTGAGGTTTTCCTTAACTCTCACTTGTTCCTCACAATTGATAAAACTTGGTGAAAGAAGGACTCTGTGATTTTAATGTTTCCCAATATTACTTCACTGTACTACTACAGTCTTATTTAATGTTTTCTTTCATGTTAACTGCCCTATAGTAGTTCTCCATCTCCTAGGCTCTAGCCACGTTTCCCTCATCTACAAATGTTTGAGCAGGTCTCTCACAGGCTATCAAGCACAGCTATAGTGTTTGTTTGTTTGTTTCTTCTGAGATGGCATTTCACTCTTGTCACCCAGGCTGGAGTGCAATGGCTCAATCTTGGCTTACTGCAACCTCTGCCTCCAGGGTTCAAGCGATTCCTCTGTCTCAGCCTTCCAAGTAGCTGAGATTACAGGTGCCTGCCACCACGCCCAGCTAATGTTTGTATTTTTAGTAGAGATGGGGTTTCACCATGTTGGCCAGGCTGGTCTCAACTCCTGATCTCAGGTGATCCACTGCCTTGGCTTCTCAAAGTGCTGGGATTACAGGCATGAGCCACTGCACCCGGCCACAGCACTAGTTTTTGTTGATATGTCTTTTAGAAACTTTCATCTGCTTCTGGCTTAATTACTGTGTCCCTGAAGATCTGCCAGCATTCTTCCATTCACAGCCTACTCAGTGATGCTCGGCTGATTTCTTAATTCTCTCAGATCTCATGTCAAAAAGCACTTTCCCATCCAAAGCTATAGAGTATGACTCTTTCTCAGAAAACTCTATTTCCCCAGCTAAACTTAGAATATAATATTAACTTTAAAAAGCACCTTTGGGATCATTAAGTCTGTTCCCCAATGCATACCATTTTACCTTCAGAAAATGGAAATCCAGGGAGGGAACAGGCAGGCCTAAGATCAAACCAGAAATGACTAGAAACCATGGCCCCTAATTTGAAACTCCTACATCCTACCCAGTTTATATTCAAGAAATGCTATCAAGCAGACCAGTAATCCAAGGGTCTGTGACAGGCATCCTCTTGAGAGGACAGTCCATGGGAAAGCAGTAGAAAAGGGCACAAGGATGTGAAGAGAGTTCTGGGGTTGGGGCTGGCTCTGACTCTGCATAACTGGCTTTATGACTCTGACTATGGGACTTGACTTACTGTCTGCGAGAAGTAATTAATAATATCTGACTCATCTGAGACTATTTCCATCTGAGGAGCCCCGGTTACTAGAGGGATGGCATGATTTTCTCTGTCACCCTCATCAGCTCCATCATAAATACTATTAAGAGAATCCCTTCTCTGAAACCCGAGTCCTGGACTAAATCCCATCTCTCACTGTTAGCTGTGTGGCTTTGAGGAAACTTACTTTATCTCTTTGTATCTCGGTTTCTTTACTTACCAAACAAGGATTTCTGTTTTATGAATAGCAAAGTATAGTGGTGAAAAAAGCAGTTTTAGGCTTTCTGTGTCTCATTTTTCTTATCTCCAAAATGGGGATAATAATGACAGCTCACCCATAGCGGAGGGTTAAATGAGATAATACATATAAAATGCCTGGAACAACATCTGGTAAATAAGAAGCAACCGTTTACTATTTTTGTTTTTCTTGTTGTTATTATTGCTTGGGTATAGGTTGAGCAGGCTGTGATGTACTGTGATTAACTGCTCCTAGACTATGGGATCTCCCAGGGCAGAGATTGCTTGTCACCTCTAGAGTTTGACATAAAAACTAGCATGCAAAATACTAATGAACAGATACTAGTCATTATTGTTATTGTAGTGTTACAATGAGAATTAAATTACATCGTACATGGATGCACCTAGCATAGGGCCCAGCACGTAATAAACTCCGCCATCAGCCCTATCATTGTCATCTTCCTCATGTTCCTCAAAGTGGTCAGCTCTTTTGTGGCTGCCTAGCTCCCTGGCAGAGGTCAAGGTGGAAGCACGCATTCCTGTTAAGGTATCTACCCCAGAGGGTAACATCCACTCAAGCAGGGAAAGAAGTTGGCCTTTATTGAAGAGTGTCTAAACTCTTCTTTGTGTTGTTGTTGTTGTTGTTGTTTTTGAGATGGAGTCCCGTTCTCTCGCCCAGGCTGGAGTGCAGTGGTATGATCTTGGCTCACTACAACCTCCGCCTCCCAGATTTAAGCGCATCTCCTGCCTCAGCCTGGAAGATTAGCTGGGATTACAGGCGCTTACCACCACACCTGTCTAATTTTTGTATTTTTAGTAGAGATGGGGTTTCACCATGTTGGCCAGGCTGATATGGAACTCCTGACCTCAGGTGATCCACCCACCTCAGCCGCCTACAATGCTGGGATTACAGGTGTGAGCAACCACCGTGCCTAGCCTGTCTAAGCCCTTCTAATATGGTGGTGTTGAAGAAAAAATATTGGCAAAGGAATCGAGAGTTAAAATCCTCTTTTTGCCCTACTGAAGTCACCGAGTAAGCCAGAACAAGTCACTTCCCCCAACTCTGCCTTGCCTTCCCAATATTCCTGCCGTGTCAGTTTTCTATGAAAGCGGCAAGTTTATGGCATGGGGAGACAAAGTGCAGAAACCCTCGGTCCGGGAACCAACAACAACAACAACAACAACAACAACAAATCCTGATTTGCGGCCGGGCGCGGTGGCTCACGCCTGTAATCCCAGCACTTTGGGAGGCCGAGGTGGGCGGATCACGAGTTCAGGAGATCGAGACCATCCTGACTAACACGGTGAAACCCCGTCTCTACTAAAAATACAAAAAATTAGCCGGGCGTGGTGGCGGGCGCCTGAGGCCCCAGCTACTGGGAAGGCTGAGGCAGGAGAATGGCGTGAACCTGGGAGGCGGAGCTTGCAGTCAGCCTAGATCGCGCCACGGCACTCCAGCCTGGGCGACAGAACGAGACTCTGTCTCCAAAAAAAAAAAAAAAAAAAAAGCCCATTTGTACCATTTGCCAGTGCCTACAGTGTAAGTACTTCCACCATGGCCAATTTCAAGTTACCAGTGTGAGTCAAATGGCTCACAGAAGTCTTCAAAATTGTAGTTATCAGCTCTGTGCGGCGATAAGAGCCAGCTCCGGCTTACCGGTTCAGATGTAGAAATTGCTATAATTTGGAGATTATGAGGAGGTCCGGAGACCAACCTGCACCCCTCATCTCCTGGAGCTCCATAATATTACTAAACGGGTCTTTTTCTGTCTTTATGTTTCGTAATTACTTTTGTACTGTGGGCCTCCAGGACAGAAGCTGTTTATTTATTCAGTAATGGTGTGTTGGGAACTTGCTGTGTGCCGGATTCTGACATAAGCAGTATGAAATTGAAATGCTGTCTTCCCTCAAGGAGATGCATGTAAGCAAATGCTATACTAGGGTTGGAGGTATGTGTAATTTTTATTAGAGGTGGGAGTATCTAGTTCTCCTGGGGGAGCTGGGGAAGATAAAATAAACGGCAAAGACAGTAGTTATGATGATTCATAATATTTACTGTCTTTTGGCACTCCTTCTCATGCCATAACTCAATTCAATATAGGACTTAGCACGTAACAACCTCTCTGAATTTTACTTCCTTGGCCTAAATACAGCAGAGGATGGGACGTGGGGAAGGAAAAGAAAACAATGCCTGACCTTCTTGCTTATACAGAGGGTGTTTGGTGAAAAAGAGGATCAGAGACCTCGTAAACTAAGAGATGACACAAATGCAACAAGCTATTGAACCAGAGACCAGGATTCACCAGAAATTACACATGGACACAGGTGGACACAAACATTGATCTGTTAGAGCTAGGGTACTGGGAACCCCATTCAGCTTTTGTTTGTTTCATTTCAACCAGCTCTGCTAGTTTTCCCTAATCCCCAGGCTTTTCTATAGCACTGAAATCCAAATAACAAAGTATCAAATATGTACAAGAGATTTATCTTTCTAAGATGGAAATAACTTTACTGCTTTATATGTTTATGAAAGTAAAACATAGGAGTTGTTCCAAAAAATAAATATTCAGAAAAGAAAAATAAAAAGAAAGGTAAGTTACCTGTGATTCTGCCATTCAAAGATAAACCTTGCTAACATTTTTTGCACATAGCCTTCAGGAATTCAGGCACACACAGCCACACGCACATATACACATACTGTATTTTACAAAAATGTAGCCATGTTTAACATACCTGCATACATAATATTTTTAACTTAACATGTAATGGAGTTATTCCATGTCATATATAGTTCATATCTTGATTATTTAATTTTGTAATGGATAGCTAAGAAGTGAACTAACAGGCCAACTGATTGAAAATAAAGATGTTGAAAGACCTAGTATTTATTTGGCCTAATTCGAGAAGCATATTGAGATAAAGTTTAATTATAGAAAATATGTGGGCTTTAGAATATAAGATCACAGAATTTGAACCAAAATACCAACAGTCACCCTGTAGTTGAAGAGCCTGACCTCTCTGAGACTTTGCTCATTTATACAATAGAAACAGTAGTGAAGAAAATACCCACTTCACAGATTGGCACATCATTTTTATTCCCTAAACCAATATCGGTGTTCACACAAAGTTCCAGAGATACAAAATGAATAAAACCTGTTGGCTATTCTTCAAGAAGAAAACAATCAACAAAACAACTGTGATCCCAAAGACTAAATAAGAGTCTGGAATTCACATAACAAAGTTTAAAAGTATTGTTGGGTTATTTTAAAGAGCTACCCAAGAAAGTATCCCAGACAGCAAATCAGTTCACACACATACTTAGCCATAGTGCTCATGGCCTGCCGCTTAATGCATAGTGGGAAGCTCAGTTCCATGGGAAGCTTCGCAGAGATAGGCTTATTAATATGTGCTTGGCATGTAACCCACTGAACCTGCCCAGCTAGACTCTCTCCATTGCTGGGTTGCAGAATCAATTTAGATAAGACACTTGCCTTAATTTCTTCAGTAGGAATGAGCAAATAATGAAATCAACCTTCCCTTTTGCTTAAGGTACTCTCTGATATCAAGTTCACTTGGTAAATCTCCCTCTAACTTTTCTTCCCATTTCAAAGCAGTTAAGATATAATGCTCTGAATATGAAAAGCATCAGGCAACACACTTGACCTTTCCCCAGCAACACCACACTTACCACCTGCACATAGTCATATGTGTCTATCCATTCTGGCCTCACAATCTTCTGTGTTTTCCACAATCATTGCATGTAATACAATTATTTATTATTGGTTTCACCTCAAAGGACTGTAAACGTACTAACAAAGTCATGTTTTCTTTAGGTCTGTGTAATACCCAGCTCCTAGCACTGTGACTTGTTCATAGAAGCAACTTACTGGGTGTTTCTGGATCTGAAATCATCTGATGCAAATAGAACCTCAATAAAACACTGCTTTGTGGACTTTACACTTCTGAATGATGTAAGAAGAAACAAGTTTGGCATCCAAAGTAATTGGAAGTCAATTGAATATTTCTAGTATTTTTCTGTAAAAAAAAAATCAAGAAGATGTTTCATGGCTCAGACCACAGTAAAATGACCTGAATCCTCTCTCCTATTACTCTGTCATTGACTCTGCTCTTCAAACTTTATAAAATTCTCTAAATATAATTCATATATTGGTAGTTAGTCTCTACTCTCTCCTACCTATTTCCTTTTCCTTTTAATATGTATCTGACAGTCTGCCCTTTCCAATGCAAACCAGTCTAGCCTCTCTTGACTCCCAGCCTCATCTATTACCTTTATCAATTTCATAATAAAGCACAGATATAATAAATGCAAAATAGAACTCTTAAAGGGCAGAGGAGAGGGATTTGTTAATATTTATGTGCTAATATTTTAGTTACTGTGACATAGAGATCATCATACCACAGCACAATGTAGTGGTTATAGGTACTGGAAACTGAAAGACTTGAGAACTAATTCTTCAAGGTCTGCCACTTAAAAGTTTTAATAACTTCTCTTTCTGAAACTTGATTCTTCATTTTTTAAATGGTATAATTTTATCTACCCCTTTGGGTTTGTTGTAAGTGAACAAATGATATATCCTGAATAAAATGTTTAGTATATTGTCTGTCAAATAAATAATGGCTCAAGAAACAGTATTATTGTTTGGCTCATAATCTGATGGGTAATAAAGACATGTGTCCAGGTAAATGCAATATGAGATGTCATAAGTACAAAAAATCAATGACAAATTAAGTACTGAGAGCCGGCACTAGTTTCAGAATCAGAATGATTGACTTGCTTCTGAGACTGGACTCATATCCCTGTACTGTGTGCCTGTGTTACTCTATTTTTATCTGTTATTGAACACACCATTTAGTATTAACTGTACTTCTTTGTGTCTCTCTTTTCTCCACTAAATGGGGAACTCATTAGCCAGTGATTTTGTCATTCTTCACCAACTAGCCCACTGTGTGGAATATAATAGATGCTCAACACATGGCTATTACATTAATAGATGTTATAGAAGATTGCATTTTCAAAAGAAAAAAGGGCCACAGTATCTCCCATCCTGCATGTTTCTCTTGCATTGTGATTTCACTACTCCTCCCATCAACACATTAAGTAGGGATGGACTTGTGAATACAGTGGAAATGATGCTGTATGATTTCTATATCCAGAACTCAACCTAACCAGCATTCATGAGGAAGCCCAAACAACCCACACAGAGATAAATGTTGAAGGAAGCTAAATTGCTGCTCCAGGGCAGTCGCTGCTCCCAGACAACAATCAACATCAACTTGCCAGTCATGTGAGTGAACCACCTCAACAAAGGATCCTCCAGCCCTCAGTCAAGGGACCCAACTTAATTCCATATGGAATAGGGATGAAAGATCTCTGTGTTTTACAATTCTTCATGGTCTTTCACATTTCCACTTGTCTTGAAAGTGATGCCCTAATTGCCATTTCGTTCTGAACTTTTAAAGCATGTTTGTATAGTGAACAGCTTTGAAAGATAGAGGCAGTCTCCCTCCAGAGCAGTGGGCATGTTTGTGTGCAACCTTTTTTAAAAGATCCAGGTTCTTTAAGTTCAAGGTTCCTCCACTGTGATGCAAATCCACTGTGTTTATAACATCAACCTGGAGCACTCAACATAAACACCATGTGATATGGTTTGGCTCTGTGTCCCCGCCCAAATCTCGCCTCAAATTATAATCCCCACTTGTCACAGGAGAGACATGGTGGGAAGGGATTGAGTCATGAGGACAGACTTCCCTCTCACTGTTCTCTTAATAGAATTCTCTTCAGATCTGGTTATTTGATAAGTGTGTTGTATTTCCCCTTTTGTGCTTTCTCCTGCTCTGACATGAGAAGAGTTACCGGCTTCGCCTTAGCTTTCCATCATGATTGTGAATTTCCTGCGGCCTCCCCAGCCAGGTGGAACTATGAGTCAATTAAACCTCTTTTATTTATTAATTACCCAGTCTCAGGTAGTTCTTTATAGGAGTGTGGGAATGGATTAATACACCATGAGACATGAGAGGGAAAGGAACTAATGTAAATATAAACCTCATGCTGATTTCTGTGCTATGTAAAGTCCTTTGTCTCCATGTTAGGGGGGGGCTTATGTCTTCTGACAACATCCGCGAAGCTGTAGCAGGCTATCTTGTTACCTTACAAGTAGCATAAAATGTCAGACCCATCGCAGTACTTGAGTTCCATGAGTTCTAATTATAGACATATTCATGAATGAAATAATTGATTACTGCTGAATTAAGCACTAAGTTTTGGAATAGTTTGTTATGTAGCAATCTATACAAATGTTATACACAAATTATTTGAAATAGGGCAAGTAATTTAATCTCTCTAAGCCTCAACTGACTCCTCTACAGTTGGGAATAATATCTGCTGCAAAGTTTGGTTGTGAAACTGTAATAAATTTATAAGCTATGCAGACTCTAAGTCAGAGAGCCTGACCTCAAATATTGGCTCTGTCAAAGATTAAAAGTGTGACTTCTATGTAAGTTACTTAACCCCTCATATGGTTTGAATGTGTCCCTTCCAACAGATGTTAAAATGCAATGGCCATTTTGATGGTACTAAAACGTGGGGCCCCTAAGAGGTGATTATGTCATGAGGGCTCCTCCTCTTATTCATTGGATTAGGGTCCTTATGAAAGAGGTTTCATACAGCAGCTGACTGGCTTGCCCTTACTCTTTCTGTTGTATGAGGATGCAGTGTATGAGATGCAGCAACAAGGACCCATCTTGGAAACAGAGAGTAATCCTCATTAGACAACAGAATCTGCTGATACCTTGATCTTGAACTTCACAGCCTCCAGAAGGGTGAGAAAAAAATTATGTTCTTTATGAATTTCCCAGTCTCAGGTATTTTGTTATAGCACACAAAACAGACTAAGATGACTCTCTTGTGTTTCAGATTCTTCTTCTGGCAAATAGGGAAATTAATATCTTATTTATGAGATTTTTAATGAAAAATCAGTCAATAAGTGTAAAGCACTTAGAACTATTCCTAGAATATAGTAACTACTCTGAGCCATCACATAATAATTACCATTATCAGCAGCAGCAGCAGCAGCAGTCATCATCATTATCATCATCATCAGGATATGAAGGCTTTCTCAAGGATTTGGAATGTGAGCTGGATCAGGATGAATTGGTCTTTCCCATAACCGTCAGTGTATGTCAGGGGCCATGTCCTTCATTTATTCATGGGGTCATGTGCTCGTTTGATCACTGAAGTATCCATTTAATTTATTAGGATAGTCTAGATTGTTGTACCGTAACAAAACACCCACAATCTGAGGCGATTAAAATGGCAAAGGTTTATTTTTCATGGTATATGTCCATCACGAGTCAGAAGGGGATTCTCTTAGTTGTATTTGCTGAGATACCTAAGTCAGTAAAGCAGCCATCATTTTGGAGGTTGCCAACCACTGTGTCAAAGATAAGAGAAAATCCTAAAGGATTTCAGGACAACAGACAAATGCATATACCATCCTTGACACATGGACTTCTGCTCACAACTCAGTTGCTGGAATTAGTCACATTGTTTCACCCAACATGATAGGGTCAGGAGCAACTATCCTACCATGTCCAAATTAAGGGAAAATTGGAAACAATGAGCGTATTGGTTAGCTGTAAGCAACACAACAGTCAGTGTAGCATAATAATTATTTTCTTGCTCTTGCACCTGTAGTTTCATCTGGGGTTTGGCTGATTTAAGCTAGACTCAACTAGGCTTGGTTCCAAGCTCATATTAGGTCTTGATCTATCCCATGTGTTTCCAATTTCCCATAGACTAACATACCAGACAAAGATATAAACACATTTCAATCATTTGCTTATATCACACCCATAAAAATTCATTGGTCAAAGTAAATCACTTGACCAAGTCCAACATTAATAGGGTAAGAATATATACTCTTTTCAAGAAAGTAATAAGGAAGGGGTAATTATTTACTGAATGATGATATAATCTCTAAGAATTGCCCTCTTTTGTCCCTGTGAAAAAATCTGATACATGCATTGATATGGATGTGAATAATTTGTTGCGAGTGTTCTCAGGAACAAAACCTATGAGAGAAGTCAGAAGCAGGATTGGAATTTAAGAGAAAATCAACTGTGATGATGTTACAAAAGAGTTCTGAGCTCATAGTATAAGGATATCTTAAGTTTGAATTGCCCCAGGTGAGGCATAGAGGCTAGACTTTTGTGTCACTGAATTGACTAGCCATTTGGTTAGAACTGTCCCTGGAAAAGGCAATGCACACTTATGTGAGGCAGTTTCCCTAGACTGAGGAAGAGTCCTGTGGAGGGACTTAGCTACGAGTTATAAGCTAGGAATGTTCTGTTTCAAGAAATTGGAGCAGTGGAGAACAGTACCCCTTGAATCAATCACATCCATTTGCTTCCAGTAAGTTTGCGTATCTGGGAACAGATCCTTGAGAATACTGGGTTATCTTTATTCTTGAGAAATTTTACAGAAAAAAAGTTAATAGCTTGTCGAGTACAGCAACAACTATTTTTTAAAATCTCTTTCCTCTACTACCAATTCTAGACTTCCCACATTATCTGCTAGCACTTCTGCTGGTTGAGGTGACTTACCTGCTGTAGTCACCCAGACACTCATTCCTGAGGAATCCGAGCTCATGGTCATTTTATCTTTCTCAAGCCATTGCTGCTGTGCTTCTCCATTTACAATCAAAGTTGGGTATGTGATGGACCTCTGAATCAATTAGATAACAAATGTATGTGTCCCTACCCTGTTGTCTAGCAACATAACTACCTCCTTCTGATGACCAGGGTCAATTACTTCTGCCAGGATGATGGCTCTTTACCTTATAGTCTCTTGTCACAGGGACTTGTACTTATCAATCCACAACCACTGCAAAAAGTGTCATGGCAGATCTTCTTGTACTTCCAGATGGAAGCATTCACCAGTGAGAATCATGATCTCTAGTGTTACAGAGCTCAGAATGACTAGGACTGGAAATACTCATTTCCAAAGTGTCTAATGTGGCCCAAAGTGCTGAGCCACTCTTATTTCACCTCTTGGTTTATGAGTATGTATATTGTACATTTTGGGGATGAAGAACCATATAATGGTCATTGATTCAAGTTTATGCTCCTTCCTGGAGGGTGGTATTTCATCATCACAGAGTAGTATCTCCAGGATAGCATCCTAGCTATGTCATCTCTTCATAAGGCTGATAGATTTGGGGTGATGTATAGTATGTGATATAGCCAGTAAAGCATGTACCTATGTTCACCTTCTGTGATCTAAAGGTGGGGACCCTTGATCCAATGTGGTGTTATACAGTTTGCTAGTGAACCAAACAATCTGTAAATCCTTTGAAAATTTTGCTGACTGGGGCCCTTGAGGGAGAAAATATGAACTCATACTCAGAATATGTATAAATTCAAGTCAAAATCATTCATCCAGCTTGGGTAATATGGTGAAACACCATCTCCACAAAAAATACAAAAATTATCCTAGCATGGTGGCACATGCCGGTAGTCCCTGTTACTTGGGAGTCTGAGGTGGAAGGATCGCCTAAGCCCAAGAGGTTGAGGCTACAGTAAGCCGGGATCATGCCACTGCACTCCAGCCTGAACAACATGGGGATGCTCTGTTTCAAAAACAAACAAACTCAAAAACAAACATACAAACACAAAAACAACTACTCGCCTCCCTTTCCCATTGTAATCAACGTTCCATCAAGTATTTAATCGGTCACTTTGAGAAAAGGTGCTGTCTGGAGTCTCATCATTTGTATTTGTTGCTGGCAGGTTGAATATTGGGTGGCAGTAGTAGCTAAATGAGCCACAGTAAAAGGTAGCTATGCTCAGTTCCCCATGAATGGCCTCTGTGCCTGCCACCATGGCTATTCCACTCAGGTGTCCACCATGCTAGCTGATCTAGCTGGCCACATTACCTCTGTTCTTGGTTATTTAATACCTCCTGCCTGATGAATACTGTCTATGCTGCATAAAAATGTGATACTAAGATTTTCCCAATTTCTGCTTAATGAGCAAGTTAATGAGTAAGTTGTACAATTCACAACTGCCCATGAAGATGTGTGTTCAACCCACTTCTCTTTCCATTCAAAATGTTCCACTTTCCATTGAACTTCTCAAGTGCCTAAGATATATTCACTTGCCAGAACATTCCTTCCTACAGTTATTCTCTCCCAGTACATCACCTGTAAAAATGTTTCAAGTTGTACTGCTCCAGCATGCCAAGGGTTATCCATGGCATGCCACTAGCGACTGGATCTTGATTGGCAGTCAGTAGATGACTGATCCAGATCTAACATCTCATTCTGCATTCTGCTTTCTTAGACCTCTCCTGGATCCAACTTTCTTTCATTGTGTTTTATGGCAACTCACCACAATATAGACATTATTCTCAGAGGAAATTTATTAGCAGTAATCTCCATTATGACATGTATGAGAATGAAGGAAGTAGAGTTAGAAAAAGAGAGACAATGAAGGGTGATGAAATTCAAATGAGACTTCAGCTGATCCAGTAGGGAAGTCTGGGTCTAAAATGACTCTTTAGATTTGTCTCTAGTTGCAGCTTCCCTGTGCTGATGGTAATTTTTTGGAAGAGCCTCAGCTGTGAGCCATTAGGTGGCAACAGTCCTTATGGAAGAAAATGAATACTGTGGTCCTGCATAAGGGGGTAGGGCAGCACAGTATCCACTAAAATGATAAATATTCACATTATCTATACCTACAAAATACAGTGATACAACCCTAAGATGTCTTCCTAACTTCACTGAATCAGGGCATACTCAAATCCAGAATCATGTATTAAGCCCAGTTTGCATATCTCTTGGTAGAGTGACTAATGAATAAAAAGACAAGGTGTTTGCCCTCCTTACATTTGACACATAGTATTGGGACGTGGACAGGATAACCACAACAAACACAAGGAGAATGGGAGGTACATAGGTGTAAACAGTTCTGGGCAATGCTGAAATCTCACTGGGCAAAGAGTGCCTGGTTCTTTGATTAGATCTCGTTGTAATTTCTGGAAGTGGCCCCTCAGTCCACTGTTCTCCATGGTTCATGGTTCTACCCTGTGAGAAATCCTCCTCCTTGGTCACTTCTGAAGATGGAATTGAAGAATATATCCTTTTGGTATGTGAGCATATCTCTCAGCCCGCTTCTTCCTTGTAGAAAGTTATGATACCAGCGCTATTTTTATATCAACAGTGTCAGTCTCTCCCAGTCTCTGTCTCAGTCTCTTTTCTTTTAGTTAAGATAAATGCAGGTTTCTCAAAACCTTTGTGGGTTTTTAAAAGAAAAATTTCTGATTTGTTCTTTTTTATTGTGATACGAACACTTCACCTGAGATCTATCCTTTTAAGATCGTTTTAGGTGTACAGTACAGTATTGTTGACTGTAGGCACAATGTTGTGTAGCATAATTCTCATGTTTAACTAAAACGTTATATCCATGGAGTATCAGCTCCCCATCTACCTGCCCTCCCAGCCCCTGGAAACATTTCACTCCATGATTCTCTCCTCTGAATTTGACTACTTTAAATAACTCATATCAGTGATATCATGCCATATATGCCCTTCTGTGACTGGATTATTTTACTTAGGATAATGTCCTCAAGGTGCACTCATGTTATCAAATATGACAAGGTTTCCTTCTTTTTAAGGTTGTACAACATTCTGCTTTACGCACATAACGGCATTGCAATGAGCATGAGAGTGCAAATGTCTCTTCAAGATCCTGATGTTAATTCTTTTGAATAAATACTCAAAAGTGATATTGGTGGATTATATGGTATTTCTGGGTTTTTTTGTTTGTTTTGGTGTGTGTGTGTGTGTGTGTGTGTGTGTGTGTGTGTGTGTATGGAACTTCCCTACTGTTTTTCATAATGGCTGCACCATTTTACATTCCCACCAACAGTGTATAAGCATTCCAATTTCTCTGAATCCTCAACAATAGTTGTCATCTTTTGTTTTTGTTTGTTTGCTTGTTTGTTTTGATAATAGCCATCCTAACAAGTGTGATAATCCCACTTCTGAGTAGATATAGAGCTGCTCTTCATGTCTCTCTTTCTCCTTAGAACTGAGAGCTGCCTAACCCATATTCTTCTCATGGCAGAAGGAAGGCATGCACAAAAAGAGCTGAGCGCACAAGCACACTTCTAGCCTTTGCTTGTGTCATGTCCACTAACATCTGAATTACATCATGGCCAGGGCTACTGTTGCTGGGGCAAAGAACTACATTTCTCCCATGAAGGTGAAGAGGGTGAGAGTGATTATTTAACAAGCAATAATCTAGTATACCATTTGTGTCAAATAACACTAATAAATACTACATGCATGTATGTACTTATTTTTTATTGAGTTCATATTAAGTGACAGGCATTGTATTAAGTGCTAAGGTTGTAGAGATAAAGAAATAATTCTAAATTTTATTTTGCATGAAAATCAAGTATGTTATATTAATGAAAATCAAGAGAAAAAAATGTAGTGACAGACCTGCACAAGCAAATATAGGAGCAAAAAGGGAGACTTGGTTTTTTGCTTGTTTGTGACCAAACCTTAGAGGATGGTGGATCACAGAAAAACTTTGCTAGAGGAGGTAAGTCGAAATCTTGAGGAAACATTAGGGGATAGAATGGTGAAGAAAGACATTCCAATGAAAGGAAATTGTGAGTGGAAAAATATGGCGATATGAGAGGACTGTAAAATCTAGGAAAATTCTAAAGATGCTAGCAGGATACTAGTCATGCTTATGTTCCAAGCTAGAAAACAGAACTTAATTTTGCAGGATATTAAGCATTGTTTGTATTTAATTTTCACCAGAGTCTAGCACATAGAAATGATTAATAAATGCTCAGTGAATTTTTGGTGATGCCTTCATTCTCTTCGGGGCATTAACGTACTATTTGCTCTTTTTTGAGCTATGTGGGTCCCCTTGAACTCACTATTTATAAAATTTAAATTTTCTTTCAATACTCAAGGACATCTAAACCAGCGTAATTTACATTCTCTCCGTTGTCATTACTATCATCATCATCATCAACATCGATTTGCATTTCATTTAATCTTTACAACAACAGTACCATATAGGATCTATTGTTAAAACCATTTTTATAGATGGTAAAATTGAGGCTTAGGAAAGTTATCTCTCTCAAGAACACACAGGTAATAAGTTGAGAAGGAAGTAGTATCAGAGCTGTCTGATTTCAAGGCGATTTACTGTAAGTGAGGAGAAAGATTCAAACAAAAAGATCAAGTGTTTGAGAAGTGTCTCTAACATTGATCCACATTGGGGCCAGTAGATCACTCTAATATGACTACCAGCAAAATATAAATGAAGACCTTTATACTGCAGAAAAATGGTCAGTTACTTCTGATCAAGCCTTTAAGGAAGGTCTGAAAGGACAGAGAATGGGGTATTTCAACAGGCCCTTGAAGAATGGGTAGACTCTCAACAAGCAAAGGAGTGATGGATGGAAGAATCTTCCAGGAAGAGGATATAGCTAGATTAATGGATTTCAGAATGAAAAACAAAGAGCATTCTTGAAGAGACTTGAATGATCCTATTTGGATGCAGGAGAATGAAGTAGTGAGAAGCAAGATCCCAGAGAGTTTTGAATGCCAGACCCATTGAATATTTCAAGGACAGACATTCGTATACTCACACAGAGAGTTGCTCCCCTCTTCTCTGGAATTTTTATATTTACTAGATGCAGGGCAGATATCCATGGCCATGATATAGATAGCGAGAGATATAAAGAGGTAGAGATATACATTCAGCTACATAGAGGCAAAAGGATATGAATAGATTAATAATAATACAGCTACAGCCTTGAAATAATTCTTTATGTGGTGAAAAAAAATTGTCACTGCTATAGAGGGTATATTAGAGACCATAAATCAAGTACTACGTTATTGAGGCACTATATATTCATATATACTATATTAGAAAATAAACATGTGCCACCTAATGAACCACTATTTTAATATTCCACTTGAGTCTTAAGAGCAATATGTTGCCATAGAAACCTGAATCTGTCTAGTCATTAGTGCCTTGTTTCCTTTTATTTCCCCCACACAGGAATTTGCGTGTAATGTTGTTTTCCCAGCAAGAATTAAATTAGCAATTATTCACCTGAAAATAGCAACAACGGGATCTAAGCAAACACCCAGCACTAATGATTTGCTACACCCGCGTATCCACATACATTTCCTTTGAATTATGCTGTGATCATGAGAATCTAGTGTAGTTCATACATACACTGAATGCTTGAAGAGGAGAGACCATGAAAACAGACTTTGCTGTGTTGAGACAGGAGAGTGCATTTGGTGAACAAAATCTAACTTCTCAATGACTTTTTAAAATAATTTTCTCTGATTGGATAGGATCTTTCTACCCTATGAACCTGCCCAAGCACGTTTTTTCTAAATCTCTCTTATCCATGGGTTACCTTATTTTTTGACGTGTATATCATGTTATCTGCCCAGAATCTACTCTCCCTTCTCCTGGTAAACAGTGTCTTGATTTTCTTTTAGAGAACTATGTCTGGTTAGTTCACACAGTCTTAATGGAATTCTTAAAAGAGGCGCATTAACCTCTTACAGCAGATTCTATTATTCCCTGCCCCATATCCCTTTGAATCCTGTAGATTTTCCACAACAGGGGTTCATTTGTTTGCCAACTGGAGCGATCCAGAAGTGGGGAGTCTAAGGTTTTCTACATAGTTTATGATAACGTCTTTTCTCCTTTCCCTGTCTCACTATCCCTGTTTGCTCACTTCCATTTAGTTTTGACATCACCCCCAAATAAGTTACAAGCAGCCAAGTTTTTGATTCTGGATCTGCTATTGGAGAAATCCCAGTTAAGACACTTCTTGTGACTTGGATGATATATGTGACACAAATTCAGCCGGTTTAGCCCATCCTCCATGCATGATTGAAAAGTGGAACAGGCCGGGCGCGGTGGCTCAAGCCTGTAATCCCAGCACTTTGGGAGGCCGAGACGGGCGGATCACGAGGTCAGGAGATCGAGACCATCCTGGCTAACACGGTGAAACCCCGTCTCTACTAAAAAAATACAAAAACTAGCCGGGCGAGGTAGCGGGCGCCTGTAGTCCCAGCTACTCGGGAGGCTGAGGCAGGAGAATGGCGTGAACCCGGGAGGCAGAGCTTGCAGTGAGCTGAGATCCGGCCACTGCACTCCAGCCTGGGCGACAGAGCGAGACTCTGTCTCAAAAAAAAAAAAAAAAAAAAAAAAAAAAAGTGGAACAGTGATGAAAAGATGGAGAATGGTTGGAGTTGGCTGACTAACATTACTGACACTCAGACACTGCCCTGCTTCCAGTGCCTGCAGAGGGGTCTAGTTAGCTGTCTTTTCCAAGGCCTGATGGTCTAGCTTTTCCTTCAAGTCTGTAAGCTAAACTACATGTTTTCCAAAAAAAAAAAAAAATTCTTCTTGGTTTAACCTTGGTGAAACTAGTTTCTTTTCCCTGCAATCAGGAGCCCTAAATTGCATCTTTCCTATTGCTTGATTTAACACACATATTTTGAGACCTAATTATGAGCCAAGAGACCCTGTATGTGTGTACATAGAGGTGGAGCTATGGAAGAGTAGTACTTTTTTTTCATGAGACAATGCTCAGGTTTTTGTACAAGAAGACTCCCTTAGGGTTTGGCTGGGGAATAGTTTGTAATTAGATAAGTGGTAGGAGGTGAGGATGGAGACACTGTATGTCATGAAAGTCCGGTCAGCAATACTAAGGGGTTTAAACTACCTGAATGCTGAAACTGAGACATACTTGGATGAAAAGATGAGAAATGAAGGGAAGTCATTAGGATAACCTCTATTTCCTCAGGACGGCAAATGGTTAGACCTTCTGCTGAGGGAGTGGGAGTACAGAGAAGAATTAGAAATCTGAAGAATGTCAGAATGGTTTAGGACAGTTGCTGAAGAGTTGTGATAGGAATGAACAATGGGTAACTAGAAGGCTTCAATGAGATTAACAATCATTTCTACTTTATAGTTCCTTGTGCTGACAATGCAGCAGGGAGTGGTACATGGTGGTACATGGTGGTAGTTCTCAAACTTGAATGCACATCACAGCACATCAGAATCACCTGATCCTAAAGCACAGACTTCTGAACCTCATCACCAGAGTTTCTAATTTGGTAGGTTTCAGTGGGGACTGATAATTTGCATTTCTTACAAGTTCTCAAGAGATACCCATGCTGAACCACATTTTGAGAACCATTTACATATTGACCCTGTCCTTGAAGACCCTATGTTATGATGATCATTGCTTAAATCAATTAAAAATGACTGTTGTTTTTCTAATTCCGTAATCCCTTCTACATATGTAAGCTGACATTCTTCTGTATAGGACAGGGTTTTATTTTTTACCCATTTGTTTCTCTCTCCCTTACTCCGCCTCTCTCATATCATTATAAATTTATAAATTCTAAAAAATTAAATATAAATCATTGTAAACCAAGGAGACTTCATGGTTCTCTTCAGTCACTCAAGGGTGAGGGGACATTACCTTGACCATGTCTAGCTTATTATGGATGAAGACCTAATTGTTAGTCATTAACTTAGCCATTCATTAAACATGCCTGGAGGTCCTGTTACATAACAGATATTATGATTGGTATAGGGGCACAAATACAAAAAAAGGATACCTTCAGCCTGAAAAACTCTCAGTTTAGATAAGGAGACAGCTGCATAAATGATCAGGTGTGATAAAAAGTTCTAGGTACTGTGATAGCAGTCCATAGAGGCCACAGCAGGAGCATGTAAGTAGGAAGAAACCAGTACTATGGCAAGAAGGAAAAAGATCATCAGGAAATTTATTATAAGAAAGTGACCCTGAACTGAATTATGAAAAGTGAATGCTTATTGTCAGATGATTTAAGGGATGGGATCAATTTTCCAGAGAGAAAAGCAGGAGCAAAGGCCCAGAAGCCTGAATGTACAGTTCTATTCGGTAAGATGTAAGTAAGCAGCAGTTCACATGCATAGGAGTACACAGAGGGATGAGGCTGAGGCCGGGTCTGGGGATGTACGGGATGGAGGGCCTTGAGCAGTTGAGGTGATATTGTGGTATGTTGCCAAGTGTACCCAAGACTTTAACAAAGGATTGGACCAGATTATCTTTGAGGTCTCTACCAGCTCCAGGTATCTGTGAATTTATTATTCTCAATGTTTAGGGATGCAATATAAATTAGGAGGTTATTGATGTAAGTCTTCAAGATAATAGTTGATAATAGTAGATGAGCATTTGTTGATAAACAGACAAAAACTAATGGATTTGTGAGTCATTTTAGAAATGTAAGGCAGAGGGTATGGTAACACTAGATGCAAGGATATGAAAGAGGAAAGAATAAAATCTGGTGCCCTTATTCCTTCAATCTAATGTGTTTTTATACCCATTAACCAAACTCTCTTCATCCCCTTTGATATGGTGTGGTTCTGTGTCCCCAGCCAAATCTCATCTTGAGGTGTGAATCAGAATTGTAATTGCCATGTGTTGGGGGAAGGACCTCATGGGAGATGATTGAATCATGGGGGTGGTTTCCTCCATGCTGTTCTCATTATAGTGAGTGAGTTCTCATGAGATCTGAGAGTTTTATAAGTCTCTTGGCTCTGCACTTCTTTTTCCTGCCGCAATGCGAAGAAGGACATGTTTGCTTCTTCCCCTTCTACCATGATAGTAAGTTTTGTGAGGCCTCGCCAGCAATGCAGAACTGTGAGTCAATTAAACCTCTTTCTTTATAAATTACCCAGTCTTGCATATTTCTTCATAGCAGCACGAGAAGGAACAAATTCACCCTTCTCCCCACTACCCTTCCTAGCCTCTGGTAATCACCATTCTACTCTCTACTCTACTAGGTATCAACAAAAAAATTAACAACAACAATAAAAATGTCCAGTTTCTGGCTTGAGGATCTAGACAGCTGTTGGAAACATTCAGTGGGATTGGAAATACAGCAATAGAAAGAAATTATATGGGGGACAAATTCCCCCTTCTCTTTTTGAGATAAAAATTTAGTTGAAGGCAAGGAAGGCAATGGTGGAGAGAAAAGAAGGCTCATGAATAAACGAATTATTAATATTTGGGGACAATAAAAGGAAAAGAGGCAAGAAACAAAAACTGTAGGTCAAGGGAATGCCAGTCCATTTAAGAGTAATCAATTTGAATTAAAACCAGTTGTGGTCTTTGGAGCTCTGAATCACAAGCAATCTAACCTCGATGGGGGAAGAATGGGAGAGGAAGAAGGTGAGCATGGGTGAGACAGCTTAGGAAATTCATGTCACCTACAGAGACTGCTCTGTAAAATTGGTGACTGGTTGGTAACTGCTCAAGTAAAATTCAGACTTTCCTGGGGCCAAGGTCCAGAGGAGCACAGTGCAGCAGCTGGAACTCCTTATGTTTATCTGTCAAAACCTCAAATTTTTCAAACAAAAAAAGGTAATCAATTGATACCTATAACCTGAATGTGTAAGGGCAAGGCAGGCTGAAATATTGTTATCCAGTTCATTTCTCTGGATTACCTTTCCCTATTGTCTTCCAAATATCAACTGTTCCTCAGTATGGCAGCCTTCAAGGTAGTAATATAGGTACAGCAACAAGCCTCAGGCACTTACTTCACCAAATTCAGAGGGAAAAAGGTTCACTGTCTTAGAAATCCTGGAGAAGTTTCTGTATCTTCTCATTGGCCATGTTGTGTGGCCATCCTGTAGCTAATCATTGCAGCCAGAGGAATGCTCTAGGTTGACTGGCTTGGTCCAATCCTGGAACTGGGAATGGAGTCAACACAATTCAAACCTTATTGGTTGTTATTGGGAAAGATGTAGATTCCAAAGGTGAAGATGTTGATGGGAGGCAGAGTAGTGGTAAGTGTTGCTAGAAGAATTGGAAATTAATTTCAGGAAAGGAAAAATAAATTCTCACTACAGAAGGTCAATTGAGGCTTGGTTTAGACATGAGTTAATTTCAAAAAAGGGTCACCAAGATGAGCATAGACTAAGATAAACAAGAAAATAGATTTTAGAAAGTTAGCATAGCCTTAAGAGCTAGACACTGCATTCAGGTTCCCTGAGTCCTAACCATACCCAGTATTTCCTGTAGGCATGACTTTGAGCAGATTACTTGTCTCTGTGTTTCTGTTTTTCCATCTATAAAATGGGAATGATAATTATATCATTAAGTAAATTATCATGCAAAATAATAACACAACTCAGAACAGTATCTGGGACCGTGTAAGGGTTTATTATTGTGATTTTTTAGAATTATTAATAGACATATTTTTTAGAACAGTTTTAGATTTATGGAGAAATTTTGCAGATTAAACAGTTTTCATACAACTTCTCCACATCAGATTCTCATTGTCTCTATTATTATTATTTTACATTAGTATGGTACATATTACAATTAATGAACAAATCTTAATATATTATAAATAACTAAAGTCCATCAGTTATCTATTTTTTTTGTTTTGTTTTACCTAATGTTATTTTTCTGTTCTAGGATATCACACATAACCCTTGTTACATTTGGTTGTCACAAGTTGTTAGGTTCCTCTTGGCCGTGACATTTTTTCACACTTTCCCTGGGTTTGACGACCTTGACAGTTTTGAGGAGTACTAGTCAGGCATATTGTGGAATTGCTTTCTATTGAAATTTGCCTCAGGTTTTTCTCATGATTAGACTGAGGTTGTGGGTTTGGGGAGGAGGATCACAGAGACAAAGTGCCATTTTCATCACATAAAGTGAGAATATATATTATCAATATGATTTGACCATTAATTACCTAAATGACAAGTGTTTCTAGATTTCTCCATTGTAAGGTCATTTATTTTTTTCTGTATGGTACTCTTTGGAATAACTTTACTATGCACAGCCCTCACTCAAGTCACAGAGAGTTATACTCCTCTTTCTTTAGGCTAGAGTATCTACAGAATCTGTTATTTTAATCTGCCTTACAATTTAGTATGCAGTATTTGGATTACTCTAATAAAGCATTGCCCCTCGACTCTTAATTCTCAGCAGCCTAATTTATATGCTAGCACAATTTAAATAACAGGGTTTAATAGACTATCAATAGTTAAAGCACATGCTGATGTTTTTAAATTTATGCTGACCTCTGGAGAACTTGCATTAATTTAGAATCCTTCTGGACTGACCCTTATTGGGAGAAGGAAGCAAATAAGATTGAAATTCATTTGAGTAGATCTATTTTGGGTCCTTTGGGTATCCAAGATGCCTTGGCAAACACAAGTACTCATGTAACCAAGGAAATTGCTTTGCTCAGCCCTTGAGACTGGCTAGATCTGGGAAGGCTGGGGATGAAGTTATTTGCAGTTAAACAAATTCATTTAACATAGGCTACTCTTAATGATCAAAATAACTAGTGAACAAGTGGTCAGCCCAATTACTTTATTCATTTAATGTTTCCAGCAATCGCTTAAAACTCTAATTGTGAGTTGACTGTTAAGACAATTTAAAAAACAGATTCAATTCATATGACCAACATTGCTACTAATTTGCTGGTAGGAAATGCCTTACTTGCTCATTTGAGACTAATCACCCACTGCTATTATTTTTATAAGCCACTTATAAGCCTGTTATTTTTATTTTTTTCAAATCCTGAGATCTCAACCTTAGGAGATATTGATACAACTAAAAAGGCACAGGACTTGGTATGAGAAAACCTGAAGTGGAGTCCCTTTCTCTTCCCCTTACTAGTCACAGTACCTGTCTGAGTCATAGTATTCTCATTGTAAAAGGGAACAAAAATCTTGCTTGTGAAATGCTTTATTAATTTTATAAATGAGAACCTAACATTATAGTGTTTTCAATAAAAAGGGGGAACTATTATTTTCAGAAACACTGCTCTGTGAAAAACATGGTTGATGATGATGATAATGACAACAGTAATCAAGGGGTAGCAGCAAACTGGAAGTAATTAACTAATTCCTACATACTTTTCCAGAATCCAGATGATATTCAGAGGAACAGGGTGAGAGTAGGAAGGTTAGAAAGCAAGGGACAGTACTGGCTCATAATTTTGCTTCACACTGGATCACCTAGAGGTTGAGAACCACAGATCTCAGGCAATGACTACAGTGCCCTTTGAGAATAAGAAGACGAATTAAAGAACAAATAGCCATATCAGAGTCACCACTACTTTGTTTTGTAATATGTGACTGAAAAATAAAAATAAATGACTTTATGTTATATTCTTTTCAATTTAATGTTATGTGTTTAATTATGTGCAATGGGAATGTCCTTGTTGAATTCTCAATCAAGAGTGTAGCACTAGAGATGACTGATACATGTTGAATATCTATTTTGTGCCATATCCTACTTTAAGTCCTTTCAAATGTTACTTCATCCAAGTTTTGTGAAGTAGGCATTATTGTCCTTATTTTTTTCAGAAATCAGGAAACTGAGCTAATAAGGGGATTGCTGGTTCTGCTGCTGCTACTGCTGCTGCTGCTGGTGATGATGATGATGGTAGAACCCTTGGGAATATGTCTGCTTGTAAAGAGGGGTGGGGGACAATGGTGCAGAGACAATAATGACCAAATATTGTATGTGCTCTCCTTCATTTCCCAGACCACTAAAGACTGAAGTTGGAACAATGTTGTCAGCTCTGGTCAATGCACTGATGACTGTAATTTTCTGTCCAAGGAGGTGAACAGTCAGATACCTCCTACATTCCCCACTGGCCACCATGGTGCCACTGGAGGCTGAGAGTAAAAGATGGTAGAGTTAGAAGATAGCAGTGGGCCACATATCTTGCATCAGATTTGATGCAAACGAGAAAAACTAAAGTTTATTCTGGTATGCTCCTGAATATGGAGGATTCTTTCTTCAATATTAGTCAAGTCATTCTGCTAATACAGGGTAAAGAATAATTCTATATGCTGACATATGGCCTCTCTGCCATAAAGTAGAGACATAACTGCTTAAGTGCCCAAATATAACCAGGCATTCAGAGTCTCTTCTTGCCTCACTCCCTGCCAAATTCTCTGCATTATCAGGGAATAAAAGGGAGTCTTGGTCACCTATCTCCTCTTCATGCACTAAATTCTGATTTAAGTCAGCAGCAGTACCTCAGTCCTGACAGTAATGGGGACACCTGTTAAGGCCTTCAGAAGCAATTAGCCTCAAAGAAATCTGGCAGACATTTGCCCATCACAGTGGATTTACTGAAGGCTAAGTGTTCTGTAATTCAGTCTTAAACCTTAAGGTGTTATTTTTCAGCCCTAAAAGGTGTAATATATTTATGCTCATCCCCACCCTCTCTCATAGCCCACACACAACCTGCCAAACTCCCATTCCTGGGAAAAAAGACAATGCTGATCCCTCTGGCCAATGTCAAACTGCATTTCTTCAGTATATTTTAAAAGTATAAACTGATGAGACAGAACTCGAGTAATAAAAACAATGTGTAAAAATTTGATGCCCCCTGAGGAATCCAGCTAGATAAAAGAGTATCCTAACCAAGTTTTAAAATGGAGAGGGAATCAGTTCTGTGTTCCAAAAGCAAAGCCTTCAAAAATAATAGTGGCTTAACTTTATGCCCATTAAACTTTATTGTTTTTAAAGGTTTTCGCTTTTCAAACATAGAATTGACTTCTTCTCCATTTTTAATCTTGTTTAGGATGCTTTTATCTCGCCAGCCTCCTCTGGATAAGTTGTGGGTGTTCTATTACACAGAAAAGTGACAGTGATTGTACTTAGTAATAATTAGTAATAATGTATTGTATACATCAGAATATCTACAAGAGAGGATTTTAAATATTTTCAACACGAGGAAATGATGAACAGTTGAGGTAAGTAATGGACATGCTAATTACCCTGATTTGATAATTTTACAATGTATATGCTGAAATATCACTTTGAACTCTATAAATATGGACAGTTATTATTTACCAAATTAAAACTAAAACTAAGAAAAAATAATAATGGTTTAAATGCATGCATTGATTTGTTGTGAATTTATAGTTTGCTATTACATTCATTTGCATCACAATGCATGGCTAAAAATACAATGGAAGTAGAGACTGTATTAGTTTGCTTTCACACTGCTGATAAAGACATACCCGAAACTAGGAACAAAAAGAGGTTTAACTAGACTTACAGTTCCACATGGCTGGGGAGGCCTCAGAATCATGGTGGGAGGTGAAAGGCACTTCTTACATGGTGGCAGCAAAAGAAAATGAGGAAGAAGCAAAAGCGGAAAGCCCTGATAAACCCATCAGATCTCGTGAGACATATTCACTATCACGAGAATAGCACAGGAAAGACTGGCCCCCATGATTCAATTACCTCTCCCTGGGTCCCTCCCACAACACGTGGGAATTCTGGGAAATAAAATTCAATTTGAGATTTGGGTGAGGACACAGCCAAACCATATCACTATACTTACTTTGAAGTTTCCCAACTGCACTGCTTAAATTAGAGGTGAAAAGTTTCAGCAGAGGAAACACAGAAAGTCTGGTAGTTTGTAAGTTGAAGACTATGAGTTGGCAGCAGACAGCACCACACTGTCTGTTGAATCTTCACTGACCTGAGAAGCAGGGACTGCTGGGATATAGGTTAACCAGAAACAAAATGGAACCGGAAGAATGGTTTTGTTTATCTTGTTTCTGCTTCTTTACTCTTCACCCACTCCCTATTCTTCCTGACTCCAGCCAGAAACAAAAGGTGCTCATCTGTTTCTGACTGTGGTTCTCATCCTGGGCAAAAATGGCCAACAGATTGTCTGTGGGTCACTGATACATCATGTCAGTATTGCTATTAAAGATAATAAATGCCAATAATAAAGCTTAGAGCATTCACGTTTAGAACATGAGCTCACTTAGCTTTTTCCTCAGAATCAGTTGGTAGCTATATCGACCAATTTTTCAAAGTTCTAAAATTTAGTCTTGGACCCAGTCCACGGTCACACTGGGTCTAGAATGCAGGATTCAAATCCAGAGCTCATACTCTTTCTCCTTAGTTGCACTGCTTGCCACAACTGAAGACTAAGTGTGAGATTTATCCTGGTTAAAGCCAGTAATTAACAGGTGTGTAATGTCATGCTCACCCATAACCCCTCCCCCACTGTCCAGCAATAGCATATGGAAGGGTTGACAAGTCAATACAGGGATGTTCTTTCAGACACTTCCTGTGCTGTCTCCTAGCATCTTGCACTTGCCTCTAATTCCAGCCATGTCTACATCAAATCATTCTATGCCAACTTTGACTCACTTTCTGCTCACAGCATCTTGCCTTAAGCATGAGCCACTCACTTTTCGCTTTCAGTCAAGGACATTACCATTGTGTATGAACAGCATATGAACACCAGTGAGAGACTTATTTGAGTCTGTGCAAGCCAGAGTGGATTCAAATTCAATTGTTTTATTTACTTTTTCTTAATGGCAAATCTCTTAACCTTTTCCAGCCCCAGTTTTTCCATCTAATAAAATATGGCTGAGAATATTTAACTCAAATACTATGGAAGCTGTAGATAAAATACGCAAAATGATACATAGAAGCTGTTCTATAAGTGTTAATGTTTCTCCCTTCCTAGCTATCATCCTATTTCATCCATATGGATGAGAGCCTTAGGAAAATCCCAGTGGAGACTGAATAGTGCCCATTTTGGAATAAACATAAAACTCACCAACAGAAGAAAAAAGAGCTCCCCTTTCTCTTTCTCCTAGCAAAGATTATAATTGAGCGTCAATATATGTTCTAGAGTCCACACAAATTTCAGGGCTTTCAAATAGTAACAGAATCTGATTAATAAATTATATTCTTTTCATGCTTTATAATAAGCATTTTATGTTTTCCACTTTTGTATATTTTTGATAGTTGCAACCATAGTGGATCTACTCTGAGGAATGTTTTACAGTTAGTAAAAATCAACATCAATGAACTCCTCTTTTTATTAAAAAAAAAAAATTGTACATTAGTTCTGAGAAAATTTGGTGCTCAATAGCCCCATCTACTGGAAGAAGATAACACTAAACAGGCATTTCTCCCATTGGTACCCTTAGAAAAAGAAAATAATTTGAGGAAATAATACAATCTATTTCTTAAAAATTTCACATTGGCTGCTTGTGAATAAGAAAACCACAGGAGATATGGGCAAAAGTAGAATCAGAGAACATTTGGGTTCCACAGCAATGATTCTGGAGAGAAATTACAGTGGTATGGATTAAGGCAATGTACACAGAGATGAAGAGAAGAATACTGATTCAGGTTAAAGCCGAGAGACATGCTGATGGAGTGAAAGAATACTTCCATGTCTTTGACAGGAGCAACTAAGTCAATAGGGATGTTATTCTCTGAGGTGGGAAGATAAAGACTGATACAAATGGGAACACGGAAAAATGAGAATCAGTGTTTCAACTGGGTTGTGTTTAAAATGCATGCTAAATATGCAAGTGAAGATGGTAAATAAGTAGTTGGATATCTAAGTCTGGAACTCGATGAGTGGTCAGCATTGGAAAAGATAAATTTAGGAATCATGGCCATCAAAATGTTATTGAAAGCTATTATACTGGATGAATTCATTTTAGGAGAAAGGGAACAACCAAGAAGACCATAGCTTCCAGAAACCGGTTCCTGGAGCGCTTCAATATTCAGAGGTCAAGGAACAAAGCAAAGGTAGCAAGGAGCTTGAGTAAGATCAGAAGGGTAAGAGGAATGTCAAAGAATGTGGTATCAGGGAAGCCCAAAGAAGAGAGTTCAAAAAGAAAAGAAATGTTGCTAAATAAGGCATCATAGAGCCTTGACAAGAACTTGGGGATGGTGGCAATGGGGTGCAGAAGGACTGCTGGAAAGAGGAGCAAAAAAAAAAAAAGGGCCAGTAGCTGTTCATGAAAGAAGGAGAAAGGGATATTCTTCAGGTGGAAGACTCCACAACACCAGTAAAAATGATCATATTTTAATACATTTACTTCTCATTGTTTAAATATGTTCAAAATGTACAAATTATTTTGTATCTTACTTTTTTCTCCTAACATTATGATAGTGTTAGCTTATCAAGTTATTATAGATTCTGCATAAAGAAAATTTTAAATGAATATATAATGTTTCATTGAACGAATTTGCCATCGTGTGTTTATTCTCGGAGCATTTGTGTTGCCTCTTTTTGCTATTAAAAATGAATACTTTTGTGCATACATTTTTTTTTCCTCTATTTTGGACTATTTTTGTAGGTCGGTGTCTCAGAAGCGGCTTCTGAGATACATGACCAAATGGCTTTTCCAAACTACTATAGCAATTTAAAATGCCACCCACCATGTATGAGGTTGTTACATTCACCTCACTGCCATTAGTATTGAATCTAATTATTTGGGGAAGGTGATAATTAATGGGCAAAACAAACATGATGGTGTTTTATTTAATATACCTCATGATTATTTGTAACAGTAATTTTTCCTGTGTTTGTTTTCTAGCTGGGATACATCTGTTGATGTTCTTTGCCTGTGCATTTTTTAGAATTTCATTTTGTTTATCTAAATTGTCAGTTGAAGAGTTCCAATGTTTCACTGAATATAGTTTCCCAAGCTTGTCATTTATCTTATTACTTTAGTTACATGTTTTGCTTTTTTTGGTTACTTATAGAAGTTTTTATTTATGTAATTAAGTATGCCTTTCTAATGAATGTGTGTACAATCTTGTCTTAACATTTTTTTTCTCATTCACAGGTTGTCTGTGACAAAATTTTAGCCCCAGACTTCTTTCCCCTACATCCCTTGGCATATATTTGAGGAAGGCAAGATCATTTAATAATACTGTCAATTTAGACTGCTGGTATATATCAGTGAAGAACCAACTGTGCTGCCAAAATAACCATCTAATAGCATTTCTTCCAAAAGGTAAATGTAGCAAAGTCATTTTTATCTGCAATGTCAGAGATTGCCTGCTTTATTGGCATCAGAAACCCCCACAGTAAGAAGGGTTATGTATCAAGAATAAACCGACTGGCTGAAGGAGGAGAGGGATGCTCAGCATATTTCTTTCTGGGTCCTATTAATACAATCCCACCAAGCCCCTGCTGTGGATTCTATTAATAACATAAGCCTCAGCTGGCTGAGTATTTACCATATGCTAAATATGTTGCATACATTATCTCATTTAACGCTTTCAGCAGCCCTCCTAGATAAGAGTTATTATCTTCATTTTATACTTCTAAAATAATGGCACAGATAGGATTCCAGGCCAGGTTTGCTTGACTCTCAAACTCACAATCTTAACTCGCATACTCTATGCCTCTCTTGTGCTGTCCCTGCTGGGGGTTCTTGATCTTTGCTCCAAGACCTTCCCTCACTGGCAATGGCCACTAAGGGGCTCAGCTCTGATCTCTGTTCCCCAGAACTGATGACTTGGACTTCTGGTTTCAGCACCCACTTTTGTCTCACTCCCTGGCTCTGCCTCTCAATAGGGCACAACAAACAACCAGAAAACTTAAGAGCACAGGATCGCTTTGGAGGAGATGTTTAATACAATTAAAGATCCATGAATATTAGTCTGTGAATGAAAGTATTACTTTCAGTGTTGTTTTCAGGGCAAATATATATGTGGTTAATGATCTCCTAATTCTGAAAATTGGCAAACCCTATAAGGAACACAGTAGTCTTAGGATTTTGTATTTTTAGAGTTGTCAACAACCTTAGAAATTAACTTATTTATTTCCAACCCTCTATCTTAGAGACAAGTGTCATACAATAAACTAACTCCTTACAATTACCAGCAGACCTGGGACTAGAACACGAATTATCTTCCTGCTCATTAATCTGGCTCTTATCACCTGCTGATTTTCTAAAAAACCCATTTGGAGAAGGAGAACAAAAAACGAACTAAAATTTATTGGGCCACTCATATATCTGGCACATCATTTAGCATTTTATATGAATCATCCCATTTACTACTAAATGCTACTAGTATTTTTATCCCCAACATGTATATTTTTTAAATGGGTAAAGGATCGAGTCACTTGCCCAAGATCAATAGATAATAGAGCGAAGATCTGAATTCATGTCTATGAAACTTTATGTTGTGTCCAGTACACATTGTCAACCCACTAATAGCAGTCAAGAAAACCATCCATGAACTTTTGGCCATACAGCTCACCCATATCAGAATACGTCTCTTCCTACACCCCTGACTCCCCTCCCTGAAAATATGCCAGGGATAAACTGTCTTTGACCAAGCAGTGAAATGCCAACTTGACCCTGGACTTCATCAGGGCCAAAGGCCAAGTTAGAACTGAGAAGGAGAAACTAGAATGGTCAATAGGGTGGCAATTATAATGCTGCAGCAGCTTAGAAGGAAAGCTGAAGTGACTGGGATTATTTAGTCTGACGTGAGGTGAAGGGATTGACGTAATCGCAATTTTCAGACATAGTAAACATTATTATACTTCAGATGGTGGCCGGCTGTTCTTTATCTTCTCTAAGAATGACATCAGAGGAACCTACATTAAATGGAACAAAATGGGGAAAAAGCCGGCCTTCCTGTCTTCGAAGCAGAGAATGTGGTCAGATGTTGGGAGGTGATGGTCTTTTTGGAGATGCACATTCATCAACCTCTTGAAAGAACTAGCAAAAGTTCTGTGTCAGGTTGTTTAGAATTAATGATGTTATAAAATCCCTTCCATTCTACATCTTCTAATAACCTAGAACTCTGTAAATACTAGAAAATTTGTCCTAAGTGCAATAATAATGATAAATGGAAATACATATAATGATTACAGTAGGAAACTATTATTTTCTAAACAGCAATCCTGCCTTCTTCTGAGGACATTCTTGTTCCTGCTGCTGCTTTTGAGATTGCTTTGCTCCTGTGTTATTCACACCACTGAAGCAGCTACTATACATGGGAAGCTTACTGTATATGAATCCACCCTCTTTATACATGATTGGTCCAGGGTTTGGATCAATGAGTCCCTTACCTGGAATTTTTGAACTTGGAAAAGAGAGATTCATGTCAAAAATACTAAACTTGTAAATATGAGAAAGGTTTGGGAGCTCCCCTTTGCCACTTATTGCATAGGTTAAATCTGAGGAATGGAATGAGGATGGGGATAGAAGGCATCGAGCTTGAAACACAGAAAAAAAAGTAGACCAATAAATAATATTCAGAAAGAGGAACAAAGATAATTGACCAAGCATTCTACTGCTATTAAAGTTTCTTGTTCTGACTTATCCTAAGGTTCAGACCTGTTCCTATCTCATGCAATCCTAAGAAAATTTGTAATACATTGTTATGTTGTTTAAGCTAGTTTGAGTTAGATTTCTGCCATGGAAAACCTAAGGGTCTTAACTAATACCATGATAACAATGACATTGAGACTCACATCAACTGTAAATGGAGCCACCACCAATAATGCAAACACTTGACCCAATTACCTTATTTAATTCTCACAAGATCCCTTCAAGGTGAGCATAAATATTCCCACATTAAAGATGAAAAAACTAATAGAGACTGACAGAGGTTGACTAACTTGTCCTATACCATGCAGTCAGCAAAGGGCAGAATTGCGATAAACATCCAGGTTAGCTGTCAGTTCTATGGATCAGAGGATAACATTAACATCACTAATCTAAGCATTCATTAAATTATCTTAGAATTCAAGTACTTTTTTCTGGGTCCAAAATTTGAAAAGAACAAAAGAAATAAAAACTTATGTTTAGTACATTTGACTAATTCTTATATTATTATTTCATACTTTTGGTCTCTATATTTCCATAAATGTCCCCTTATTATTCCTCTTTAGAAAATACCGGTGTTACATTGGGATAGAGAAGATTAAATTCATTGAAAATATCACTGTAAGACATAATGACAGTCTAGAAAAGAACAAAATGACTCTGACTCTACGTTAAGGAAGATTTAATCATTTTTGAGGAGGAGGACTAAAAAATATGACTTGGCGTTGCTTTTTTATGAAACCCAACACTGTCTGGCCTTATATCCTGCAATTCCCCCTCTTGCTCATGCCACTGACTTCTCTAATACTATTAGGTCCACTTGACCCCAGGGCTTTGGCAATGCCTTCCCCCTATGTGTGGTACTCTCTTCTAAATACCTGTATGGCTCGTTTCTTCTTCATCACCACTAGCTTTTGCTCAAATGTCAGTTTCTAACCCCTTGACAATAAATGAGTTAATACAACTGAATTATTTAGGAGAGTGCTTGAAACTTCATAAGCACTGGGTATTCTCCAGGCTATGGTGACTTGCTGTCACTGGGGATGGAGAGAGTGAGGGAAGTGTACAATGAAGTTGTAAGAATATAATACTAAAATAATGAATTAATTTTCACCCCCCAACAGTTAAATTGTTGAACTCCTGCCACTCTTCAAATATCACATGAACAAGTTTGAAAGCTCACCTGGAGTATCTCACTCGTACTCCCAAATGTCAGTCCTTCTGGCTGCTGTATGCATATTCTGTCTCTCCTCTATGTTGCTTCCAGCTCCAGATTAGTAATTGACAAGTTTTTGCAGAGACAGTCTATGAATTCTTGATACAGGTCTTAGACCTAGGTCTTCAGAAACCTCCGCACTAGGCTACAGTGGGAGAAAGTCCTCATCTGCTTGAGAATCCTCTGTTATAAGCCCACATGCCTGACTTCTGTCCCCTGAAACTCGGTTTCATTTCTTTTCATTTCCCTACTCTTTAAAAGTAATCTCAAATCTATTTCCTTTAGGAAGTTTTCCCATCCGCTTCAGAGACCAAGACTTTGGCACTAGAGTGTTTTTTTTTTTTTTTTTTTGTCCTACTTCTACTGGAGCTACCTTTTCATAGGTCTTGTGAAGGAGTGTAAGGATATGAGCTGCTTGAGACACAGGAAAGTCTGAGTGATGTTAACTGGGCTATGATAAAAAAAAAAATTGCCTCTCCTTTTCAACAATGACCCTCAACAACCTGGATGTCTAGAGATTTCCCTTTCCAGATTAGTTGTTACCCCCTGAGGTCCACTGCTGGAGATGTTGAGGGAATATTGTTTCCCAGTGTCTTAAGGAGGAGGAGAAAGGGGGCATACAAACACATGTCTAGTCAAATACCCAGCTAGAAGCTGTATTTATCATTTAATCCTCACCATAACACAATAATGTAAATAACACTATTCTTGTTTTTTGAAATGAACCAGATTTTCAGAGAACTTGCCCATAATAATACAACTAGTAATAACAAAGCAAGAAGCCTATCCATTTGTCTTTTTGCTACTAAATTCACTGCATCATGCTCCCTTCCACACTTGCTACTGTCCTTCCCACATGTCAGAAAACAGATTCCTAAACCATTATCTCAGCCACTTATGTCTCAGACAACATAGGACACAAAAAGTCTTAGTAAGAACTCAATTTAAGAACAACTGGCATGTGACAAATGGCAAAACTGAGGCTGGGTACGGGAAGTGACTTAGCCTTAGTTACCTGGTAAACTAATATCTAAGATGGGGGTATCCTGACCTCTCCACCCGTGTTTTACTTTTTCCAAAATTACTACAAGTAGTAGATTGGGGCTAACATGTGGATGGTCTTAGTTTATCTCTGAACAATCCTTAACACTAACTTTGCAAGCTGCAATGAACCCAAGGCAACAAATCACAGCCCCGCGAGCACCTGGCATACTCTTCTAAGCTGCTGATTGCTTCGTGCAGCTTCTAGAGGGTGGGGGAGTGATCCAGCATGGCAAATATCTAGGGAGATTACTGAGCAAGTGACTTTGAAATAAACAAGTGTGTATTTGCTCTTGAAATGACCTTGATTACACCTGTCAAGAGATTTCCTCTTGAACAGTTTAACATGAAAACTAGAGGGTGAGTGGACGCTTCAAGCTCCAAATCTGAAAGACTCACCAATTACGTTTCTCTAGGGCTCCTTTCTCTGGGCTCTTCCCAGGCTCGAGTGCTGCAGGCAGCAGACAAAAGGCAGAACAGCAGTGGAGTCTGAGACGGGCCTCTCTGGGAAAGGTGGTTTCTTCATCACGGACACTTTTGTTCCTCCCACCTCCTGAATGTAGGAATCCTTGAGACTCAATTCTTTGAGGCATTGGATACTCAGGGCATTTTGAAGAGTATCTAATGCAAAAAGCCCAATTCAATGCCTCCAGAGCTCTGCGGTATCCCTAACAACAGTCTCTGCTCCAACTTCTCTAGTGAAAATGAACCCACTGTAGAGTCCTATCCCATTAGACTGTGTTGGATATGGAATGTGGGCTAGACTCTGACGTATAAAGACCTGAGCTTAAATATGGGTAAACTGTGTGATTTTTGGCCCAGTTTCTTGCCTCTCTGGACCTCAGCTTCTATACTTATGAAATGAGAATGTTAACACAATCAGGACTGGGGGGACAATTCGGTGATTTAAGGCCTAGACTGTGCCTAACCCAGTGCCTTTTTGTTTTCTTCTCTTCCGGTACAGTCTTTCTACATCTTAAACAACATCACGCAATTTCAATGTTTAAAATAGCCCTTCTTTGGAGTTTACTTTTTTTTTTTTTTTTTTTT
>NC_045440.1:134790949-134867399 GCF_002776525.5 Piliocolobus tephrosceles | reverse complement strand
GCTGGAGTGTAGTGGCGTGATCTCGGCTCACTACAAGCTCCGCCTCCCAGGTTCATGCTATTCTCCTGCCTCAGCCTCCTGAGTAGCTGGGACTACAGGCGCCCGCCATCTCGCCCGGCTAGTTTTTTGTATTTTTAGTAGAGACGGGGTTTCACCGTGTAGATCAGGATGGTCTCGATCTCCTGACTTCGTGATCCACCCGTCTCGGCCTCCCAAAGTGCTGGGATTACAGGCTTGAGCCACCGCGCCCAGCCTGGAGTTTACTTCTAAGTGTAGAAGGAACTACGGTCTTGGTTTTCTCTGAAGATCATTCCTAAGAGCTCAATGTGTTTAATGAACATCTCCACCTGAGTGTCCTACTGACACCTCCAGTGACTTGATTTATTTTTGAGCAGGCTAAATACATGTCAGCACACATTCACTGTATCACAAGCTCATTTTCATGTCTTTAATCCTGTTCCTCAGTGTTTAACACTGTTACTGAGCTCAGATGGAGGGCTATACATGTTCATCCATGGAGCAAATTAAGGATGCACATATTCAGTGTTAGAATTTGACAGCTCTATCCTGAGCACCAGTTCTACAATGGGCCTTTTTTAAGCACTAGGGAATCAGTGGTCTCCAGAGTCACAACTTGTGAAGGTGAAAATGTAATCATTGTTTCAATCATTCACATGAGAATACAATTGCTAACTGGCACATGGACTATGCTATGTGCTCACCAAATCTTGTTGTATAGCTCTTCTTCCTTGACCAATGGAATATGAGTCTTCCCAGTCTTTTGCAGCTAAGAGGGGCCTTGCAGCTATTTTTTGACCATGAAATATGAGAAAGGATGTGTATTTCTCCCTGGTTGAGCCAGTGTAAAACACCAAACAATTCTTCCATCTTTTTCTTTCTCATCACAGTGAACTGACAAGTCATATGTTGAGATAGTGCAGCCTCCATGATGCTGGATCCTTGAGTGACTCTGTGGAGTGAAGCCTCCCCCAATAAATATGCACTGGATGCAGGGATACACAGGAAATAAACATGTTCACTTATGCCACTGAAATTTCAAGGTTTATTTGGTGACTTCAGTACAACCTACCTTACCCTGATTAATGTGGCACTCATTAAGTAACTATAAAAAAGATAGAATTAAAGGTAAGAAAAATGAAATATACATTATTGGAGGAAAATATGTGGTTTTTAATAAAACTTTTATTCTAAAAGATCACTAGTAATCTCAATTTTCCTAACTAATTCATGTTATTTTATAACTTAGATTGGTGATTTTAAGTTCAGCCTCCATGTAGGGGTCCAGAGATCACAGCCACTAAAAAATAGCCAATGAAAATTATGTAATGTTTATTTCCCGGGAAATCCAGCATGAAATATTTTCTTATTAGCATAGGCTTATTGTCCCTTTTTACTTCTTAGGCTAAACAGTCTATCCCCTTTGACTTCTGCTACGTGTCAGGAAACATTTTCATCTCCCTTCTCCTGGTCTCTCCCATGACTGTTGTAATTTGGATTCATTTCTAATCACACCTTTGGAGCCCATTTACATGGTGCAATAGAGCACAGAAAAAAGTAAATGCACTTAATCAAGCCCTTGTTTTGGGCACTTTTACCCCACTGTTTTACTTAATCCTCCTACCAGAGAGGGAAGCATCATAGTCTCATAGTCCCCATTATGCTGATAAGGAAGTTGAAGTTCAGTGCATTTATGTGACTGACCCAAAGTGAGACAGGTAGCAAATGGCTGAGCCAATATTCTAATTAATAAGTGTTTGATTCTAGAGCCTGCAGAACAGGGGTCAGTGCTCATTCCTGACTTTATCTCTCTACCAGTTGCCTTCAGTGATAAGAATCCGCTAAACCTTGAAATGGACTGCTAAAATTTTACAAAATATTTTAGAGTTTGTAGCTACTTTCATTATTATTATTACTGGTTTTTAGATTTTCACAACCTTCCTGCAACTGGTTTAGTACATAGGTTACAATTTCAGGAAGCAAGCTTCCTGGCTCTGTAACTCACCAAAAGTGAGACTCAGGCACGTTTCAGCAACCTTTTGAACTGTGATTTTCCTGCCTATAAAATGGGGAGACATTGCTTGCATCAACATAATAGAATTGTTGGCAGAATTAAATGAGATAACCGATGTCAAATACATCTGATTTTGCTTGGAACACGGCACATGCCTCGAGGGTGTCAGATTTGTTAATGCTGCTGAGTCTTATTTAGTGAAGGAAATGAAGACTCAAGACTAAGAGATCTTAGAAAGGAGAGAAAATAAAGCTTCATCTTCAGTGACGTCTCCATCATCTCCAGTGGCTTCACAGAGCTGTAACCAGCAAAGCTGTGACAAAGTCAGGTCTTTTCGCTGCTTGTCCACTGTTCAGTTTGCCTCACCTCAACTTTATGGGCCAAGTTATTTTCATAAGCTGGCTGGGAATCCCATCACCTGGCTTATCTATCTTGCAAAACACAGAAAGGTTAAGAAATAAAATTAGATAAAAAAAAGATAGTCCAGTTTTGAAAAATGCTAGCAGTGTTTCTAACCACAGATTACTAAGGTGGAAAGCAGTAAAACTTGGTTAGCTACCTGGTGGAGTCAGAGAAAGAGGAGTTTGAATTTCAGCTCTGCCATTTATAGTCTTTGTGATTTGGAACAAACTATTTAAATTCTCCAAAAATTAGCTTATTTATCTAGAAAATGAGGATAATAATTACATTTACTTCATTTAATGTTTGCAATAATTAAATGTGAGAACCTAGGCAAGTGCTGCCAGAACTAAGAAAAAGATACAAGAAGGTTGGCAATTCCTATTCTTGTTTGAATGATTTATGCAAAGTGCTTAGCTCAGTACACATCCTGATACTCAATACAGGGTATCAGCTGTGATTTTTTTGTACAAAATGAAGGGATACAAAAATAGAGTTAGAAATAATAAATTATAGTATTCAATAGTACAGTAAAAATTATAGTTAAGAATGATTTACTGTATATTTCAAAATAACTAGAATAGAAGAATCATAATGTTCCCAACACAAAACAAAGATAAATGTTTGAGGTGATGGATGTCACAGTTACCCTGATTTGATCATTACATATTGTATACAGGTATCAAAACATCACACGTACCCCCAAAATACATACAACTTTGATATATCAATTTAAAAATAAATTTAAAAAGTGAGTACAGTTTCTTACAAAATTTCAAAAAATTGCTCGACCTTGAGAGGGACAGAAAATGTGATTTTAAAAAATGGCTAGTTGAGCGCTTTTGGGAAGCTGTATTCAATAAATACACGCACGGATATGCATTTGTGTATGTGTATGTGTGCGTGTGTGTTTGTATGTGTACAGTCGTGCGTTACCTAACAAATAATGAACAATATATACCGTGGTGCTTCCATAAGATTATAATACTGTCTTTTTACCATGCCTTTTCTGTGTTTAGATATGTTTGGATACACAGATACTATTGTGTTACAATTGCCTACAGAATTCAGTATAGTAACATGCTGTACAGGTTTGTAACCTAGGAGCAACAGGCTATTCCACATAGCCCAGGTGTACAGTAGGCGATATCACCTAGATTTGTGTAAGTACATGCTATGATATTTTCACAATGATGAAATTGCCTACCAACATGTTCCTTAGATTGTATCCCCGTGATTAAGCAACGAATGACATATATATTTTCCCAATAATTCTGCAAGCTACTCTGTGAATGAAAAGTTGAATTGCATATGTAAGAGTCTCTTGAAGAATACTTAGATTGATATTGGCCACATAATGTAACCAATTAATGCACGTGACAAATAATCTGAGCTCATTTGTAAGCCCAGAAAAATGTGAATGTAGCTCAGAAATGAGAGAGAATTGTAGCACGTGTGTGTGTGGTAAAGAGAAGTTCAAGATAGGCTTCTTTGAAGAGATTACCCTGCAGCTGGATTTTAATTAATATGTCAGATATATATCTCACATATTAATTTATGTGTGTGTGTGTGTGTGTGTGTGTGTGTGTGTGTGTGTGTGTGAATGAGAGGCCATGTGAAGTATAAGGGGATTTCTGGAATAAAGGATGCAATGAGCAAAGAAATATGGGAGAATAAGAATGGGGAGAAAAGGGAAAGGAGATGCATGGTACAGTGGGGCAACAGTGCGTGTGTAGGTGTTTCTGTTTACATTTGCATGTATTTATGTATGTATATGTGTGTAGACATGGGTGTGTATATATGCGTGGGTGCATACACCTCTCCGTGCATATTGGGGAAAACAAAGTTGGAAAGAGAAACTAGAGCCTGAATGTGAGGAACTATTTATGCCTGATATGGTTTGGCTCTGTGTCCACACCCAAATCTCACCTTGAATTGCAGTTATCCCCACATGTTATGGGAGGGACCCAGTGGGAGGTAATTGAATCATGGAGGGCGGGGTTTTCTCATGCTGTTCTCCTGATAGTGAATAAGTCTCATGAGATCTGATGGTTTTATAAAGGGGAGTTGCCCTGCACATGCCCTCTTGCCTGCTAACATGTAAAACGTGGCTTTTCTCCTCCTTGCCTTCTGCCATGATGGTGAGGCCTCCCCAGCCATGTGGAACTGTGAGTCAATTAATCTTTCCTTTGTAAATTACCCAGTCTTGGGTATGTCTTTATTAGCAGCATGAGAATGGACTAATACAATGCCTGATAATTTTTATAATTTATTTGTAGACTGTAGGAATTAACATTTTTAAAGATGGAGTTGACAAGATAACAGCTAGAGCTTTTGGACTATAAATCTGAGAGCTGAATAAAGGATGATTCGAGTAGGGAAAGCATTAGACAAGATGCTAATTAAATGACATTTAGTTTAAGATACATAAAATATGAATGCTTTAAATCATAAAACTATAGTCAATAGCAAGAGCTATTTGCCAGGTATTTGGAGCATCCATTCCTTTAAACAGAGTCTCAGAACTTTCATAAGTCAAATGGAAGAAATTAGAAACCTACAGATTTTATTCTAAAAAAACCTGATATGTTAGAAATGAAGTAAAAAATCCTCTGAGAAGTTATTTCTAAAGAATTAATGCATTCCAATTATTTGGTGGGATGTTGAAATTCAGATTAGGAGTGGGGTGATCTTTCTCCTTCTGGCAAAAACTTTAGCTTCTGAAAAACATTGTTGAAATCAAGTTTCACTTCCTTATTAAAAATTCATTAAATCTAGCAAATGTATCAAAATGGAAATCAACTTTTTAACGGAACTGTTAATTGACATTTAGATGGATTGTCTGAGGATTATATGAAGTAATTGGAGTAGAACAATTTCCATATATGCAATAAGCACCAGATAATTATTAACTGCTATTTTGTTGTTATTGCCTTTAATCCAGTGCTTGATTCTAAATATGTGGCCTGTCCAAGGTTTCTTCTCTCTAAATTTGCAGTCATGGAGATTCTTACGTGAATATTTCCTTCTGATGGGAAAAGTTGCTCCCCATGTGAGATCCCTCAGTTGTTCAATGAAAGGCTACTTCCTGTGTCCCAAAATCAAACATCTTACAGCTTATTAGGGGTATTACTATTGAAACATTTCATACTCTTTCTCTTGGGTTACAGCTTCACACAATATATTCTCATTTAATCATCCCGACATTATTTTTACAATACCTAAAAATGTTAACACTTAGGAACATTATATATGTTTCTGTTAATATTACTGCTACATAGGGAAAATACCAGAATCCCAATCTAGAGTTTTCTCTCTTTTTTTTGACTTTTAAGTTTGGAGGTACAAGTGCAGGTTTGTTACATAGGTAAACTTGTGTCATGGGGGTTTGTTGTACAGATTATTTTGTCACCAGGTATTAAGCCTGGGACACATTAGTTATTTTTCCGATCCTCTCCTTCCTCCCAGCCTCCACCCTCTTACAAGCCCCAGTGTGTGTTGTTCCCCTCTATGTGTTCATGTGTTCTCATAATTCAGGTCCCAGTTATAAGTGAGAACATGTGGTATTTGGTTTTCTTTTCCTGCATTACTTTGCTGAGGATAACAGCCTCCAGCTCCATCCACGTGCCTGCAGAGGACATGATCACATTCTTTTTATGGCTGCATAGTATTCCATGCTGTATACGTACCACACTTTATTTATCTAGTCTACCATTGATAGGCATTTAGGTTAATTCTACGTATTTGCTATTGTGAATATACACATGCATGTGACTTTATAACAGAATGATTTGTATTCCTTTTGATACATGCGCAGTAATGGGATTGCTGGGTCAGATGGTATTTCCGTCTTTAGGTCTTTGAAGAATTGCCACACTGTCTTCCACAATGGCTGAACTAATTTACATTCCCACCATCAGTGTATAAATGTTGCTTTTTCTCAACAACCTCATAAGCATCTGTTATTTTTGACTTTTTAATAATCCATTTCAAGGTCAGTGCTTTTTACATTCTTTAGGACAGATCAGCAAACGTTTTAACATTTTGAATGAACGTAGTGCTTACTCTATATCTATTGCCCAATACTTACCAGAGCACTTCATATAAAGCCAACAGTGTGCTGGAAGCAGTTTGGGAATTTTACAAGTCAGTTGTTACAAACAATTAACTTGATATTGGTCATAGTGACATTATTTTGTCACACAGAAATTGATAAACACTGCAAATCTACCTCTCCAAAATAGATAAAAGCACTGATTGTTAAACATTTACCCAAAAAACACTGGAAGTCACTCAATAATTCAATGGTGAATGAATAGTCTGTCTTGTAACCAATTATCTTCCTTTGAACATATCATCCAATTTTAAAACTAAAATTATCAGTTTTCAATTATGGAAAATTCCACAGAACTGATGGAGTCTAAGAGAGCTCATATTATTTTTAGAATAAATGGAAACTATCACTTTATGTTAATGGTGAAAAATAGTCTATCCATTAAATCGATGTTAAAATTATACATTTTTAAATAACAGTACTTTGAAGATTGTGATATAATTCTTCTGGCTTTTTGCTTATTTTTTTAAAACAAAATTAGTACTGTAAACTTACTCAGATGTGGGTAATGGTTCCCTTATCATAAAAGTCACTGTAATATTTTCCTGCAGGAGGTTTTGGAGAGCTCAGTTTACCTCCTGGGAGCCACTGCCCTCAGCACGTGCCCAAAGAACATGCAGGCATTCTACTGATACAACTGTTTCCAATGGTATTGTCAACTAGTAAAGGATTCCTTTAGGCAGCATTTGGGCCTGGGAAGAAGATAGTTGACCTTGAGTGTGGAAGAAAATTGCATAGAAAGCTTTCGATACTCTGCCTAAAATAATCTGAGTGCTTTTGTACACTCTTGGAGGGTCTGTGTTGTTTCATTTACCATAAAGGTTGCAGCAGGCATTTCTTAGGTTGAAAGAATGAGAAAGGAAGGCAATTAACATTTATTAAGCTTCTGATATTAGGCAGGTACTTTACATATATTAGTTACTTAATCCTTACTATAGACCTGTGAAGTGTTATCATTATTTTATATGTGGGATAACTAAAGCTCAGAAGAGTTAAGTAACTCATGTAAAATTATGCAGTTAGTAAGTGTAAAAAGGAGCAAAGAAACGTGAGAGAATAGGAATGGGTTGTACGTGGAGAATGTGCTGTACTATGGTGGGGCAAAAATGCATATATGTGTGTTTGTTTATATGTATGTATGTTATAAAAATGTGTGTGTGCATGTGTGTGTAAAACCCTGGTACTCAACAGTAGGTTTGTTTGATTCGTAAAATATTAAAAGAATATATCAGGCACATGTAGGCACCTGCACATTCCTTTTTTGTTAAAATCTTACAGCAGTCTTTGTTGCAAAGACAAGGTCACTGAGGTTTAGGGAGGTGAAGTAATGTCTGAGTAAATGTGTGAGGCATAAGAGTATAGTCAAATTACACCATCATTTAGCAGCATTTATTTGTGATTTAATTGGGCTACAGTGTTAGAGTAGATGGGTGCTTGGTAAGTTCTACTCAGAGCCAGGAGACATGATATCTTTGTCTATTGTGCATGCACATAAGAATGGTGTCAGCCAGCCTGAAACCCCATGAAAATGCACTGGTGACAGTGGAGGTCTGACCCTAAACCTCAAGGGTTCTTCATAGAGAGAAGAACATCACATAGAAAGAATTGGTGGTTTGTTGTCAGCTTTCTTTATTGGTTGCATAACCTTTACTCATGGAAATGGAGGAGAAAAGACAGGCTTCTGGGCAGCCTGGTTCTGGAAACTAAGGAATAAGAGAGAGCTGCATTATTGCAACTAGGCATCCCTATACAAGAGGACAATATCCTGGCATGTTAATAGTTATCCTTGGGTAAAGAGGGAAGGACAAGGGGTAGGGAAAGGAGAATTTTAAAAGTAAAAGGAAAAGGGAGGAAATGGAGAGAAAGATACTTATTGAACCACTCTATCCCAGACACAATTTATAAGTTAATTAACTTTGTGTTCATGGGAGATCCATAATGTAGACATATTAATCTGAATACCAATTTTTATTTACATGCACGATACTCAGGTACAAAGTGGTTAATTAGCTTGGTCACAGAGCTACCAAGTAATGGTTTTGGGTCCAAATACAAAGCACTATAACTCCAAGTAAAAAGAGTTATTATTTGTGAATACTCACAATGTGTCTCAGGGTATTTAACTGACATGTAAGGATCATGACAATATTTCAAAACAGAGATTGAAATACTTCTTTCATGACTAAAAAATCTGAGACAAGAGGACATTGCAGTCTTTTTCAAAGTCATATTTACAAGTTATAGTCTCAGGATTTGAAAACTGGTATTCCTGACTACACAGCTTATGAGCTTTCTTTCTTACTATATTCTCACTATTAGAGGAAATCTATTTCCACAAGCATATTATCCTTTAAGATCATAGCTCTCCTTTCTGAAATTGCAAGTTCTGCTAGCAACTTAGAGCTCTTAAAGTCAATGTCTCAGCCATGTGTGTGACCTCAAAGCATTTTTGTTATTAATGATGTCATGATTTTCTCCACAGCAGCACTCCCTTATGTTCTAGATTTTGTGACTGAAAAAAAATTAAAGCCACATGGAAGGAAGTTGGTGGCATATAAAAACAGAAAAATATTCTTTTTCCGAAGCACAACTTTGAAAAGACTGGCATTTTAGAAATACCAAGAAATTAAAAATTAAAAAATCTAACACACTCAGGGTGCTAGAAAGGGACATGGAGACTTATAATGGCTATATTATTATATTTATATAGTTGGAAGCGAGAGACAGAGAGTAAGAACTGTTCTCCATGGTTTTACTATCAGTGACACTTCACAAACTTCTTCACTTTACCAGCTTAATTATAAAGATAACAATACTCTTAGATGATGTACATACCAAGCCTTAGATAAAATGTTAAGTGTTTTACATACCTCACCTGAATTAATCCTTATAATCACCTTAGCAGAAAACTATACTTAATGAGGTTAACTCCTTCCTCCCAAAGCTAACCAGTGGCTGGACTCAAATTTGAACTTGACCCTGCCTGACATCAAAGTTCTGCATTCAGAATAAGCACATTTAATTAGACCATTTATCTAAGGGTTGCACACATATATTTGTTTTCTATAGTTCTCTGATCTATCGGTTTAGCTACTAAAAGCATAATTAGTCTATTCCCGAGTAAGGTGAGGAAAGGGCTATGAAAACGCAAAGGGCACGTTAAAAATAACTACATTAAGCAAATCATTCCCTTCACTGGACCTCAGCTGTACGGTAGGGAGATTTTAAAAGGTAACTGCAAGGATCCTCTTCAAGGAAATGTGTTTGAGAGGCACCTGGGTGATGGGAAGTGGGTACCAGTTTCAAGTCACTGGTGCGCAAGCTCTATCTCAGCTCCAACACTTGCTAGCTCCGTGACTCTGGGCAAAAGATTGCATCTATCTGCACCTTCATTTCCTCAACTTTAAAATAGGAATCAAAACACCAACTTGTGAGTTACCATAGACTTAATGGGAAAAATGTGTTGGAAATATCCCACACAATTTCTGGAAAATATGATCAACACATTTTGTTTTCTTGCATTTCCCTCTTAATGAGAACCTTGTGAGAGGTTCTTGAAAGGATAAAGAAGGGAGAAGATCAATTCTTCAGATGAATTATACAATGCAGACCATTGACACATGAAAATATAACGTCTCCTTCTCACAGCTGCAGAACACTGCTGCAGCTCTGGGCTTTCTCTAATAAGCAGAATGAAAATGAATAAATCCAGGAATGAGAAAGTAACATTCGTTAGGAAAAATCAAAACCCAAGGAAGGTTACGAGGAAAAATTTTATCTTATTCCTTCCTTTGGCACTTGGCTGAGCCTCTATTCTTAAGTCTAATCATTTATTAAAGAAATATTAACTTGGATCCCACTAAGTGTCGGGTCCTGTGTTTGGCTCTAAGAGTAAATGGGAACCTAGATAAAGTCCCTGTCCTCAAGTTACTAAAGGTAAGACCTTAGGGATACAAGCAAATAAGTTTTTATTTTAATGCAGTGCAAAAGAAAAAAAAAGTGCTCTGATTGGGACAGGAAAACTTGCACATAGCCTGTATCTGAGAGGCCAGCAGGGGCAATGACATATAAAACTAGAGAAGAAGGCACATTTTAATTGAAGAAAAATGGAAGGACCATGAAGCACTGATGCTTTGGCTTGAGAATGGGATGAATGGATAGGAGAGACTTAGATGCCTAGGCAGAGATCTAGGTGTTTATTTCAAGGATATGGAGCATTCAAGAAGTAATGTGACGTGGCCAGAAGCAATTACTACAGCACCACGTGCAAACAGATAATGTGTGTGTGTGTCTGTGCACGCACGCGTGTGTGTGTGTGTGCATGCACACATTTGAAGGTGAGAGAGAGGTCTGGGTCTATGTAGCATATCTGGTAATGATTTTCTCTTGGAACACTGCTGCAGCTCTGGGCTCTCCCTTAACCTGCTCTGGCCATTTGTTTCCTCAGATAATCTATTTCCATTCTCTTTGTATGTAGCTACTTTTTGCTCCTTAAGAGAATTTTTTTCCCCACTATCAATTCTCCTAAAAACTCCCTTATATTTATCTCTCAGGGGACCAGCTCATTTGCTTCAGTAGACATTGTCGAGGCCCATGCACTCTCCCCTAGTGCCAGTTTTAGCACAGGTTTCTTATCCTTTCTTTGAAAGCCACTTCAGGTGCTTTCTTTTCTTCCCCAAACAGCACAGAGGCTGAAACAGGTGAGGATTCATCGAGAAGAAAGGTCAGTGGTTAATAGGCATGGCCAGAAAGTTTCCATCAAACACATTCTTCTTCATAGTGCATAAAGCCCAAGCGGCTCTGGGAAATGGAAGATGGCCCAAGGAGAAATGGCCAGGTGTCTCATGCAGAGCCTGCCTCATGTACAAGACACCCCAAATAATCCACATTAGGAGTGGTGCCCTCTTCTTTGCAGGTTAGAAAAAGAACACAGTTTTTAATTATATGCACACACACACCATGGGTAGTAATGAGCAAGAACTCACTGCCCGACACTTTCCACCCCCATCCAGCTCCACATAGTTAAGCACATTTAATTTTTTGAACTTTCTTTGCATTTTTTTCTAATAGTTACTTATTTTAAAATATACCTATACTATTATTTCATAATTTCTCACTTTGAAACATTTCGGTTGACTTTAGAACTCTAGAACACTTCCACCCAACCTCCTCTCCCTCCTTCATCCACTAAGTGTGACACTCTCTCTGCTCTCCGTGGTTCCCTCCCCATTTTATCTCATAGGCATTCTTTCTAATTAGATGATGGCATGTGTAATCAAATTTTGACATCTTCTTAGAAGGTCTGGATTAAGAGAGTATCTTTCCTAAATTCTGTGACTGCCACAAGATAAAGTCTGGATTCCTCAGTAAAGCACACACAGCCCTGTACAGCCAATTACTAGCCAATACCCATTTCAAGCTGTGTCTCATCACACACGAATCCAGACTCCCCACTGATCACCACCCATTCCTTCCTCTTCTGTCCTTTGTACCTGCCATTTCCTTTCTCATTTCTGGAATTCCCTCTTTCTCTTGCCTACCTGCAAAACTTCTCAATATTCAGGAATGTATTCAATCACCCTCTCTCACCCCCCACCTGAAGGAGAGGCACAATGTCCAGTGATGTTCCTGTCACCCTCTCAGCACTCTGCTGAGGTCTGTTGCAGTTTTGACCACAAGGTGGGATGGCGTTTTGTTTATGTGTTTGGCCCCCACCTGGACAAATGATCTTAGAAGGCAAGCTACATCCCCCATATTGTTTCCTCTTCCGTCAATTGGGAGTAAAGGAATGAGGTTGTTTGGAGAGAGAGACCTATATTTAAATCCTGGCTATATCACTTATTGGTTGTTTGACTTAGATCATGTGACTTAGCTTTTTGAAGCCAAATGAGGCTTCTCTGACAAATGAGAACAACACTAAGGATGTCTTTAGATTTGCTACAGAGAATCTCATGCTTACTCCTTCATGTAGAGACTCCTGCATATCCCTAAACTCCGAACTTTGATTTGATGTGCAACTAGATGGGATTTTGGGGTTGCATCCTTGGAAGGAACGAAGGGTGAGTATATTTGGTATGCTAGATGGAAAGTTAACCAAATATTTGGCAATAAAAAGAGAAACTATGCAACTTATTAATTGTGTCTCCCAAATATTTCTGGGTCCCACTTTTTCCAGGCGGTTAGTAGGATTGTACATCCTTGGCTTCTCGGAAGTAATTCTGGCCATGTAACTTTCTTTGGCGAATGGAATGTGATCAGACCATGTAGGTTCCTTCTGGGCAGAATGTGAAAGCCTGGCATGTGATCCATCTTCTCACTCTCTCTCCCACTGCTGTGCATCTGGTGATGTTCTAGACAGTGGCTGATCCATCAGTCTGCTTCCTAGAGGGAGGGCATTGCAGAACAGGACTAGAGCCAATCCATTATGAACTTGCTCATAAGTGAGAAATTAGCCTCTACTTTTTCTACCAACCACTGAAATTGTGGGGCTATTTGTCACACATGGTAGGAAAAATTCAAGGTGGTCTTATTACGTTTGCTCCCTGGCATTACTCCCAGTCCTTTACACAACAAAAGGTATTTTGCAGATGTAATTAAGACTATAAGTAATTGACAAGGAGATTACCTAGGTGGACCTAATCTAACTGCATGAGTCCTTTAAGAGAGTTGTTTCCGGCTGGTGGCAGAAGAAATCAGTTTTGAAGTGTGAGGGGCACTCAATGCAAGGGAAATTTTCTGCTGCTGAGATGGGAGGGATCATGTGGAGAGACCTGAGAATAGCTTCTAGGAGCAGAGAGTGCCCCCAAACAGTCAGTAAGAAATTGTCATCAGCCAACAACTCAAATGAGCTTGGAAGTGAATTATTTCCGAAAAACTGCAGCTAGGCACCCCACCTGCCAGACACTTCTATTTAAGCCTTGTGAGACCATACAGAGAGAACTAAGGCTCATGAATATTTGTGATCTATGAGCTAATAAGCTATGAACTAATAAATAGGTGACTTTTAAACTGCTCATTTTGTGCATTTGTGATGAAGTTATGGGAAACCCATACATTAAAACACCACATCCTAGCCCACCTAGACTGATACACAATTCAGATTTGTGGTGACGACGATTCCACTGTAAGTGTTTTTAAGGCAGAGACTGTGTCTTAAAGTATTTGTTTATTGAGAGCCTAGAAAAGTGCCTGAAAATGATGTGTGCTGATTACTCATGAGTTTAATCAAACTGAGAAAATAAGATTAATGTAATGTGTTTAGCAAAGTGTCAGATGTATACTTAATAAAATTTTTTGTAAGCATGTTATAACAATCACTGGTGTAGATTGGAAAATGTATCACAGCTTTGAGAAATGTATCACAGCTTGGAGAAATGGTTAACTCTTTCCTCCATTCTTTTCAAACCACATAGTACAGTATATAATTGGAATTAGAGATGTGTGTGTACATATATAAATTTATATATACATATATGTATATACACACATAAATACATATATGTATATACATATATACATATATAAACACACACACATATATACATATATGTATATACACACACATATGTATACACACATACGTATACTATACCTGAATACATAATATGGGAATAAGCAAAACTACATCCTTGAGAATCATGGGTCACTAATGTTTTCAAATTCCTCAAGAATCCTTCTCTGAACCCTCAGAGTAGATGGAGTAGGTGGAGTCTTTGGGTTATATTTTTTCAAAGCATCCTCTATCTTGTCTCTAAGAAATTTTCACATTGTGGTTTTGATTTGCATTTCTCTGATGGCCAGTGATGATGAACATTTTTTCATGTGTCCACAATGAGATGCCATCTCACATCAGTTAGAATGGTGATCATTAAAAAGTCAGGAAACAACAGGTGCTGGAGAAGATGTGGAGAAATAGAAACACTCTTACACTGTTGGTGGGACTGTAAACTAGTTCAACCATTGTGGAAGACAGTGTGGCGATTCCTCAAGGATCTAGAACTAGAAATACCATTGACCCAGCCAGCCCATTACTGGGTAAATGCCCAAAGGATTATAAATCAGGCTGCTATAGACACATGCACACGTATATTTACTGCAGCACTATTTACGATAGCAAAGACTTGGAACCAACCCAAATGTCCATCAACGATAGACTGGATTAAGAAAATGTGGCACACATACACCATGGAATACTATGCAGCCATAAAAAAGGATGAGTTCGTGTCCTTTGTAGGGACATGGATAAAGCTAGAAACCATCATTCTCAGCAACCTATCGCAAGGACAGAAAACCAAATGCCACATGTTCTCACTCATAGGTGGGAATTGAACGATGAGAACACTTGGACACAGGATGGGGAACATCACACACCAGGGCCTGTCATGGAGTTGGGGGAGGGAGGAGGGATAGCATTAGGAGATATGCCTCATGTAAATGACAAGTAAATGGGTGCAGCGCACCAACATGGCACATGTGTACATATGTAACGAACCTGCACGTTGTGCACATGTACCCTAGAACTTAAAGTATAATAAAAAAATTAAAAATTTTAAAAATGAAAAAAAAGAAAGGCATCTGGATTTCCTAATTCTGGTAACTAATGTTGTGTTCTAACAACTGGAAAGTCCTAAACATCTAAACCAGAGATATATACCATTTTCATCACCACAAAAAGAAACTCCATACAAATTAGTATTCTCTCCCTGTTCTCCTCTCCCACCAGCTGCTGAAAATCACTAATTGACTTTCTGTCTGTATGCATTTTCCCATTCTGTATATTTCATATGAATGCAGTCATCCAATATATAGCCTTTTGTGTCTGGCTTCTTTCACTTACCATAATTGCAAGTTTCATCCATGTTGTAGCATGAATCAGTACTTTATTCCTTTTTATGGCTAAATAAAATTCCATTGTATGGAAAAAAAAGAACTTTTCTCAACTATAATCAAATAATTATTTGTGTAATTGACTGCTTAAAATATGGCTACTCCCTCTAAGGACATCAATCATATTTGGTTGATTGAAGTTGTTTTTCTGTGACATCTTCTACTTCCTGACATATAGTAAATGTTCAATGTAAAATCCCAACAGAGAAGAGGAGCAAGCCAGGAAAGAACAGGGTCAATCTTCAGTAATGTAAATGCTGCACAGGGCAGGACCTATTCTTTCAAGGATATGTAAAGGAAGAGGAACGCTAGCCAGCATGCTAGGGACAGGACATTAGGACATCATTCTGTGTAAGGGGTCTAGCAAAAGCTAGTTGAGTTTCTAGGGCTCTAATCCAATGACCTAGGGTTCAGGGGACTGGAGGACAAGCCAAAAAAATCCAGGTGGTAAATTCTGGCCTTCAGATTGGGCTGATACAATGAGAGTTGTAGGAAAACCTGGTTAGAAACCAAGTGGTCTCCCAATTGATTCATTCTGAGATTCTAGTGTCCAGTCTGTTTGACAGCTGTGACCTAGCACAAGAGAAACAAATTGTTTCTGTGTCAAGAGATCAGATGTGAGTCTGGGGAAGGGAATTAATTCTAAGACTCATAAGATACTTGATAACTATAGACAACACTTGCCTATTGTGTTGGGAATAGGAACTGGTTAGGCACTTTATGTGTTGTCGCATTTTATCTATAGAGAAACTCTTAGAAGGAAGCGCTAATAGAATCTTCATTTTAAATGTGAGAACCTGAAGCACAGTTTCTCAAAATTATAAAGCCAGTATCAAGGTCATAAGGCTGGTCAGTGGTAAAACGGGGGCAGTGTGTATGCTGAAGCCACAATCTAACATCATCTCAGTGTGAGGTGATGAAAGGGAGTGTGTGTTGGAAGCCACAAATAGAGAAATCTGATCTTACTATTTTGCAGCTGGGCTAACCTAAACAAATTTATTAACCTTTCTGAGCTTCATTTGTCCTTTCCTGCAAAGTAGGCACAATTATACTTAAATCCAGGAGTGCTGATGGGATTATATAATCATAATCAGGGAAAGTGTTCAACAGAGCAGATTTGCAACACATTTTACATAGCCCCTCAACCTTCTGCCTCTTTAGGGATTGACTTGTGCATCCGAAGGGTCCTTTATCTACATGTGGAGATCCTCAGACCTTGCCCAGCTGGGAAGGTCAAGGAAAAAGAGGGGTGAGATGATCAAGAATTGCCTGCCTTGCTATTTCTGGCCTATTTGCTTGCTGCTGAATGAAGGTAATAGTGCTTAGCTTACAGGGTTTTTATGAAGATCAAATGAGATCATTTTTGTGAGAATGCTCTACAAATGTAATGTAAGGGTACGTCAAGTATTATTATTCCTTCAAGTCTGTCTCATTCAACAGAAAAGAAGACAGAAAGAATCCCAAAGCCAGAGCATTGTTAGGAGACAGATTTGTGTTTTCAATTGTTCTTCTTGGAAATTCTAAAAGTAGTTTCAGCCTGAATGAGTATTGAAGCGATTTCAATTTCCTTTTAAATTGAGAGATTCCAAAACTCTGTGATTTAGGCTCCCTGGAAAAATCACTGAAGCTGTCTTCCTGCTCTCGGTTTTAATCAAGTACTTGATACTTAGATGAAAGTAAAAATAATAATAATAATAAAAATGTCTTCCATAATGGTTAACCATTATAGAAAGACAGGCAAGTTCACCCATTGAGGAACTGCTCTGGTTTCAAGAACCAAATTCATTATGTTGGTTTCCAAGGTCCTTTACAGTCTGAAACCTATTTTATTTTTCACTCTGCCTTTTCTCTCCAACTTCCAGTCCCAACTTTTTTTGTACTGATGTATTCACCACTCAGTTGCTTCATCATTCAACCCCATGCCTCTGTGCTTTAATTCATGCTTTTACTCTGCCTAGAATGAATGCCTTTCCCACCACCAGCCTTCCCACACCATGTATAGGCTTCCCTATCCTGAAGTTAGAATTTATGTTTTCTTCCCCTATGTTTCCCTTGGAGCCATTTATGCAGCCAGCCTTCCCCTTCCTCCCTTCCCCTAGCCATCTCTCCATCCATCCTTCACTTTCTCTCTTCCTCTGTCATCCAGCATCTGACAGTCTCATGTATTCCTGGCACTGTCCAAAATCTTAAAGCCCTACAAAAGGGTAAAAAAACAAATGAGTAAACAAAACACTACTGCTCAGTCTTCAAATGGTCCTTTATTTAATATGAGTAATTACAAAATATTGTGGTCACAGTGAGAAGATAAGAAAATGGTTACAGCTGAAAGCAGAAAAATGTTTTCTAATGGGAAAATCAAATAAGACTTCAGATAGGAGGTGATATTCCCATTTACCCCTTTTGAAGAATGAATATGAAATTGTCATATGGAGTACCTAAATTGCAGCAATTTTCATACTGTTATATGCTACTTGAATATGTGGCTTCCTACCTCCGTAATTCTGGGAGTCACTGGAGACTATAAGTCATATTTTTGTAGATACTGGATATTCATATTCATCCCTTGTCAGATGCACTGTCTGCAAATATTTTCTCATATTCTATAGGTTATCTCTTTACTCTATTGTAATTTCTTTTGCTTTTCAGAAGCTTTGTAGTTTAACTATGTCCCATTTATCTATTTTTTTATTGTTGTTGCATTTGTTTTTCAGGTCTTAGTTTAAAAACGTTTTGCCTAGAATAACACTCAGAAGACTTTTCCCTAGGTTTTCTTTTAGTATTTTTATAGTTTTGGGCTAAGTCTTTAATTTATCTAGAGTTGATTATTGTATATGGTGAGAAATAGGGATTCAGTTTCATTCTTCTGCATTTGACAATTCAATTTTCTCAGCATCATTTATTGAAAAGAGTGTCCTTTCCTTGGTATATGTTTTTGCCATCTTTGTCAAGGATCAGTTGCTGTATTCACAAGTACTATGCTGCTTTAGTTACTATAGCCTTGTACTATAATTTGAAGTCAGGAAATGTGACGCCTCTAGCTTTGTTCTTTTTGCTTAAGATTTCTTTGACAACATCATTCACAACAACAACTAAAAACTCTACTAAAAAGTGGGCAGAGGACGTGAATGGACATTTTTCAGAAGAAGGCATACAGATGGCCAACAAGGATATGAAAAAATGCTCAACATATCTAATCACCGGAGACATATAAATCAAAACCAAATTGAGATAGCATCTCACATCAGTCAGAATGACTATTATGTAAAAGATGAAAAATAACATGTTGGCAGGATTCATAGAAAAGGGAATGCTGATACACTGTTGGTACTAATGTAGAGTAGTACAGGCTCTATGAAAAACAGTATGGCGATTTCTCAAAGAACTAAAATTAGGACTAGCATTTGATCTAGCAATCCCACTACTGGGTATCGACCCAAAAGAAAATAAACCATTATATAAAACAGATGCCAGCACTTGTATGTTTATTATAACGCTATTCACAATAGCAAGGATATAAAGATATGGAATCAACCTGAGTGTCCATCAATGGATGATTGGATATATGTTTTTATATATGGAATACTACTCAGCCATAAAAAAAGAATAAAATCATGTCTTTTGCAGCAACATAGATAGAACTGGAGGCCATTATCCTAGGCGAAATAACTCAGAAACACTAAGCCAAATACCACGTTCTCACTTATAAATGGGAGATGAATTATGTGTACACATGGACATAGAGTATATGGAATAAAAGACACTGGATACTCAGAAGGGTGGGAAGTTATAAGGGGAATGAGAGATGAGAAATTGCCTAGTGGGTACAATTTACATTATTCGAATGATGATTACACTAAAAGCCCAGACTTCACCACTATGCAACATATCCATGTAAGAAAACTGCACTTTTGTCTTCTTTTACATACAACAAAAAATGACTTATTCATTCATAGTCTTTTAAGGAATTCCTGGCACAGTGAAATGAATAGATAGACAGATATATGGTGATATTTTAGGGAGAGGAAAATATTTTCTTTTCCTTGTCATATAGGAGCTTATGATGACAATATAGGACAAAAACCAGGCTTAGAGGTGAGCACTAAGAAGAACCTCATGCTACATTATGAAATAATAATAATAACTAATGTTTATTAAGCACTTAATAGGTTACAGACACTCGCTGAATATTTTCCCTATATTACCATAATCTATAAAACAATCTTGGATACAGGGATTATTATTATCTCTATTTTAAGCTGTAAAGACTGAAGCACAAAGAGGTGAAGCAGCTTTCTTATGTCATAGACTTATGATTCAGCTAAGATTTAACTCTGGCATCAGTAGCATTCCTGTACATTAATACTATCCAAGCCAAGAGACAAATCAGAAATGAAATCCCATTCACAGTTGCCACAAAATGAATAAAATATCAAGGAATACAGCTAACCAGGGAGCTCAAAGGTCTCTACAAGGAAAACTACAAAATACTGATCCAAGAAATCAAAGATGACACAAACAAATGAAAAAATATTCCATGCTCATGAATAGGAAGAATCAATATAATTAAAGTGCCCATACTGCACAAAGAAATATATAAATTCAATGCTATTCCTATTAAGCTACTGAAATTCTCCATAGAACTAGAAAAACCCATTATAAAATTCATATAGAACCAAAAGAAAGCCCAAATAACCAAGGAAATCCTAAACAAAAATAATGAAGCAGAAGGCATCATGGTACCCAACTTCAAACTATACTGTAGGGCTACAGTAACCAAACCAGCATGGTAGTAATACAAAAACAGACACATAGACAGATGGAACAGAAGAGAGAGTACAGAAATAAGGCCACACATCTATAACTGTCTGATCTTTGATAAAGCTAACAAAAACCAGCAATGGGGAAAGAACTCCCTATTCAATAAATGGTGTGGGGATAACTGGCTATCCACGTGCAGAAGATTAAAACTGGATCCCCGCCTTATACCATATACAAAAAATCAACTCAACACAGAGTAAAGACTTAAATCTAAAACCCAAAAGTATAAAAACCCTGGCAGACAACTTAGGCAATACCATTCTGGACATAGGAACAGGCAAAAGCAATCACAACAAAAGTGAGAAATGTGATCTGATTAAACTGAAGGGTTTCTTCACAGCAAAAGGAACTATCAACAGAATAAACAGACAACCAACAGAATAAACAGACCACCTACAGAATGTCAGAAAACATTCACAAACTATGCATATGAAGAAAGGTCTAATATCCAGCATCTATTAGGAACCTAAACAAATTTAGAAGAAGAAAAAAACCCATTAAAAAGTAGGCAAAAGACATAAGCAGACACTTTTAAAAAGAAGACATACATGCAGCCAACAAGCATATGAAAAAATCTCAACACCACTGATCATTAAAGAAATGCAAATCAAAACTACAATGAGACACCATCTCACACCAGTCACACTGGCTATGATAAAAAAAAAAAAGTAAAAAAATTACAGATGCTAGCAAGGTTGTGGAGAAAAAGGAACACTTAAACACTGTTGGTGGGAGTGTAAATTAGTTCAACCATTGCAGAAAACATTGTGGTGATTCCTGAAAGAGCTAAAAACAGAACTACCATTTAACCCAGCAATCCCATTACTGGGTAGATAGTGAAAGGAATACAAATTATTCTATCATAAAGGCACATGTATGTATATGTTCACTGCAGCACTCTTCATAATAGCAAAGACGTAGAATCAACCTAAATGCCCATCAGTGGTAGACTGGATAAAGAAAATGTGGTATATATGCACCATGGAATACTATGCAGCCATAGAGAATGAGATCATGTCCTTTGTGGGAACATGGGTGGAGCTGAAGGCCATTATCCTTAGCAAACTAATGCAGAAACAGAAAACCAAAATACTGCATGTTCTCACTTACAAGTGGGAGCTAAATGATGAGAACACATGGACACAAAGAGGGGACAACACACACTAGGGCCTATTGGAGGGTGGAAGTTAGGATGAGAGAGAGGATCAGGAAAAATAACTAATGGGTGCTAGGCTTAGTACCTGGGTGACAAAAAAATCTATACAACAAACCCCTATAACACAAGTTTATCTATACAACAAACCTGCACATGCACTCCTGAACTTAAATTTTTTTTTTTTTTAAAAAAGACTTCTGTGTCATGCTTAGTAACTACTTTTTTATCTTGGAGGTTGTAAGCAGAGCAAGAACATTTTCAGGTTAGTTTTCTCTACTGACCACTCTGATGGCATTGCAGATAATAGAATAGAGAGAATGAGATTGGCTGAAGACAGCCCAAGAGAGTTACTGCAGTAATCCAGGCATGAGGAGAGATGATGGGTGCCATGGTTTGAATGTCCCCTCCAAAACTTCATTTTGAAATCTAATTGTTATTGTGACAGTACTAAGGGGTAAGGCCTTTAAGAGGTGATTAGGTGATGAGGGCTCTGCCTCATGAATTGATTAATATTGTTATCATGAGAGTGAGTCATCATAGTAGCGAGTTTTTAACAAAAGCATTACATTCAGACCTCCATTCTCTCTGCCTCACATGCTTGCTTGCCTTTCTGCCATGTTGATGCAGTACAAAGGCCTCTATCAGATGCCAGCATGATACTTTTAGACTTCCCAGACTCAAGAACCATGAGCCAAATAAATTCCTCTTTATTAAAACTTACCCAGTCTCAGGCATTCTATTATAGCTGCAAAAAGCAGACTAAGACAATGGGCCTGAAGCTAAGGTAGTGACAGTGGAGATGTCTAGACAGGGACCATTTGAGAGACATTAGGAGTCACTGCAGGTTGATAACTGATTGTCTGCGGATAGTGAGCAGAGGGCGGGAAGAAGTTGAGGTTGATCTTCTAGGTCCTGCTTCAGACAATGTGAAGTTGGCCACACCAGATGAGCAACACTCAGAATAGAATATGGACGAGACACTGGTGGAACCCTAATTGGTGATATTCTGCTGATGGCTGGTTGTATGAATCTGAAGTTAAGAAAGTTCTGGTCATGAAGACACATGCACACATATGTTTATTGCTGCACTATTCAAAATAGCAAAGACTTGGAACCAACCAAAATTCCCTGCAATGATAGACTGGATAAAGAAAATGTGGCACATATACACCATGGAATACTATGCAGCCATAAAAAAAGATGAGTTCATGTCCTTTGCAGGGACATGGATGAAGTTGGAAACCATCATTCTCAGCAAACTAACACAAAAACAGAAAACCAAACACTCCATGTTCTCACTCATAAGTGGAAGTTGAACAATGAGAACACATGGCCACAGGAAGGGGAACATCACACACCGGGCCTGTTAGGGAGTGGGGACTGGGGTAGGGATAGCATTCGGAGAAATACCTACTGTAGATTATAGGTTGATGGGTGCCGCAAACCACCATGGCACATGAATACCTATGTAAGAAACCTGCATATTCTGCACATGTCTCCAGAACTCTAAGTATAATAAATGAATGAATGAATGAATGAATGAATGAATGAATGAAATAGAAACTTACCATAGTTGGTAAAGACATGATAATTAAAGCCATGTGGCTGGTGGAGTAACCCAGAAAGATGACAGAGTTTGCAGAGAGAAGAGGGACTTTGGCATGTATAAATGATGGAAACGACCTGGAAGAGATGAAAGAATTGAAGGTATATAAGGATAGTGGGGTCTAATCAGTGCAGCAAGGCTCCTGAGAGAGGAATTCAATCCACAATGCAAGAAGGTTAGCTTTATTTAGAGAAGGACAGATTGCCTGTGGTGTCAGAAGGGAATAAGGAAAATACAGATGCAGATGTGGGTAAGATGTGGGAGTTATGCTTTGTATTTTCTCAGTGAGGTAAGAGGCAAGTTGATGTAATTAGACTGAGAAAGGAAGGTTTGAATGATCAGAGATTTGGAAAAAAATACATGGAGGTTTAAAATGAAGGTGTTCCAAAGCAGTGTACAGGACCTGGTTAGAGTGAGAGGCTGAAAGCACATTGTAATTTCAAAGGAACCAGCATATGCAGTAGAGCATGACCTGTTAAACCACCTGTGCCTTCGGTATTCCCTGATTTTAATGTCTGCCTCATCCAGTCTCCAGCAGTACCAGCAACTGTCGTAAAGACTGATGTTGAGGGATGGCGCCAACTTCCAGAACATCCAACATCTGTTTTTATTCATTTGCTACTCGATTTCAGATCTCTTTCGAACCAGCACTGTGAACCATTTTATAGAAACTGATAAACAGTAGAGCTTTCATGTTGGGTGAATGTGATTAGTTACATTTCTCTTAAGTAACAGGAAGAGACTTAAAATAAAACTCTTTGGATTTTATTAATATACCATTAGGTTAAGGCTAATACATCTCTATTTAGTCAGAGAGAGATTTAAATCACCTTAAGTACTTATCTCCATACAGGCAGGCAAGTCTATGTGACTATGGCTTTTATTTCCATGGTAAATTTACATAAGGCATAGTAATAGTTCTCTGAGCTTTGTAATTAGCCCTGAGTTGGAATCCCACCATTGCCACAAACCAGTTGTGAGACGTTGGGCAAATTAGTCAAATGCAAATGCACCGCATGTTAATTTTCTCATCTGTAAAATGGGAGCTTTGAGGCATACCTTGGAGTATTGCACAAAATACTAGAAATAATATATTTTAAATGTCTAGAATAGCGCTCAGTAACAAATATGTCACAATATTCTATTGTTATAAAAAAGAATAAATGTTTATATAAGGGATTCGTATACTCAAGAAAAAAGAATGCATTTTATTCTTAGGCAAAACCATACACTGTCTTTATCCTGGAGAGATGAGAATAATGGCAGCCGAGTTGTCATAAAGTATAAAAAATGAATTTTCCCTCTGTTCTTCTGGAAACCAGACAAAGAACTGGGTCGCTGCTGTTCTGAGGAGACATTAGGCTTAATGTGGTGATTAGACAAAAAAGAATAGACATCAGGCTGAGACTTTTCGACTGGCAACAGAATCTAACATCTTCTATTTGCTGTTTTGTGTTTGCTTTATTCATTACATTATTTTCAAGTTTACATTTCACTCATGGCAAGTGATTCTTATTTTCCATTTAAGATAGTAATTGATGTTCATTTTTAAAGTGAACATTTTATAGTAAAAAGTGAATCCATTAAAAGAGAAATACTAAATAGCAGTGTTTTGCATATAAGGCAAATATCCTGAAAATGACAAAGAAATGATTGATATTTAAGAAATACTGGCTCAGTTAAGGAGAAGTCTGCCTACTCTTAAATCTCTTCACTTCTCACCTGTTATGGTTTTGCATTCATGAAGGAGTCAGATAGATTCAGTATTTGATAGCTTGATGACAGTGATTCTCAAAAGCGGACAACTCTCCAAAACACATTTTAGAAACATATAGTGAACATTTTTGTTTAAGTCACAAATTGGGCATAGTGATCAATATCTTATGTGTGGGAGTCACGATGCTGTGTGTTCTGCATTGCCAGGGACGGCCCTCACACAAGAAAACTGTTTCTCACTCCACACCATTTCAAAGTTTCTACTCCGTACTTTATAACAAATGCTTTTAACTATTACACACACACACACACACACACACACACACACACACACACACATGATTGTAATTTTCATGGTACCAAAATAAAGCTAATTGTCCAGGAATGCAACTACCATGCAAAATGAGAAAATATTTTGTTATTTTTAGAATGTTACTACGGTTTGTTCCCCATTGAGAAAATCACCAACAGTAATGACTTTGTGATATTTGAGTTGCCAAGATAATACACTCAGATACATCTGTGTTTGTAGCTGTCATATTCTGGTGAGCCTATGATCCTGGAAACATCTGACAACGTGTTAAACTTTCTAGAATATTCTTATGTGAGTAATCACAAATAAAATATTTATACTAATAAAAATGTCTGTGTACATTGTAAAATATTTATAATCCAGTAGCATATATTATGTATTGGATTAAAGATTTTGTTCTATTAAAACTTTATTTTATATACTACACTCAGGTCTTTCTGTTGGCTTTTCTTGAAATTATATGTGTAACTGGTTATATTATCTATGAATTTCACTTCATGATTTTGCAAAAGGGCCTTTAAAAAGTGGAGATGTTGGGACAAATAGAGTACCCTGACTAACATTGTTGAGTTCACCAGTGCTGGATTCAAATTCTGACAATTTACACCTGAAGTTTTTATATTTGAAGTTTACTTTTCCCATTGCAGATACAAAAAAAGAAGCATATAAGGTTTTACAAATGCAACTTTTATATAAAAGTAAACTTCTTAGTTGCATACCCACTAATGTTATCCCTGTGATAAAAAAATCAAGGATTTTTCCTTGAGCAGTTTTTTTTTCTGGGTTCCTATTTGCAGCCTGGCTTCCTGTTTATAAGGAGAGGATTATATCAGTGTACTGAGGATTATATCAGACCCCGCAATGCACTTAGCAGGGCACCTAGCACATATAAAGTATTAAAAATATGCTAGCCTTTCTGTATAAATTGTAATTTTGCAAAGATTGCTTACCCCTCAGAGCTTCATCTGTGAGATGAAGATAAAAACTGTTATTTCAGAAGATTGTTACGAGAATCTACTGATGTAATGTTTGCAAACTAAGTTTTGTGCTTGGCATGTTATAAGTCTTTAAATGTTAACTCTTTTCTCTTCATATGTGCTCATCTTAACTCTACCTCCTATAAATCTTATTCCTGAAGCCATAGCACTCAATATGTTATATTTAGGAACTACAGCCTCTCTAAATTAATCATGGTAGAGAAACATGACAATTAACAGGTATGCCACTCCAAAGCTGGCTTTTCTATGACAGTTGAATCTGTAAAACCTTGTATGATTCTTTTTTTTTTCTTTGTATCTGCAATGAGAAAAGTAAGCTTCAAATATAAAACCACAGTACAAGACTTCAGGTGTAAACCGTATGTATTTCAGGTTGCATATGAATTTAAATGGCTTTCCTGATAATATTAATAAGATAAAATGGAAGGGATGTGCATTTCTCCATTCTGGACTCTTCAGAGCATTCACATTATTTAGATTTGGACACTTCATTGGAGCTCTGGGCACCCTGTAAATTGCAAATGTGCTTGTACTATGAATAGTCTCAAATGTTCAGTGAGTAATACAGTCGTGCATATCCCCCTCTCACCGGGCGTGCAATTCACCTGTCTTACACCATGACTGGTTATAGGTGGTGTAGAGGCTACCCAGACTACACCAGTGCTGATTAAGACCTGGAGCTTAGGAAAGATCCATAGGTCATTTCTTCTAGACTTCCCTTTACACCTCCTCTGAATTCCCACATCTTCCTTATCCTTCAAGGCAAAAGTTATAAAAGGCGTAGATTCTAGCCTTAGACAAAAGGTTTGAATTCCTATGCAATCAAAAATGAGCTATATAACATTATTCAAACCCTCATCACCTTAATTTCCTTATCTATAAAGTAGGGATCACATACACTTGTTATACATTAGACAATAAATAAATGAGATAATATGTAATGAATGCATGATGCGAAATCTCTTTTTTTTCAAAAAGGCAACTTTTATCTTCCAATGAACACTTTTTTTAGTTCTTAATTTATCTTCCAACTAGCAATTGCTTTATTTACATATACCTCCAAATGTTAATCTTCACTTAAAGCTGATGAAGGTGACAATATTCATTTTGTTTATGTCCCCAGCCAGCCCTAAAAGTTTCTAACATAGAGTTGAATACAGATAAATGATAGCATATGGAGGTGTTTCAGACATGAGAAAACAGCAAACAATGCACCAGGAAGATGAAATATAGTCATCCCTCCATATCCCCAGGTCTGCAGGGCCAACTGTGGGACTTGAGTATCTGTGAATTTTGATATGTGAGAGGGGTCCCAGAACAAATCCTTAATGGATACTGAGGGACAACTATGTTCAAGAAATGTTTGGTAACCAGAAAAATCAGGCATCAGTTTTAATGTATATGTAAATTAATAATCCAAATACATTTGTGCAGCCTTTACTACTTTTGGACAGAAATCATTATTTTCATTTAATAGATATGGGCAGATAATCTGACGGGTCCACAGTCATGAAGCTGGTTAGTGTCTGCATCAGTTAAAATGTTGTCAGTTGCTAGGGGAAGAAAACCTGATTCAAACCAGCTAAGAAAAACAGGAATGGGTGCTCATGTAAGGTAAAATGTTCAGGATTAGACCTGGCTTTATCTAAGTCATGATTCAGGGTCCAAGCGGTGTCACAAGGTTCCACTTTTTTCTCTGGTTCCTCTCAGTGGGTCACATTACAGGTTCTTCCTGGTGACTCCTGAAACAGCTTCAGGTTATCAATGCCCCAGCATCTGTTCCAGCACTTCCCAGAGAGTGGTGACGGGAGTGAGAGAACTGAGTCATGGTGACAGTGAATGGCCTGAGCTGGATCACTTCTCTACTCCTGAACCTGTTTCTGTGGTTGGGGGTGCTGTATGCATTGACAGCATAGCTCAGTCAAGGCCTACACATCTGGAATCTGGGAGAAGGGGATGGTATGGGCAGGGGAGGGGGATAAAGTCAGCCTTGTTTGCCTTATGCATGTGGACCAGAAAAGGGGTGACTATCCTCCCAAAGCAAAATCAGAACATTGTTCTCAAAAGACTGATAAGGCATGTGATAGGCAAAATAATAAAAGTCTACCCTTGGGGCAGAATCAGGAGAACACACTCCTCATAAATGTCTTATAATTGTCCTTTTCCTTAAGTATCCTGGGATTATCTGTTGGAATTCATATATATGTGTGTATATATTTATATATGCACACAGACACATATATCATCCAACACTATGGATGCACATATATATTTTTTCATTTCATTTCATTTCAATACCATATATATATATATATATAGTGTTAGTCCATTCTCACACTGCAATAAAGAAATATCTGAGACTGGGTAATTTATAAAGAAAAGAAGTTTAATTAGCTCATGGTTTTGCAGACTATACAGAAACATAGCAGCTTCTGCTTCTGGTGAGGCCTCAAGGAGCTTCCAATTATGGCAAAGGCAAAAGAGGGGAGTCAGCACTTCACATGGCACAAGCAGGAGAAAGATAGAGAAAGGGGAGGTGCCACACACTTTTAAATTGCCAGATCTCACAAGAATTTACTCTCACAAGAACAGCACCAAGGGAGAAATCTGCCCCCATGATCAAATCACATCCTACCAGGTCCCACCTCCAACACTTGGGACTAAAACTTGACATGAGATTTGAGTGGGGACATAGATCCATACCATATCATTCTACCCTTGCCCTTCCCACACTTCGTGTCCTTCTCACATTGCAAAATGCAATCATGTATTTCAACCATTCCCCAAAGTCTAGGCTCATTTCAGCATTAACTCAAAAGTCCAAAGTCTCATTTGAAAAAAGGCTAGTCCCTTTTGCCTATGAGCCTTAAAAGTCAAAAACAAGTTAGTTATTTCCAAGATACAATGAGGGTACAGGTATTGGGTAAATACTGCTGCTCCAAAAGGGAGAAATGGGCAAGAAAGGAGCTACAGGCCCCATACATGTCCAAAACCCAGTAGGGCAGTCATTAAACCTTAAAGCACCAAAATGATCCCTTTGACTCCATGTCTCACATCCAGAGAACACTGATGCAAAGGATGGGCTCCCAAGGCCTTGGGAATCCCTGCCCTGTGGCTTTACAGGGTTCAGCTTCTGTGACTGCTCTTAAGGGCTGCCATTGAGTACCTATGGCTTTTCCACATGTCTGGTGCAAGCTGTCAGTGACTCTGTTATTCTGGGATCTGGAGGATGGTGGTTCTCTTCTCACAGCTCCACTGGGCAGTGCCCCAGTGGGGAGTCGGTGTGGGGCTTCCAGCTTCACAGTTTTCCTCTATATTGTCCTAATAGAGGTTTTGCGTGAGGGCTCTGTCCCTGCAGTAGGCTTCTGCCTGGACATCCAGGCTTTTTCATACATCCTCTGAAATCTAGGAAGAGGCTCCCAAGCTTCAACTCTTGCATTCTGTGTACTTGCAGGGTTAACAACACATGGAAGCCATGAAGGCCCCTGACTTGAACCCTCTGAAACAGTGGTCCAGGACTCATTTTACACCTAGACCCATTTTAGCCATGGCCAGAGCTGGAATGGCTGGGGTGCAGGAAGAAGTGTCCCAAGGCTGTACAGGGCAGAAGGGCTCTGCACCTGGACCATGAAAGCATTTTTCCCACCTAGGCTTCTGGGCCTATGATGGGAGGGGTTGCCTCAAAAGTCTCTGAAATGCCTTCAAGGCCCCTTGCCCTTTTTTCTTGGCCATTAGCACTTGGCTCCTCTTTACTTATGCCAATTTCTGCAACCTGTTTGAATTCCTCACCTGAAAATTGGCTTTTCATTTTTACCACAGGGCCAGGCCACAAAGTGTTTAAACTTTTATGTCCTGCTTCCCCTTTAAATGTAAATTCCAGTTTTAAGTAATGTCTTTGCTTATGCATACTAGCATAGGCTGTTAGAAGCAGCCAGACTGCTTCTTGAATGTTTTGCTCTTTAGAAATTTGTTCCACTCTCAAGTTCAAAGTTCCACAGATCCCTAGGACAGGGGCACAATGTCTCCAAGTTCTTTGCTAAAACATAACATGTATGATCCTTGCTCCAGTTCCCAATAAATTCCTCATTTCCATGAGATCTCCTCAATTTTGACTTCACTCTCTATATCATTATCACCATTTTGATCACAACCATTCAACTAGTCTCTAGGAAATTCCAAACTCTCCCTCATCTCCCTGTCTTCTTCTGATCCTTCCACACTCTTCCAACCTCTGCCTGTTACCCTATTCTGAAATCACTTCCACATTTTCAGGTATCTTTATAGCAATGCCCCGTTTCTCAGTACAAATATTCTGTATTAGTCTATTTTTGTACTGCTATAAAAATATCTGAGACTGGGTAATTTATATTTTAAAAAAAGATTTAATTGGATCATGGTTCCATAGGCTATACAGGAAGCATAGCAGCTTCTGCTTCTTGGGAGGCCTCTGGGAGCTTGCAATTATGGAAGAAGGCAAAAGTGGGGAGCCAGCACTTCACATGGCTGGAGCAGGAGGAAAACAGAGAGGGGGAGGTTCCATACACCTTTAAAGAACCAAATCTCATGAAAACTCACTTATTATCACAAGAACAGCACTAAAAGGCATGTCCACCCTCATGATCCAATCACCTCCCACCAGGCCCCACCTCCAACATTGAGGATTACAATTTGACATGAGATTTGGATGGGGATACAGATCCAAACCATATCATGTATGAAGCATGATAAAGTGACTCTCACAAAATTTCCATTGTGCTGCAACAGTGCCAAGGCTGTGGTAAAAGTACAAATAAACTCAGTGCACAGGGCCAGAAAATTAACTGTTAGCTGGGAAACTGGTTCCAATCTATAGTCTAAAAATAATAATAAAAGACTGATGAATGAGGAAAAGACACTAGTAAACTGTTAGGTCAATATTTAACCTTTCAGGGAAGTAAAACTAAAGACTCAAGGTCTTGCCCATTATCACATGGCTGTAGAGTCTATTTTTCCCCAAGTTATATTAACCAGAAAGTTACTTATGTGCTATATTTTTTTAGTTTTCTGTAGAGTTAAAAGTTAATATTATTTGGAATTAAAAGCTAATATCATTAGTTACATAATTATAATTAATATAAGCAATTAATATAATGTGAATAGTAGCCATTGTATTGGGTTTTAATTTAGACCACTGTAAACAGTAATAGCCTGAAGAACACTTTTGAAATTTTTATATAGCTGTTCTTAAAGACATTGATCACTATCTTTACCAATAATCCCTAGGTAAGACTCTGTCAGATTGAGATAACTCCTCTAAGAATTAACCCAAGTCAAAGAGTTCATTTTTCTTGAAACCTTTCTTACAGTTCCTTTTACCAGCAAAAAATAATAATTCTTCATGATAAAGAAAAAAGCATATATCTAAACTTAAAGTTCACTTAAAGTGATTATTTATTCATTTAACAAATATTTACCAAGCACCTAGATATTTTAAGAAATGCAAGCATGGCAGTGCAAAAGGCAAAGTCTCTGCTCTAATGGAGATTTCATCCTGGTAGAGAGAAAAATGCAAATAAAATGTATACTGTAATATCAACTAATAATAAGCATATTGAATAAAAGCATTCTTAGCCTATGTTTTTGCAATACCCATTTCTTTCTTGGTACCTCACTGACCTCTCAATAAAGTTTTTCAGTTTATCACTATGACAAATGCTTTGAAATAAAGGTTTTTGCTTTAAACTGCCTTCTTTGTTTCTGAAACTAGTTTTAGCCTAAATGTAAACATTCCCTTAACTTGAATCAGGTGATTAGATTTGTTCCTATTGTATTCATTGCAATTGACTCACATAGAGCTTGTACTCAGTATTTTTGCTAAGGATTCAAGGAGAGACACAGGAATATGACCAGTTGGAATAAAATGTGATAAGTGTTATGCTAACCAGAAGAAACAGGAATTCCAGAGACAAATAGAAGCATTCTAGGTAGGTAGAAACAGCAAGATCAAAATGTATTATTTGCCTGCCCAGCACATTTAATACATTTGAGACATGGAGTGGTGAGATAGAGATGATAAGGGAGTAGTGGTAGGTAAGAAACAAGTGATGAGGCTGAAAAGTGGTTGTAGGGGCCCCATCAAGATGAGCCTTGATTGTCATGCTGACAAGCTGGGACTCAATCCTGTAGATCTAATATCGGCAATAATATCTGTGTGAACAGAAGACTAAAAGAATGGCATTTAAATGATGCCAACTCATCACTCAACGTCCTAATCCTTTTTCTAACAACACACAGATCTTGTAAGCTTTTTGAATCAATATTAGATCTTGTTACTTCTCTATCCAATTGTTCTCCATCTTATATATAGTAAAAACCAGACTCTCTGAGTTAGCCTGCAGAGCGCTGCATAACCTGATCTATTGGTCCTCTGACCTCGTCTTGATCTACTGTCACGCTTACCTTGTTTTTTAACATGACAAGTAATCTTCTTCCTTTGCACTTGCCTTTCCTTTTGCCTGCCATGTTCTTTGCCTAGATGCTCACATGGCTTGCTTCCTCCACTCTTCAAGTTATTGCTTGGTGAGGTCTACCATGTCTATACTACTTAAAATTGCAGAACTTCTTACTGTTTCTTGTCCCCAATATCCTATTTAATGTTTGGCCATAAAACTGATACACTCTGGTGTATTATATAATTTACCCATTTACCACGATTATAACCTGTCCCCCCAACTAGAATGTCAAATTCAGAAGCACAGGGGAGTTTGTCTCTACCGTCCACTGCTGTATCCCTAGCAATGCATGGCCCTTGGTAACAGCTTAATAAGTATTTGTTGAATGAATGAAAGAATAAGTGAATCTCTCCAACTCCAAATCTTTTCCCTGTAGTCACTATTCAAGACTATAGAATCACAGTTTTCTTAATGTGCTCTCACAAATTACCATTTTACAACCAATTTATTCTGAGGGCAATTTTTCACTGTTCACAATTTCCTGTTATGTTTCCACCATTTATGACTAAAAAGCCAAAGAGAAATGAACATGAAGAAAATGGGCAGAAGTAATATACATAATTTTTACCTGTGCAGTTTTCACTTGCATCATTTATCCCTTTTTAATTAGGAATTGATGATGCACAAAAGCAATAGACAGATCTGAAAGAGCTCAAGGGGATCACAAGAATAAAGATACAAATATCCAATGATGCATTTCCCTTATGTTAATTGCTTTCATTGCTTAGACCCTAAAAATCATGCACACAATACTAGATTTGATGGGCCTTCTCCTTCTTTTAGGTTGAATAATGACATTCTTCCAGGCACTCATTTTCCCTATGCTCCAGTTTTTAAATTGCCTATTTTCTCTTTCCAAAACAATTCAATATAATAATATGTTAATACTGTTTTTAGTACCTTCTCTTCATTTTTATTAGCAAGTATGGGTATCTTTATTTTAACTTCCTTCCCAACAGGTTCCTTTTCTTTTGACTGTTAAATGTTGGTGTTACTTCTGGATTGGCTGAGTAAGGGGCTTAGCAAATCCTTTTCTCAAAAAACAACACTAAAACTGGACAGATTTCACCAGAACAATTCTTTCAGGACTTTGGAAATAGATCACAGGCATGTGTCCACTTGAGAAAAGTTTATTCGAGAATGAACTACCAAAAAAAAAAAAAAAAAAAAAAAACCCTTGGTAAAAACAGTGATTTACTTTTTCTGTGTTCTCTTTCTAATATTTTTTGCCTCACCTTCTGACCTACAAAGTCTCTTTTTGCTGTCTTTCCTAGCCAGAAAGAAAGTCTAGGGGGTGAGGTTTCCACCTGTGTTTTAGCTACCATAGCCATGCAACTTATAACAGAAGTTTGCTTTTGGGCAAAACCAAACATTGGCAAAGGCACACTCAAAAAACTACTTGAATGTGGATTATCCCTGTAAGTTTTGACTGGACTCCATAGATCGTCCATTTTTACATACTTTTAAAAGTCACCAGGGACATCACCAATATAGCAGAATATGAGATTCCCACTCATATCCCACCATAGCAACATTTTCAACCATTTACAAACAAAACTGCCTTTGTTGGAACTTTGGGATTCAGGTAGGAGGTAATAAAACCCCAGTGGAGCCCAAAACCTAAGTGGGTCATCTTGAGAAGGCAGAGCCACACCCTTTGGCAGGCCTAAAGCATAGTCCTGGCTCCAGATCCAGAAATAGTCTCTTATACACTCAGCTACATCCCCATTTGGCCTTTGTCTTGTCATCAGAAATATCTACCAAGGGAACTAGAAGAATCCATGCCCTCGCATGCCTCAGGTGACAGGCCTGCTGACCTTGGTCCCAGCTGTGACAATACAACAGCCCTAAAACTCAATTCCAGATCCTCTCAGCTCTGCTCTGGGAGTAGTACTACTTATTTCAAACCAGGAAGAAGCATGATTGTCTGTGCCTTTGCAGGCCTACCAACCTTGGCAGATCTTGAAGCAGCCATGTAACTTGATTGCATCTCCTCCCAACCACTGTCCAGGAGCAGTCTTGCCTGACAGAGCCTGATTCCCTAACTCATGTACTAGTCTGCCCTTTAAGTTCCCATTGACTGTCTAACATGCTTTATCTTAGAGCTCAGAATAGATCTGAATACCCTTGATATGCTCAAGTGTCCTCTAGCTAAGGAACTGAATGTAGCCAAGAGGGAACTTAGCAGGTTCTAACTCAGGTGATTTACTCAGAAAATGTGCAAAGAATACACTGAAAAGCTAGGTACCATTATGTTTTCATAAAACTTTTGCTCTATTCCCAACTTTGATTAAATTCACATTTGTCTGCTCTTTGGGAGGCCAAAGTGGGTCTATCACTTGAGTCCAGGAGTTCAAGACTAAACTGAGCAACATGGCAAAACCTTGTCCATACAAAAAGATACAAAAATCAGTCGAGTGTGGTAGTGTGCACCTGTAGTCCCAGCTACTTGAAAGGCTGATGTGGGAGAATCACCTGAACCTGGGGAGGGGGGAGGTCCAGGCTGCAGTGGGCTGTGATCAGACTGCTGCACTCTGGCCTGGGTGACAGAGTAAGACTTCTCTCAAAAAAAAAAAAAAAAAAAAAAAAATTTCAACATTTGTTCTTAGTAGTCCAATGTATTTATGTGAAGGAATAATTAAAAGGCAACAATAAACAGTAAAAAGTGCTTGCAACCTGTGTGTTAAGTTTCCCAACATACCATGTAAAACTCCCAGCCTTTCTGCCTGTGATCTGATACTTAATCCATCGCATTTTTTTTCCCATTTATTCCTTTAGATTGCATTAGAAAGCATAAATAATTTAATGGACCTGGCCAGAGCTTCTTCAACTTCAAGATTAAGGTTAGCCTTAGAGCTGCTGGGTGACCTTACTATAAGTCCTAGCCTGAGATACTTCATGAAGCTTTACCACTGTCAATCTGCCCATTTTCAGAAATGCGGATAGAAATTTGTCAATGATATATATCTACTTTTAATTGTGTCCCTGAATAATGACCATGACATCTCAGAATTTTTTCTTTGAGATGGAGTCTCACTCTGTCACCCAAGTTGGAGTGCAATGGTGCAATCTTTGCTGACTGTACCCTCTACATCCCAGTTCAAGCAATTCTCCTGCCTCAGCCTCCTGAGTAGCTAGGATTACAGGCACATGCCACCATGCCTGGCTAATTATTATTATTATTTTTTTTTGTATTTTTCTTAGAGATAGGGTTTCACCATGTTGACCAAGCTGATCTTGAACTCCTGACCTCAGGTTATCCACCGACCTCAGCCTCCCAATGTGCTAGAATTACAGGTGTGAGCCACCATGCCCAACCACATCTCAGAATTTTTCAGTCTAACTTTATGTAGATGTGAGGGCATACTTGCTCTTCCAGATGGTAAAATAATGGAATGAAAGGTCATCTGTGCGTGACAATCCAAGCCCAGTCCCATTGTGCAAACTAAAGACCTAACTTCAACATCTGACCACAAAGATTACTGCTATGTGACCATAAGCAATGATGTGCTCTGGGCCGAAATTTTCCTCAAATGGCTATGGTGAGAAATTAATGTAACAACATTTGTAGGAAAAAAAAGCTTGTAACATATGTGAAACTACAATAATGTTGTCATCTTTCAATGTATAGGAGTTTTCTCTAACTATAAAATTACACTCAATGGAAATACATTATTGAATATTTAGAAACTACAAATAAAATCAAAAGACGGAATTATCCAAAGATTTTAAAAATATGTCTTGAGGGAAAAGAGAGAGGATGAGAAAAACCATTATTCTACAGATGATTGCTGCTAAGACTACCTATAAGAAGGGTTGCTCACAGTCAATCGAGCATGCAGTTATCACAGGAAGAATTAAAACCATATAAGCAGGATATTATTGAAGCATACACAAAGTTGAACATCTGGAAACATGGAGGAGACAACTTGTGATCCTAAAAAAATTTCAGTAACTAAATAAATGCAAGGGAAAAAAAGAAGAAAATGTGGGGAAAGATCAGACAGGACAAATATAAAACAAAAAGAAAGACGCTTGGGCCCGGCACGGTAGCTCACGCCTGCAATCCCAGCACTTTGGGAGGCCGAGGTGGGTGGATCATGAGGTCAGGAGATCTAGAACACCGTGAAACCCCATCTCTACTAAAAATACAAAAAATTAGCTGGGCATGGTAGTGGGCACCTGTAGTCGCAGCTACTCGGGAGGCTCAGGCAGGAGAATGGCATGAACCCAGAAGGCGGAGCTTGCAGTGAGCCAAGATCTCACCACTGCACTCCAGCCCAGGCGACAGAGCAAGACTCCATCTCAAAACAAAAACAAAAAAAAACCATACAAGAAAAGAAAAAAGAAAGGTGCTCAATTTTAACCAAAACATCAATAATCATATCAAGTATAAATAACATAAATACCCTAATTAAAATCAGAGATTGATAAATAGAATAAAATGTCATAAGGACCAACTACCTACTGTCTACAACAAACACACCCAAAAATGAACACACTCATAGGTTAAAAATGAATAAAAAAAGATTTACCATGCAAATACTAATCAAAAGTCTGAAGTAGCTATATCAATATAAGACAGTTCAGACTTCAAAGCACAGAATATTACCATTTCATAATAACAAAGAAGTTCATTTTATAATGATAAAGGGATAACTCAATCAAGAGAACCTAACAATCTTAAGCTTTTAGCCACATAAGAAACTATGAGTTTCAAAAGCATGAAGAACTGCAAGAAGAAATGGGCAAATCCACACTTACAGATGAATATTACAATGCTGCATTCTCACTAATAAGAGAAGTAGATAGAAAATCACTAAGATTTTAGAAGACTTGCAAAATACTGTCAACCAACATGACTCAATTGACAATTTAGGAAACTCGACCCAACAATAGCAGAATTCACAATCTTTTCACGTGCACATGGAACTTTTACCAACATTACTATGCCCTGTCCTATAAAACTAATCTCAATAAATAACACACTTTGAAATCATACAAAGTATGTTAATTGGCACCAGGGAACTAACTCAATTACCGAATGGTATCTGGAAAATCCTCAAATTCAAAATATTTGGAAAGTAAATAACATGTTTCTAAGGATGACTCAATGAAATAATCAAAATAGAAGTCAGATATAATTGCAGACTGCATAAAAGTAACAACAGACATATCAAAATTTGTAGGGTTCTGTCAATGCATAGAGAAAAATTTATACCACTAAATGCTTTCATTTGATAAAAAGAATGGTCTCAAATCAATGACCTCAGATTACATCTCGAAAATCTAGAAAAATAAGACTAAATTCAAAGCAAAGTAAGCAGAATAAAGAAATAAAAAAGATCAGAGTGAAAATCAATGAAATAGAATACAAAAATGGATAAAATTAATAAAACCAGAAGTCAATTCTTTGATCAAAATCATGAAACCTGCTAAACATCTAGCCATATCTATCCAGCTGAAAAAGAAAAAACAAATTCCCAGTATCAGGAGTAAAATGTTTAAAATCAATACAGATTACAGATATTTTTATAAGTTAATAAGAGAATATTAAAACAACATTATGTCAAAAATCCCACAACGTAGGTGAAATTGACAGCCATTTGAAATACACAAACTACCAAAGCTCACATTGTAGCCCAAATGGTCATTATTAAATTTAACTTTATACTTATAACCTATTCAACGTAAATTTTTCCAAAGTAATTGAAGAGGAGGAAATACTTCACAACTAATTCTATTTGTTTTCCCTGCAATCAAAATCAGACAAGGACACTATAAATAAATAAAAGACCAGATTAATAACTCTTATGAATGTCAATGGAGTAATTTATAACAACATTTTAGCAAAGATATATAAAAGTTATATGACCCAGTAGCTTATTCTAAGAATGCAAGGTTGGTTTAACAGTAAAAAACTAACAAATATATGTCAGTATCTTAACAGAATAAAGAAAAAGCTGTATGATCATCTCCAGAGTTACATAAAAACTATTAGAGAAAATAAAACATCTATTCCTCATTTAAAAAAAAAATTCAGCAAATAAAGGGAAAGCAAACTTCCTCAAATATCATAGATAAGGATGCAAAAATTGAACATTTTTTTCCAGAGATGAGGAGAAAGGCAAAGATGCTCATGCTAATCCTTTCTATTCAACATTTTACTGGATGTTCCAGTCCTTGTAAAACTGCATGAAAAGAAATTATAGGTATACAGATTCCAAAGAAAGAAGTAAATCTGTCTTTATTCCCAGAGAACATGATAACATAGGTAAAACATTTAATAGTATCTATAAAATCATCTTCTAAAGTTAATAAGTGAGTTTAACAAGGCTGAAGAATAAAAACAATATATAAATAACTGTAAGTTTGTATATTATCAATGAGCAATCAGAAATTTAAATTTAGAAAGCAATCGTTTTGCACTGCACTCCAGTTTGTGAATTTGTTTCCCACAGGGTCATGGGCTAAAAATTCTGGTGCTTGTATACATTTGTACCAGAATTGAACAATTAAGTAAATGGATGACAAAAATTGGTTTCTCGGTGTTACAGTATAAGTTTACAGATAAGCAAGGAAAGGAGGCCAGAATGGCCCATATCGTAATGCATTAGAATTGGAGACATCAGTATTAGCTCATATTTAATTTAATAAACACAGATTATTACATATAGGAATATAGATATGCATATTTGTGCAAATTAGAATATACACATATATTGCTATTGTCTTTCTCTGTCACCTGAGAGGACCTAGAAATAATAACACCCCAGTAGCAGCAACCATACCTAGCATGCACAATTTGGATTCTAATACCATTCCCAAATGAAAGGAATTTAGTCTTCTTGGAGAAATAGCTGATTCTAGAACTGGGGCAGGAAATATATGAGATTTGGAATACCTTGTGGTACTAGAAACAAAGAAGCCATTTGAAAATAAAACAACACACAGTACACTGATAGGATGTGACAAAGAGATACTAACTGAAAGTGCTCTTAGTGGACAAAGATGGAATAATCCGAGCAAAAAATAAACTCATGGAATATATAATATAATATAATATAATATAATATAATATAATATAATATAATATAATATATGTAATACAAAGTAGTATCAGATTGTAAACAAACGAATAAAATAAATATCCATGAGTCCATACTGATATAACTAAATAATAATTAAATAAATAAATAAATTACAAGAGATACATCTCACGAGCAGAAGAATTATAAATAATTTACAGATATTTCACCTTAAGGAGGTGGAGTATTCCCATTCATTAACGTGGGCTATACAAAGGGAATCCCTTTCAAAGAGTACAGCATTCATAAAGCAAATAATAATAATAATAATAATAATAATAATAATAATAATAATAATAATAACTTTACTAAGGATTGCAGTAGAATGATACTTTACAAAATACCTGACCACTATGCCTCAAAACTGTCAGTTTTATCAAAAATAAAAAAAACTTAGAAACTGTCACAGCCAAGAGGAGCCTAAAAAGATATAATGTGTACATATAATGAGATGTACTGGCTGAGAACCTAGAACAGAAAGAATACATTAGATGAAAATGAAGTGTATTAGTCTGTTTTCACACTGCTGTGAAGATACCAGCTGAGACTGGGCAATTCACGAACAATAGAGGTTTAGTTGACTCACAGTTCTACATGACTGGGAGGCCTCAGAAAACTTATAATCATGGTGGAAAACGAAGGAGAATTTTACGATTCTGTAACAGCTTGACACACTTTGAAATAAATCTAAGTAAGAAGTGCAAAACTTGTGCACTGGAAACTACAAAACATCACTGAGAGAAATTAAAGAAGTCTTAAACGAAGAGAGGCACTGTGTTCACGTGTCGGCAGACTCAGTAGTTAAGGCATCAAATGTTTGTAATTAACCCACAAATCTAATAGAATTTCAATCAAAATTCAGGAAAGCTTTTTTTTTTTTTTTAATTGACAAGCTGATTCTAAACACCATATGATAATGCAAAGGACTTAGTAAAGCCTAGGCATCCTTGAAAAGAACAAAAGTTGGAGGACAAATACTACCTGATTTCAATATTGCAGAGCTGCAGTAATTGAGAGAGTAGTCATAACATCAAGACAGACATACTTATCAATAGAAGAAAATAGGAAATACAAAAATAAACACACACATATATGCACAACTGATTTTCAACAAAGATGTGGATGCAATTCAGTAGAGGAAAGATAACCTTCTTAGTAAATGGTACCCAAACAACCAGATATCCATATGCAAAAAAAATAAAGTTCCAACCAAATTTTGCACCATCCATGAAAAATAACTCAAGATGGATCATAAACCTCAGTGTAAAACCTAAATCAATAAAATCGCTGGGGAAAACGTAAGAGAAAAATATCTTACCTTGAAAACTATGGCTGATAAATTTTATAAATTATAAATTGACCTTTATAAAATTGAAAACTTCTATTCTTATGTCTCATTGCCCAGAGCTTAGTTATATGGTCTTACAAAGCTACAGGAGAGTTTAGATAACACAGTTGCAATTCTGGGATGCCATGTGCCCAGATAATAATTCTATTACAACAGAAGAAGAAATGAATGGAGAAAGGGCACAACTCTTGGTCTCTGTCACGAATACTAAATACAAGTTAAACATAAAGAAGCCAAAACAGTTACGTTTTTTCCATATTAGTGCTCCAATGCTTTGGTTGAAATATTTATATATTCTTTGTATTATTTAAAAGTTAATTTTATATCATACCTTTAAAAATAAAACTGAAAGAAGGCAAAACAAAAAGCAAAAACCCTCCTATAATACTGTCCCATCCTAAAATAATTTGCCTCTTTCACCGTGTAACTTGAATATTATTGTTGATGTAATCTGTCCTCCCAGACTTTCAGTCCCATTCCATAGTTAGCCCTGCATAGGACCTGGCACAGAGTATTCGCCTCACAGTTTTCTAATAAAAGCATTAACAAATGAATGAAAACAATCTGAATGTCCACAATATCAAATGACTGCTAAGAGTAAAGTAATGGTTCAATTCAACATTTTTTAGGCATCTAATCCATGACAAACATTGCATGATATATAGCAGCTAATGATAACCACACACAACACATCTTTAGTCACAATTGTCTTATTTTAAAGATGAAAAAACAGAGATTTAGAAACTTTTAGTGAATTGTCCAAGTTTGCTATGCTATTAAAAAGCAGTGGTCAGCTTTTACTTTAACAACACTGGAGGAACTTGCCTAAGTACTAAGTAAGTGGTGTTGGACAACTCGTTCTTTATTTTCCTATCAGAAAATAAGAAAAGAGGGCTGAATAAAGTAAGAGGAGAGGTCTGCACTGTGTATGTTATCTCTGTGACCATTTGTTATGTCTGTTACATATGACTTAGCCTATAGGTGGCATAACTACTCTGGATAATAAGGAGCCTGCTTTCATCCACCTCAAAAATGCCCAATCCTGTGTTCCTCATTACTCACCTTGTTTACTGCATCAGAGTTTGATAGGCAAGTGTCACTTACCTTCTCTTTCACAAACTTTGGGACCTTGTGCAGATGGTACTCGTAACATCTGAGAAAGCAGAAGCATGTCTCCAATTTTGCACAGAGCATATTTTCCTATTAGGAAAGAGAGAAAGAGACAGTAAGAAACAACTTGGAAATAGTGGAATGACAACAACTAATCTGATTATATGTAAGGAAACAAACACTTGCACTCTTATTCCATCTGAGGACAAGACAACAGAACCCTTTTCTGCAGGCCAGAGAAAGGAAACAATAAATAAGGTAATATATTATACATCTGTTGCCCTTGATGAAAAGCACTATTGTGACACTTATAAAGGGTTCTTTTATTTTTGTATTACCTTGGGAGGAGAGAAGGAAATGTCCCTAGTTTCTTTTCTTTTCTGAAATGCGTTTATACAATATACCATTGAGGTGTGGAGGACAAGGATTTAGTAAACCCCAGGACTCTACCTTTGACTAAGTCGGTTGTGATTCTTGGGATTGTTACATCAGATTTTCCTAAAGAGCCTCTGGGTTGGTACATACAGCGTTTGATTAATTGAATAGGAATCACATATCGGTAATAAGAATAGCGACACGTTTGATTCTGAGAAGCACTAGGGCACAGAAAGAGCTCTTTCACACCGTCAGAAGAGGAGAGATAGATCCCAGGCTCTGGGTACATCAGTGACCACAAACAACTCAACTTCTGTCAGCCTCAATTGACCCACAATTCAGTTAGCAGAACACTTGGAAATCAGTTTCAGTTTTTAGAATTCCCTGCAAATTTTGGATTATTAAGCTTGAAATAACATCATACATATTGTATCCCTTAAAGATACTTTTAGCACCTATTAAGACCTTACATCAGGCCAGGTACTAGGCTAAATATATATATAGTCTCATTTAAGCTTTATAAGTACCCTGAGAGGTAGGTATTATTCTAAGTCCTTCATGTAATTGACGAAGGGACCTAGACTCCAAGCAGTAAGTGATTGGTCCTGAGTCACACAGCAAGAAAACTGGTAGACCCTAGATTTGGATCTAGATAATGTGAGTAAACATGAAATGAGTAAATAGGAGAGCCACACAAACAGCTATGGGGAACAACAGTAGGAGGACTGACAATGTCCTCTGGAGTGTGTCTTGATATCTGTAAATCTAGGTCAGCATTTCTCAAAGTGCACTCATTCATAAGCCTACTTCACGATGCTTGATAGATCCTTCAGCTAACTGGCTACCTTAATGGTTCTGACAATCTACTTTGGTGTCTTGAGATGGCATTTACCTGGTCATAAGCACTGATAGCTGTAAAATCACAATTATCAGTGCTTATGGAGATACCAGTTATATTTTAAAGTAGAAAGCTAAAGAGAATTATTTTAAAACACATTAAACACATACCCACCATAAAAATTCTGTCCTTCTTCTAAAATTGTTTTGAATATAAGCTCTGCACTTCGGGAAGTTCCAGACTTGCTAACACTGAGCCTTCAATAAAGTTGTCAAATTGCATTAAATGTGTTTTTTCTTCACAGTGAAAGACTTTACACCTAAATAGGGAGTTATTCTGCCTGCTCCCAATTACACTCTCTCCCCCTCAAACACTCTGTAACAGAAAAAACAGTAGATAGAACGCAGGTAAGTGTTAAGGTTGCAGAGGGACAGGTCCAGCAAGAATTTTTTACCTAGAGAACAGGAAGTTGTTTCCCTGTTAACTTGCAGTTGAGGAGTCAAACACTTGCTGAGTTACTGGAAAGAGTGACATTCCAGTGACAAAGCCAACTAAAGATGAACCTTGCCCAAGTGCACAAGTGAAGATGAAGGTTAAATGTATCCTTCAGGAAGTGTCATTCAAGAATAGACCAACAAGAGCAGAGAGAGAATGAAAGACAAAGAACTGATTCAGCTGCACCTAGAGGAAGTCAAGGTGACTTTCCTGAGAGACCGACCCTTTGCCTTGGGGTTTCAGCTAATTCTTTAAGGAAGAGTAACTCTAAGCTTACATCAGATCCCCGCCACGGAACTTTAGCAAATTTGGGATATGTATTTGCATACATGAACAAAATAGAAAGATATATTGAGCCTTCATCTCAGAATGTGGACGACAAATCCTTATTTTTGTCTTTATAAAATCTGAGATTGAAGAAACCCTCCAGTCATTGTAGACAGATATGTGCAATGGATGTAATATAACCTTGTTGTAAATTTCGTTGCAGTGTCCAGAATGACAAATCTGTTAAGAAGTTACCTGATATTGAAGAATAAGACTCATTTATTGCTAAACTTGCCACACATTGCCCTGATATAGACAAAGGGTAGAAAGTATCAAATATATGAGAACATTTTAAATGGAAGAAAAAGAAAAATTTTTAAATGAAATTTTACTAAGATTTATTTGTGTAAATTGAGAAAAATGAAATCAGAAAGTACTAGTTACAAAGCCAGGCTTGGGAGTCTGCCCTGGTTTGTTTCTGACTCAATGACAGGTTTACTAACTAACTGATCTTTAGCTACTTACTTAACATCCCAAAACCTCAATTTACAGGAAAATTTGGCACAATAATACCATCAAACCTCATAGAGTTACAGTGAATTTTAAATGAGATGACAAATTTTTAGTAGAATGCCTGAAAATAGCAATCATGCATAAAAATAAGGCAGGGTTTCTCCTATGTTAACACCACAACACTTTGGTTCACATTCTTTGATTATTTAATTAATTAATTAATTAATTATTATTATTATACTTTAAGTTCTAGGGTACATATGCATAACGTGCAGGTTTGTTACATATGTATACTTGTGCCATGTTGGTGTGCTGCACCCATCAACTCGTCAGCACCCATCAACTCGTCATTTACATCAGGTATAACTCCCAATGCAATCCCTCCCCCCTCCTCCCTCCTCCCTCCCCGTGATAGGCCCCGGTGTGTGATGTTCCCCTTCCAGAGTCCAAGTGATCCAATTGTTCAGTTCCCACCTATGAGTGAGAACATGCGGTGTTTGGTTTTCTCTTCTTGTGATAGTTTGCTAAGAATGATGGTTTCCAGCTGCATCCATGTCCCTACAAAGGACACAAACTCATCCTTTTTTATGGCTGCATAGTATTCCATGGTGTATATGTGCCACATTTTCTTAATCCAGTCTGTCACTGATGGACATTTGGGTTGATTCCAAGTCTTTGCTATTGTGAATAGTGCTGCATTCTTTATGAGAGTTCCAAAGAAGCCTAGTATGCAAATCTCAATGGTTCTGACAGTAATTGAGTTCTATAATTTAATAAATAACAGTATATCATCAGGTACCTTTTAGAACGTTTGTGAAAATCACATGGAAAAATCAACAATAGGAGAAATGATAATAAAGTTTCCTCAACATAGCTTTGTGCTTGTTTTCCATTTCAAAGCATTTTCATACCTCTTATCTAGTGGAACATCAAATAATTAGGAGGCTTGAAATAGATATGACCCTTCTATTTTACAGATGACATGAGTTAAGTCAAAACACAGATAAAGGGATAAAATCAAGAAATTCTAAAATGCAAAATGACTTACCCAAAGTCAATATCAGAAAACGGTAGAGCTGGAGGTTTAAGAGAAATGGAGAAGATGTTAACATGTCCTATGACCTCACAAAAGAACACTGAGTTTCATTTTACAGATGGTGAGTTCCACTTTATAGATTTTATGTGTCAACTTGACTGGGTTAAGAGATGCTTAAAGAGCTGGCAAAACATTATGTCTGGGTAAATCCATGAGGGTGTTCTGGAAGAAATCAACATTCGAATCAAAAGACTGAGTACAGAAGATCCACCCTCACAGATGTGGGTAGATGTCATCCATCCATGAGGGCCCTGATGAAGCAAAAATGAAAAGCAAGAGTGAATTTACTCTCTCACTTCTTGATCTAGTAAATCCATCTTCTCCTGCTCTTGGGAATCAGAGCCCTGGTTTTTGGGCCTTTCAACTCAAGGACTTACATCAGTTATCCCTCTTCCCCCAACCTCACCACCTCCCAAGACCTCGCTAAGACTGGGAGTTACATCACACTGAATTACAGTGCTGGCTTTCCTAGTTATACAGCTTGCAGACCACAGATCGTGGGACTTTTTGGCTTTGAGAATTTGGAGCCAATTCTCACAGTAAGTCTCTTCATATATGTCTGTCTGTCTGTCTATCTATCCATCCATCCATCCATCCATCCATCCATCCATCCATCCATCTATCCTGTTGGTTCTGTTTCTCTGGAGGACTCTGACTAATACAGATGGGTAATTGAAGCTCAGAGAAGGTAACTAATTTGGTTAAGCATAGTGGACTGGTCTCTAGAGTTACTCTTCTTGCATTTAAATCCCAGCCTTAGTACCAATTTTCTTTATTAGGCTATTCTTCTAATTATATAAAACATATCTGAGATGGGTAATATATAAGAAAAGAGGCTTCATTGGCTCAGAGTTCTGCAGGCTTTACAGAAAGCATAGTGGTATCTGCTTCTGGAGCGCCTCAGGAAGCTTCCAGTTATGGCAGAATGTGAAGGGAGAGCAGGCACATCACTTGGCAAGGGCAGAAGCAAAAGAGAAGAGGAGGGAGAGAGAGAGAGAGCGGAAGTGCCACACACTTTGAAATGATCAGATCTTGTGAGAACTCACTATCATGAAGACAGAACTAAGTCACGAGGGATCTACTCCCATGTTCCAAACACCTCCCACCAGGCCCCACATCCAGCATTGGGGATTACAATTCAACATGAGATTTGAGTGGAGAAAAATATCCAAAGTGTATCATCAGGTATTTTATATAAAGCTCTAGAACTGTGCCTAACACATGGCAAATGCTTCATAAGCATCAGATTTTGTTATTGCTATTGTTATTATTTTATTTCTAGTGCCATGGTAGTCTTGTTTCTAGAGCAGCAGTTCTCAAAAAGTGGACCTTGGACCAGCAGCATCCACTTTACCTGGGAACTTGTCCGAAGTTAGGTAAAGTCTTAGTCTCATCTAATATCTATTGAATGAAAAACTCTGGGATGGGACCCAGAAATCTGAATATCAAAAGCTCTGCAGGTAATCAAGTGTACCCTAAAGTTTGAGAATCACTTTGGTAGAAAAAATTTGAGTATCTTCCTACTTTCCTTCCACCTGTGACTGAAAGGGTGAGCAAATATACTTCCTCATCCATGTCCCTACTTTAATGGATTTACAGTGTTCTGTAGGCCTACTTCTGTTTCTCTCTCTCTCTCTCTCTCTCTGTCTCAATCCCCAACTCTCTGTCTGTGTACAAGGTCTGGATTTATATTAGGAGAAATTTATCAATCTAATTGAATTTTACAAAGAAGGAATAATGAGTACGTCCTCAAATTCATCAAAATTGATATTTTCTTTCTCATTTATCTATCATATTAGACACTTTGCTCCACCAGTAAAACCCTTAGAGGAAAGTAAATACCTAACACAAATTCATTAATACTTTCTATTAGTTTATTCACCTAAGCAATGTTCCTACTGAAACAGGTGTTTACTGCCCTCTCTGGCTGATCTTCTTGCAGGAAGGTATAGAAGCATGCATATTATTTCATTGAAAAATGCCCATTGGTTTATGAGAAAAAATTGATTTAATGTCAACTGAAGAGACAAGATATATATCATAAAACTAGAATTACAAACAATGCTGTTTTTTCAATCAAAATAATCAAGAAATGTTCCTTTGATGCCCAAATTATTGACAGTTTTTAACATGAAAAGATGTTAAATTTTATCAAAAGCCTTTTCTGCATCTATTAAGATGATCATGTGATTTCTGTTTTTAATTATGTTTATGTGAAGAAGCATATTTATTCATTTGGGCTATGTTGAACCAACCTTGCATCCCAGGAGGAAAAAAAAAAAAAAAAACCTACTTCTTCATAGCCAATTAGCTTTGGATGTGCTGTCGGATTTTATTTGCTAGTGTTTTATTGAGGATTTTTGCATCTATGTTCATCAGGAATACTGCCCTTAAGTTTTCATTTTTGTGTGTGTCTCTGCGAGGTTTTGGTGTCAGAATGATGCTAGCCTCATAGAATGAGATAGGGAGGAGTCTCTCCTCCTTAAATTTTTGAAATAATTTCAGTAGCATTACTATGAACTGTTCTTTACACATCTGGTAGAACATGGATGTAAATCTTTCTGGTCCAGGGATCTTCCTGGTTGATATGGCTTTTTTTTTTTTTCATGCTGATTCAGGTTTTGAACTCATTATTGGTCTACTCAGTATTTAAATTCCTTTCTGGATCAAACTTGTGACATTGTAAGTTTCCAGGAATTAATAAATTTATTCTAGTTTTTCTAGTTTGTGTGCATAGAGGTGTTTTTAAAAGTCTCTGAGAGTTTTTGTATAATAGTGGCATAGTTGTAAAGTCGTCTTTGTCATTTACGATTGTATTTATTTGGACCATCTTTCTTTATTCTCTATTAATTTATCTAGCAGTCTGTCAAACTTATTCAGTCTCCCAAAGAACAAACTTTAGGTTTCGTTAATATTTTGTGTAGATTTTCATATCTCAATTTTGTTCAGTTTGGATCTGATTTTGGTTATCTCTTTTCTTTTGTTACCTTTTGGGTTGGTTTGCTCCTGTTTATCTAGTAGCTTTAGGTATAATGTTAAGTTGTTAATTTAAGATCTTTCTAACTTCTTGATGAAGGTGTTTAGCCCTATAAGCTTTCCTCTAAACACTGCTTTAGCTCTCTCTGAGAGATTCTGGTATGGTGTATCTTTGTTTTAATTAGTTTCAAAGAAATTTTGTATTTCTTCCTTAACTTCATCCTTTACTCAAAAGTCATTCAGCAGCAGGTTGTTTAATTTCCATGTAATTGTATGGTTTTGAGGTAACTTCTTGGTATGGGTATCTATTTTTATTACACTGTGGTCCAAGAGTGTGGTTGATATAATTTCAGCTTTTTGAAATTTTTGAGAATCGTTTTATGGCCAAGAATGTAGTCAGTCATAGAGTATGTGCCATGTGCAGATGAGAAGAATGCTTATTCTACACTTCAGTGGAATATACATCGAAATAATAAGAGCCATCCATGACAAATCCATAGCCAACATTATACTGACTGGGAAAAAGCTGGAAGCATTCATTCCCTTTTGGAACCAGAACAAGATAAGAATGCCCACTATCACCACTGCTATACAACATAGTACTGGAAGTTTTAGCCAGAGCAATTGGGCAAGAGAAAGAAAAAAAAAAGGCATCCAAAAGAGAGGAAGTCAAACTATCTCTCTTCACAGACAATATAATTCTGTAACTAGAAAACCCCATAATCTCTGCCCAAAGGCTCATAGAACTGAAAAACAACTTCAGTTAAATTTCAGGACTCAAAACCAATGTACAAAAAGCAGTAGCATTTTTGTAAACCAATAACATTCAAGCTGAGAGCCAAATCAAAAACACCATCCCCCTCCAAAAAAATAATAATAACGAAAAAGAGAACACAACCCCATTCACAATAGCCACAAAAAGAATAAAGTACATAGGAGTATAGTGAGCCAGGGAGGTGAAAGAGCTCCACAATGAGAAGTACAAAACTCTGCTTAAAGAAATCAGAAATGAGACAAACAAATGGAAAAACATTTCATACTCATGGATAGAAAGAATCATATCGTTAAAATGGCCAGACTTCCCTCCCCCACCAAAAGCAATTTACAAATTTAATGCTATCCTTTTCAAACTACCAATATCAGCTCTTACAGAATTAGAAAAAAATTATAAAATTCATATAGACCCAAAATAGATTCTGAATAGCCACAGCAATCCTAAGCAAAAAGAGCAAAACTAGAAGCATTAAATTACCTGACTTCAAGCAAGCCTACAGTAACTAAAACAGCATGGTATTTGTACAAAAACAGACATATAGACCAATGAGACAGGTTAGGGAACCCAGAAATAAAGTCATACACCTATAACCAACTGATGTTTGACAATATCAATAATTATAAGCATTGTGGAAAGGACTCCCTATTCAATAAATGGTGCTGGGATAACTGGCTGGGCATATGCAGAATATTGAAACTGTACTGCTGCCAATCAACATATATAAAAACCAACTCAAGGTGGATTAAAGATTAAATGTAAAACCTAAAAATATAAAAACCCTAGAATAAAATCTAGGAAATACCATTCCAGAATAGGCCTTAGGAAAGATTTTATGACAAAGCCTCCAAAAGCCATTGCAACAAAAACAAAAATAGACAAATAGGATCTAATTAAACTAAAGAACTTCAGTAGCATTTTCTGATCTGAATAGCTCAGAAATCAATAGAGTAAACAGACAACCTACAGGGTGGGAGAAAATATTTGCAAACAATGGATGTAACAAAGGCCTAATATCCAAAATCTATAAGGAATTTAAACAAATCAACAAGGTAAAAACATACAACCCCATTAAAATGGGCAAAAAAAACATGAACAGACACTTCTCAAAAGAAGGCATGCACATGGCCAACAAGTATATTTTAAAAATGCTCAGCATCACTAACCTTTAGAGAAACACGTATCAAAATCACAATGAGACATCATCTCACACCAGTCAGAATGACTATTATGAAAAAGCCAAAGAAAAACAGATGTTGGAAAGGTTATGGAGGAAAGGGAATGCTTATATACTACTGGTGGGAATGTAAATTAGTTCAGCCACTGTGAAAAGCAGCTGGAGACTTCTCTCAAAATTTAAAACAGAACTACCATTTGATCTAGCAATCCCGTTAATGGGAATATACCAAAACAAAAATAAATCATTCTACTGAAAAGGCATATTCACTTGTATGTTCATTGTAGTGTTATTTACAATAGCAAAGACATGGAATTAACCTAGAGGCCCATCAATGATGGACTAGATAAAGAAAATGTGATACAAATACAGCATGGAATACTACACAGTCATAAAAATGAACAAAATCACATTCTTTGCTGCAATATGAATGCAGCCAAAGGCCATTATTCTAAGCAAATTAATACAGGAACAGAAAACCAAATATCACATATTCTCACTTACGAGTGTGAGCTAAACATTAAATACAAATGGACATAAAGAGGGAAACAGTAGACACTGGGGGCCTACTTGAGGGTGAAGGGTGGCACAAGGATAAGAGTCAAAAAACTACCTATTGGATACTATGCTCACTACCTGGGTGACAAAATCATTTGTAGACCAAACTCCTGTGACATGTAATTTCCCATATAACAAATCTGCACATGTATCCTTTGAACCTAGAATAAAAGTTGAAAAAGAAAAAAAAATATTAAAAATGTAGCAGAGTTGTGATTTGAATGCATGTTTCCTAGTGTCAAACTTAGTTCCTATTGTTGCATTGTTTTGATTAAATATTTCAGTGTCTAAAGAGGAAAACAAAGAAATGAGCATTGCAAACCTAAAGTGAACAAATAAGAGGTAGAATTCCTAATATCTGGAGACATTAACAGATATTGGAAAGAAAACCCATCTTAGGATTTAATAGATCTGATTTTATGTCCAAGCTCTGCGACAAATAGCTGTGGGACTTTGAACAAGTCAACTGACCAAGCTCCATCCCACTATCTCTAATTGTAAAGTAGGGAAAGAAATTTTACATTGGTCATCATTTGTTGCCAATCCTTTTGTAATAAAAAACTGAAGTTATAAATATAACAGTAATTCAAGGAACACCAAAATGCCATCAAGATGAAAATTTTATTATGCATTCAAGAAAATAAGATAATAAAAGAGGTTTTTAAATATAAGATTTAGAGTAAAATTAAGTTTTAATTGCTGGGTTTACCCCTGGTGAACTGTGTTACCTTACAGGCCATTTATTCCCTCTGAACCTTTCTTTCCATAGTATTATCATTATTTTATTATATAATATTATAATTACATGGAGTGTTTATGAAGTATCAGATAATACATGTAAAAATGTCTAGAATTGCCTAAGGCCATAAGTGGATACTTGCTAAAGATTACGTATTCTTGAAATGTGCTAAATTGAACATATAAGACAAGAAAGGCAGAACAGAAAACTAATATTATGATTTAATTTATAAGAACTTCATCTTCCTACGCCTTTGATCATATTATTCACTTTGGAAAGGAACATGAACTCAGGACATAAAGCAAGATTTTATTTCTTATTAAAGTAAAATGGCCTCCTAATGGTATGAGACAGGAAACATCTCTGCTGAAAACACATCTTCCCAGGAAAAGACTTAAGAACTGTGAAAAAGAGTCTAAGACATTGATCTCAGGGGCATGTCACTAGGTGACATTGGGCAATTTCTGTAAGCCCTTTGAGCCCTAGTTTTTCCTCTGTTAAATGAATGCCCCACCTGCCTCAAAAGTTAGTTGCATGGGTCATATATAATCAAGTGTTTATAAGCTTTGAATTTAGTGGTACAAATACCACTAAAGTTGGTTGCATAGGTCGTATATAATCAAGTATTTTTACGTTTTGAATATAGTGGTACAAATACTAATGTTGTTGGGTAGTTGATTTGATTATTGATATAAGAATCCTGTAAAAGATTATCTTGGCTATATGGCTTATTATGGTTCCATATGAAATTCAAAGTAGATTTTTCTAATTCTGTGAAGAAAGTCAATGGTAGCTTGATGGGGATAGCATTGAATCTGCAAATTACTTTGGGCAATATGGCTATTTTCATGATATTGATTCTTCTTACCCATGAGGATGGAATGTTTTTCCATTTCTTTCTGTTCTCTCTTGTTTCCTTGAGCAGTGGTTTGCAGTTCTCCTTGAAGAGGTCCTTCACATCCCTTGTAAGTTGTATTCCTAGGTATTTATTCTCTTTGTAGTAATTGTGAATGGAAGTTCAGTCATGATTTGGCTCTCTGTTTGTCTATTATTGGTGTATAGGAATGCTTGTGATTTTTGCACATTGATTTTGTATCCTGAGACTTTGTTGAAGTTACTTATCAGCTTAAGGAGATTTGGGGCTGAGATCATGGCGTTTTCTAAATACACAATCATGTCATCTGCAAACAGAGACTACTTGACTTCCTCTCTTCCTATTCGAATATGGTTTATTTCTTTATCTTGCCTCATGGCCCTGGCCAGAATTTCCAATACTATGTTGAATAGGAGTGGTGAGAGAGGACATCCTTGTCTTGTGCCAGTTTGCAAAGGGAGTGCTTCCAGCTTTTGACCATTCAGTATGATATTGGCTGTGGATTTGTCATAAATAGCTCTTATTATTTTGAGATACATTCCATCAATACCTAGTTTATTGAGAGTTTTTAGCATGAAGGGCTGTTGAATTTTACTGAAGGTCTTTTCTGCATCTATCGAGATAATCATGTGGTTTTTGTCATTGGTTCTGTTTATGTGATGGATTACATTTGTTGATTTGTGTATGTCGAACCAGCCTTGCATCCCAGGGATGAAGTCAACTTGATCGTGATGGGTAGGCTTTTTGATGTGCTGCTGGATTCGATTTGCCAGTATTTTATTGAGAATTTTTGCATTGATGTTCATCAGGGATATTGGCCTAAAATTTTCTTCTTCTTTTTTGTTGTGTCTCTGCCAGGTTTTGGTATCAGAATGATGCTGGCTTCATAAAATGATTTAGGGAGGAGTCTCTCTTTTTCTATTTTTTGGAATAGTTTCAGAAGAAATGGTACCAGCTCCTCTTTGTACCTCTGGTAGAATTCAACTGTGAATCCATCTGGTCCTGTGCTTTATTTCGTTGGTAGGCTATTAATTACTGCCTCAATTTCAGAACTTGTTATTGGTCTATTCAGTGATGCGATTTCTTCCTGGTTTAGTCTTGGGAGGGTGTTTGTGTCCAGGAATTTATTCACTTCTTCTAGATTTTCTAGCTTATTTATGTAGAAGTGTTTATAGTATTCTCTGATGGTAGTTTGTATTTCTGTGGGATCAGTGGTAATATCCCCTTTATCATTTTTTATTGTGTTTATTTGATTCTTTTCTTTTTTCTTCTTTATTAGTCTGGCAAGTGGTCTATTTTGGAGGCATCACACTACCTGACTTAAAACTATACTACAAGGCTACAGTATCCAAAACAGCATGGCAGTGGTACCAAAACAGATACATAGACCAATGGAACACAACAGAGGTCTCAGAAATAACGCCACACCTTTACAACCATCTGTTCTTTGACAAACCTGACACAAGCAACAAATGGGGAAAATATTTGTTATTTAATAAATGGTGTTGGGAAAACTGGCTAGTCATATGCAGAAAACTGAAACTGGACCCGTCCCTTACATCTTATATAAAAATTAACTCAAGATGGTTTAAACTTAAATGCAAGACCTAAAACCATAAAAACCTTAGAAGAAAATGTAGGCAATACCATTCAGGACATAGGCATGGGCAAAGACTTCATTACTAAAACACCAAACGCAATGGTAACAAAAGGCAAAACTGACAAATGGGATCTAATTAAACTAAAGAGCTTCTGCACAGCAAACAAAACTGTCATCAGAGTGAACAGGCAACCTACAGAATGGGAGAAATTTTTTGAAATCTATCCATCTGATAAAGGCCTAATGTTCAGAATCTACAAGGAATTTAAACAAATTTACATGAAAAAAAAACCAGACAACCCCATCAAAAAGTGGGTGAAGGATATGAACAGACACTTCTCAAAAAAGAAGACATTTATGCATCCAACAAACATGAAAGAAAGCTCATAATCACTGGTCATTAGAGAAATGCAAATCAAAACCACAATGAGATACCCTTTCACACCAGTTAGAATGGTGACCATTAAAAAATCAGGAAACAACAGATACTGGAGAAGATGTGGAGAAATAGGAATGTATTTACACTGTTGGTGGGAGTGTAAATTATTTCAACCATTGTGGAAGAGAGTGTGGTGATTCCTCAAGGATCCAGAACCAGAAATACTATTTGACCCAGCAATCCCATTACTGGATGTATACCCACAGTATTATAAATCATTCTACTATAAAGACACATGCACACGTTTATTTACTGCAGCACTGTTCACAAATAACAAAGACTTGGAACCAACCCAAATACCCATCAATGATAGACTGGATAGAAAAAAATGTGTCACATATACACCATGGAATACTATGCAGCCATAAAAAGGATGAGTTCGTATCCTTTGCAGGGTCATGGATAATGCTGGAAACCATCATTCTCAGCAAGCTAACACAGGAATAGAAAACCAAACACTACATATTCTCACTCATAAGTAGGAGTTGAACAATGAGTACACATGGGCACAGGGAGGGGAACATCACACACTGTCTGGGGGTGGGAGGCTAGAGGAGGGACAATAATAGGAGAAATACCTAACGTAGATGACAGGCTGATGGGTGCAGCGAACCACCATGGCACATTTATACCAATGTAACAAACCTGTGTGTTCTGCACATATATCCCAGAATTTAAAGTAAAAAGAAATAAATCTTGTAAAAGAAAGACAGGACAAAATTTTAATTATTTTTATATATTACGCAAAGAACCATAGCTGATATCTGTAGATTTCCACTATAAGGAATCATTAATCCTTTAGTTATAAACAGGCTATATATTAGTAGAAGAAAAACTAAATAAAAATCATAGCCTGTTTATAAAATGACTAAGATAGGCCTACAAATCTACAATCACCACTCTTTGGAATGGAAGGAGGATTGTGGTCAAATACAAAAGAGTGGCCAACATTTTTCTCTCTGCTAGTATTCACATTGTTTGCAATTAATGTTTGTAATTCTTCCTAATTAAGAGGGCAGAGTCATTCTTACCTCACTCTTGGAATCTTGACTGCCTTGCAGGATATAGTAAAAGTGTCAGTTCCAAGCACAGGTCTCAAGAGGCTGTGAGTGTGTTGTTCTTTTGGATCCCTACTACTACTACATGAACAACACGAGGATAGCCTGCTGGAAAATGAGAGACCTCATAGAAGAGCACCGAGTTGTCCCAGACATTGCCATTCTCAACCAGACAATTGTCGTCTACCCCTCAATTTATTGAAGAGCCCAATCTACCTTAGTAAAGCCTCCCCAACCTAGATCAGCTGACTGTAAACACATGAGGGAGCTCAACCAAGACTTAAAGAATCACCTAAATGTCCCACAGACAATGTGAGCTAAACATACAAATCGCCTTAAGCTGTTACATTTTGTAATGATTTGTTATAGAGCAATAACTAATCAATACAGGAATTTAAATCCAATCTCCCACATGATATTGGTGCTCCATCCCCAGCATAACTTTCAAATGCTTATCTAGCCTCAGTTAGGCTGTGTCTAGCAACCTGTCATTTTTTCAGTATATGGCTTTTCTCCTGATATAGCTCATTTCACATCTGGACAGTTCTGACTACTGTAATGTTTCCCATTGGGCTGAGAAAAATTGGTCTCCTAGAAATTTCTATTCCTTAGACTTAGTCCCTTACCTTGGGGTCACATAAGATAGGTTTAACGATTCATCTATATTTCACCTAAGTACATGAAATCTCAATTAACATTAAAAACTAGAGGTATTTACCAGTATAACCAGTCCTCTCTCCTTAGAGAATGAGAAGAGTTTGCTTTGTTGTACGTGCTTTCACTGGTCTGGCTTCTGTTGTACAAAGAAAATTAAGACATTCTAGAAGGAATTTCTTTTGGTTAAAGCCAAGAGATGTGAGAATATTCAGAACTAAATCTGTCCTGGTGAAACTGAAGAGGTATCTGTTTGGAGGAACGGAGGCAGGATGGTGCACTTCCGGGTTCTTCTTCACCACCAACTCTTCCCGTGTGTGCCAGAATGCAGCTGACGCCGGGGAAGGTGCAGATTAATCAGGCATGCACCAGGTGATGTCAATCCGAGGAGACCAAGATTTACCTGGTGGCACCTGCGGAGCGCCCCCCCTCCCCCGACATGCCCATGCCCCGCCTATTGCCCTTCCACTCCTAGAAAAGTCACTCCCAGCAGATGCGCCGGGGGCGGGCTTTCTCAGCCCCCACACTTGTTGGGACTGTATTAGAAACTCCAGATGACCAAAGAATAAATTTGCAGTTTTGCTTTTAGCCTTGCCTACTCACTGGTTCTTTTGTGCCCACTCTGGTGGTCTTAGAAAAACAAATCAGTATCTTCTTCCAGAAGCTCTGAATCAAGGATGAAGAGCTAATAAGGATAATGAGAGGTAGTAGATTTGGACTGACTCTGCAGACCCAATGAGAGGTGAGTTGACCTCTCAGGCTGCTAAGGTTGTTTATTGGACTGCTTTGCAGACCTGGGAGAAAAGAAGCACGTCCAAGTGTGCAGATTTCTGCCAGCCCATCTAAGGACCACTTCCTTAGTCATTCTAATCACTGCAACTTTTTTTAACTGTACATTCAGCCTCATCAATAGACTGCCCCAAGTTCAGTGTTCAGATGCTTGGTTGAGTTCTGAACATTCACTTATTTTGTATCTCATCTGGAGACTTTCTCATACCTTGAATTAATTTCCCCATTAATTCAATTTGTTTTTTCCTCATTTTTTTTTTTTTTTTTTTTTTTTTTGCTTAGCACTCCAGTGTCCTAGCCTTGATCTATTTTGTTTCCCTCAAGCCACAGGAACTGGTTCCTTGATCATCATACTTACAAACAGAGCCTAGAGTCTCTGCCAATGAATAAAGAACCCGCAATCAAGACTCAGTGATGCTGTGAGTACAGTTTCACCAATATCAGAGAACACATTTGCCATCTTTATATTAATCATAGAGTGATTTAAAAGAATCTGATTTAGAAAGACACAAAGCATTTTCTGCCACATATAAGTTATATATTGTTTGGCAAGGTGTTTAACCTCTCCAGTATTTTGATTTATCTTTTGTCACATGAGGATCATATTTCTACTTCAGAGAAATGTAGTGAAAATTAAATGTGACAAGGTAGATAAATGTATTAGCAAAGAGCCTAGAACATAGGTATTCAATATCTGAGAGCTAATATTAGTATCAATGTTAATATTATTTCTAGTATTGACATTATTAGATCAACCATCTTTCACAAATTCAAAATCAACACTATTCATAATTCCCATGCCCCCCAATCCTGGTTTTCCCATTTTTCTAAAAGGCAATTCAAGACTGTCTTAAGATCAAGTTCATCTGAGAGCTGAGGAATTTAATTGATAAACAGTACACATGTGACGCTGGCAAGCTCCCACAGAAACACCACACTGCATGTAAGCAAAAGAGCTAAGTGCTCCTTTTCCCCAAGGTTACTCAGAGTCCTCTCTGAGTCACAAAACAATACTGGTGCAATGTCTTGTCCTGGCCTTCCAAGAATAAAAAATGTGCAAAACAAGAGATATACCCACAATAAGTTCCATCAATCGAATTAAGCACAGTCATTTGTGAGGCAGATTTCCAGCTTGGCAGCCCATGGAATATTAACCTTAAAATCCAGACATGCTTGTAGACAGCTCAAGAATTGCAGGGGAGACTTGACAGGGAAACATTTGCATGAAGGATAAAGAGGAGTCTTGGTATGTAATTTGTCTGAAGGGAAAAGAGATCTGGAGCACTCACATCTGCTCCAATGCAGGCACTGACAATGAGGTAGTGACAAGCATTGTAGTAATTGTGACTACAGCTCAGGAAATGTTCAAACATGTCCAATAGGTTTGCTCTCATGAACTCACTGCAATGTTGAGAGAGAAAGGCCTGGCATGGTGGCTCACACCTGTAATCCCAGCACTTTGAGAAGTTGAAGCAGGAGGATCATATGAGTCCAGGAGTTTGAGACCAGCCTGGGCAATAGAGTGAGACCCTGTCTCTACAGAAATAAATAAATAAATTTTTAAAAATAGAAAGAGATGCAAGTAAAAAGAGAAAGAAACTAGCATGGGCCATTGGGAGAAGAAGTAACAGAAGCAGATTCAACAGTTTCCAGAGCAAGGGAAGATGATGACCTCAGTAGAGGTGGAAGATCCTAAGACTTGCCTCCATGCCCTTGGTCATGTCCCTGGGCAGTAAACCTCACCACAGGGAGGTGGGGCAGAGAAGAGGAACAGCAAATTCAGCAAGTAGCAAACCCAATTCTTATATTCAGAGCATTAGGTATTCCTTGGGAACTTTCCAAAGTACTTGAGATGAATATGATAAGAGAGACAGTAAAGTGACCATAGAGTATAAAAGGCCAGAAATGAACAAAGACGTTTTGTTGCCTTTCTGTGCCTCAAGTTTTACTCATGTTGTATACTTTGGAAGAAGGGATACCATAAGATGTATTATAAGTGGAGTAGCATGCCATGTAGTTCTAAGACAGACATCATGCAGTATTGTTAAAACATTTACCTTTCCAATCCATGAGTCATAAATATAGAAGAAGAAAAAAAATGTCCAATACATCAGCTCAAATATAATAATTATGGTTAACATTTTCATTAATGTCCTCACACTCATCAGAAAATACAAATTTTCATTACCAGAATCATAGTCCCTCCATGGACACTAAAACAAGGCAACCAGTAGATAAAAATGAAAGTTAAATTCAAGTCATGCCCAGGTCAGGAACAGAAATTCATCCAGGACAGGAAGAAACCAGGTGTCATGAATTGGCTGATAACAGAGTCAGAAAGAAGTTCAAGGTAGGCAAAGTCTGTCAAGTGATACCAGGAAAAAGCCTCAGAAAAGGACTCTAGAGGAGGCAGTCTACTACCCCTGAAAGGCCCGCAGGAGGGACCTGGCAATGACAGATTCACAGACTGAGGCTGAAGCCTTGGATCCTCCTAGTCTAAAAACATTGGCTTAAACTTCATGTCACTATAAAGTCACCCTCTTTACAGGGCTCTTAATCCAGACTGCCATTATTCCTTTATGCATCCAGTTAGAACTTTGTGAGCACCTACTGTGTGCCAAGTACTTGTATAGGTTCTGCAATACAATGATAAGGACAGGCAAAATCCTTTCCCTATGAAGTTCACATTCTAATGGTTGATACAAAAAATAAACTGAGAGATAGACAGATAACACAATTACAGTCCTGTGCTGCATAATGACTGATCAATGATGGACCGAGAAGATTATACTACATACTATGGTAGCCCCATGAGATTATAAAGAAACTGAAAAATTCCTATCACCTAATTGTAGCCATCTTAACATCATAGCACAATGCATTATCCAGGTGTTCTTGATAATGCTGGTGTAAACAAACCTACTGCACTGCCAGTCTTATAAAAGTAGAGTACATACAATTATGTACAGAACATAATACTTGATAATGACAATAAATGACTATGTTACTGGTTTCTGTATTCATTATAGTTTTTATCTTTATCTCAGAATGTACTCCTTCTACTTAACATTTTCTTTTTTTTTTTATTATACTTTAAGTTCTAGGGTACATGTGCATAACGTGCAGGTTTGTTACATATGTATACTTGTGCCATGTTGGTGTGCTGCACCCATCAACTCATCAGCACCCATCAACTCGTCATTTACATCAGATATAACTCCCAGGGCCATCCCTCTCCCATCTCCCCTCCCCACAATAGGCCCCGGTGTGTGATGTTCCCCTTCTAGAGTCCAAGTGATCTCATTGTTAAATTCCCACCTATAAGTGAGAACATGCAGTGTTTGCTTTTCTGTTCTTGTGATAGTTTGCTGAGAATGATGGTTTCCATCTTCATCCATGTCCCTACAAAGGACACGAACTCATCCTTTTTTATGGCTGCATAGTATTCCATGGTGTATATGTGCCACATTTTCTTAATCCAGTCTGTCACTGATGGACATTTGGGTTGATTCCAAGTCTTTGCTATTGTGAATAGTGCCACAATAAACATATGTATGCATGTGTCTTTATAGCAGCATGATTTATAATCCTTTGGGTATATACCCAGTAATGGGATGGCTGGGTCATATGGTATTTCTAGTTCTAGATCCTTGAGGAATCACCATACTGTTTTCCACAATGGTTGAACCAGTTTACAATCCCACCAACAGTGTAAAAGTGTTCCTATTTCTCCACACCCTCTCCAGCACCTGTTGTTTCCTGACTTCTTAATGATTGCCATTCTAACTGGTGTGAGATGGTATCTCATTGTGGTTTTGATTTGCATTTCTCTGATGGCCAGTGATGACAAGCATTTTTTCATGTATCCGTTGGTATGCATGTCTTCTTTTGAGAAATGTCTGTTCATATCCTTTGCCCACTTTTTGATGGGGTTGTTTGTTTTTTTCTTGTAAATTTGTTTGAGTTCTTTGTAGGTTCTGGATATTAGCCCTTTGTCAGATGAGTAGATTGCAAAAATTTTCCCCCATTCTGTAGGTTGCCTGTTCACTCTGATGGTAGTTTCTTTTGCTGTGCAGAAGCTCTTTAGTTTAATTAGATCCCATTTGTCAATTTTGGCTTTTGTTGCTGTTGCTTTTGGTGTTTTAGATATGAAGTCCTTGCCCATGCCTATGTCCTGAATGGTATTACCTAGGTTTTCTTCTAGGGTTTTTATGGTTTTAGTTCTAACATTTAAGTCTCTAATCCATCTTGAATTAATTTTAATATAAGGAGTAAGGAAACGATCCAGTTTCAGCTTTCTATGTGTGGCTAGCCAATTTTCCCAGCACCATTTATTAAATAGGGAATCCTTTCCCCATTTCTTGTTTTTCTCAGGTTTGTCAAAGATCAGATGGCTGTAGATGTGTGGTATTATTTCTGAGGGCTCTGTTCTGTTTCATTGGTCTATGTCTCTGTTTTGGTACCAGTACAATGCTGTTTTGGTTACTGTAGCCTTGTAGTATAGTTTGAAGTCAGGTAGCGTGATGCCTCCAGCTTTGTTCTTTTGGCTTAGGATTGACTTGGCAATGTGGGCTCTTTTTTGGTTCCATATGAACTTTAAAGCAGTTTTTTCCAATTCTGTGAAGAAAGTCATTGGTAGCTTGATGGGAATGGCATTGAATCTATAAATTACCTTGGGCAGTATGGCCATTTTCATGATATTGATTCTTCCTATCCATGAGCATGGTATGTTCTTCCATTTATTTGTTTGTTTGTTTGTTTTTTGAGAGGGAGTCTCACTCTGTCGCCCAGGCTGGAGTGCAGTGGTGTGATCTTGGCTCACTGCAAGCTCCACCTCCTGGGTTCATGCCATTTTCCTGCCTCAGCCTCTCAAGTACTAGGACTACAGGTACTCACCACCATGCCCGGCTAATTTTTTGTGTGTTTTTAGTAGAGATGGGGTTTCACTGTGTTAGCCAGGATGGTCTCAATCTCCTGACCTTGTGATCTGCCCACCTCAGCCTCCCAAAGAACTGGGATTACAGGCGTGAGCCGCCATGCCCGGCCTCCTTCTACTTATTTGTAAAAAGTGAACTGTAAGTCAAGCTCAGGCAAATCCTTGGCATTGTGGTCATAGATGACAGATCCATGCAAGTTATTGTCCCCACAGATCTTCCAGTGGGACAAGATGTGGAGGTAAAGACAGTGACATGGATAATCCTGACCCTGTGTAGATCTAGGCTAAGGTGTGTGCTTGTGTCTTAGTTTTTAACAAAAAAGTTTAAAAAATAAAAAAATTAAAAACAGTAAAAAGCTTTTAAATTTTATTTTAAATTTAGTATATTTTTATAGAATAAAAATATAAAGAAATAAAATTTTTTGTACAGCATACAATGTGTCTGTGGTTTAAGCTAAATATTATTACAAAAGAGTCTAAAAGTTAAAAATAATCAATTTTTATACTTTAAAAATATTATAAACTAAGGTTAGTAAGCTAAGAAATTTTTGTATAGATATAGTGCAGTTGAAATGTCCTGTGTTAATAACGTCTACAGTAGTGGACAGTAATGTCCCAGGCCTTCACATTCACTCACTGTTCACTCACTGACTTACTCAGAGCAACTTCTAGTCCTGCAAGCTCCATTCATGGTAAACGCCCTATGCAGATGTGCCATTTTAAATTTCTTATACTGTATTTTTATTGTACCATTTCTATGTTTAGATACACAAATACTTACCATTGTGTTATAATTGCCTACAGTGTTTACTATCATAACAGGATGTATGGGTTTGTAGCCTCAGAGCATAAGCTATACCATGTATCCTAAGTGTCTAGTAGACTATACCACTTAGATTTGTATAAATACACTTTATGATGTTCACACAATGACAAAATCACCTAACAATGTATTTCTCAGAACATGTCGATTACATGAGGCATGACTGCATATTTGTATTTGTTTAATCTGCTCTTTGCCTACCTGAGGTTGTAGGCATCTGAGGACAGGTTCCCTATCAGTAATATGAGTGAATATCATAACTTTTTTCCTGATTATATGAACAACATATATTATTTGTAAAACTCTGAGAATAAAGAAAATTATAAATGAATTATATCCAGCTATTTTATTAATTTGATTATAAAATTAATGTGTAACTTTCCTATACAAATGAAATACAGGAACCACCTGCCAGAACTGAAATAAAATGACCAATAAGACTGTTAACTTTACTAGAAAAAATGTTATTTTTACTAGAAATTCAAGAAGAGTGACATCCGCATGCTGAAAACATTGGGTGGTTGCCATACAATAATGTAAAAACTGGATCAAAGAAAATACCAATATGCCAATAATTTGCCATATCTGAAGAAAAAAGGTGCTAGAAATTACAAACAGGAACATTTGCAGTCTCTGAGAGAAGGTCACCATGCACCTACTCACAGAAAATACAGAGCCCTCTTGGAAGCATGACGTAAGACAGAGAAGTCAGGAACACAAGGATAGATGCTACAGTTCGGAAGATTCAAAAAGGAGTAAGTGAGAGAAACAAAAGGAACCTTTCACATTCTGAAATTAATTTTCTTATCAAGATAGGATCCAGGTGTGGTGGCTCACACCTGTAATCCCAGCACTTTGGGAGGCCAAGGCAGGTGGATCACCTGAGGTTAGGAGTTTGAGACCAGCCTGACCAATATGGTGAAACCCCATCTCTACTAAAAATACAAAAAAAAATCAGTCAGGTGTGGTGGCTTATGCCTCTACTTCCAGCTACTCGGGAGGCTAAGGCAGGAGAATTGCTTGAACCTGGAAGGCAGAGGTTGCAGTGAGCCGAGATCACACCTCTGTGCTTCAGCCTGGACAACAGAGCAAGATACTATCTCAAAAAAAAAAAAAAAAAAAAAAGGACTTAGAATCTTTAAAATGAAAGTGTGTCCCAATCACAAAAAGAAAAGTATTTCGTATCAGTTAAAGCTAAAGAGATGCAAAAAGCGAATTGGCCATTATTAAGAAACCCAATGGAAATCATTACATTAGTTTGGACTACAGGAAAGAACAGGCTGGTAAATGTCCCCAAATTCAAATTCGTAAATGAAGCCAAGATAAAATTTATAATAGAACATAAACGACATGAAAGACTAAAGTAAATAAATACAATAATAAGATAGTACTGGTAAAGACCTTTCCTAGGCTAAAGAAAAAATCTGTAGCTTGCATATGAAAAGTACCCACAGGCAATATTAATGAAATGACATTAGTCCTTTAACACAATAAGTTGTGATTCTTTTTACTTTCCAAATATAAAGAAAAAAAGTCCTTTAACTATTTAGGGAGGAAAAAGAACTAATTATTAGTTATTTCCAATCATTCAGCTCAGCTCTCAGTAAGCTGTGCATCTTGGAAAACTCAGTGTCTCAAGTATTGTAAAAAGTAGTTAGGGCCCCAAACAGAATAGTGCACATTTTCTCCTCAATAAGTTCATGGAAGATTGGGAGTTGTAGAATCACAGATACAGATAAAACCAAATGTGGAGTGGGAAGATGAAGATACACACATATTGTAATGGAACCCAGAATAGCAGTATCTAATCACATGGGGGCTGGGAGTGGAAGGGATCGAGGAATAGTTTCTGAAGCAGATGATGCCTGAGCTGCAGTTTAAAGTACAGTATGTGTAAAATTTAATCAAACTCAGGTGATGAGCCAGGGAGGGCAGCCCACGCAAAAGAACAAGCATGTATGTCACTAACTTTTGAAACTGAAGAACACAAGCACAATTTGACTGAGCGTTCTGAATTATGCCCAGATTCACTAAATCTGTTGAATTTAGTCTCAAGCTGCGTCCTTACATATTTGAAGTTCAGCCTAAAAGTTTCTCCATACATGATGAACTGTAACCTTACTGAATATGTGTAAACAGACTGTAACCTACTCTTGTGCCAATCACTGAGGTTTGGCCAATCAAAGGTTGCCAACTATTTACATTGTGTTCAAATAAAGCAAATGCCAAATTGTAAACAATCTGGTTGTTTCTGTACCTCACTTATGTTTTCTGTGCACCATTGATCTTTTACTGTCCAGAAATCTTCTTCAACCAAGCAGCAATGCCAGAGTCTCTCTGAACGTATTCCGGCTTGGGAGACTGCCCAATTCATGAATTGTTCTTTGGCTAATTAAACTCTGTTACATTTAATTTGTCTAAAGTTTTTCTTTTAATGTATCTTTAAGCTTCAGTTTCCTCATCTATAAAACAAAAACACTCCTGGTATTTTTGTGCAAATAAATTGATGTAACATGCTAAAACTAGTGCCTGGTACTTAGTAAGTATTAGTTACTATTGTAATGATGATGATGGTGATGCTTTTCATCATCTTCCTAATCCTCTTCTCATCATCTCCCAGTCCAGTAGATATCTGAATTCCCACTGTACCACTTCCTATTTAAACTTTCACAGGTTAATATATTTATCTGTGCCTCATAGTTTTCACTTTATGAAGATAATCATGACTATCTCATGAAATTTCTGAAGAAATGAAATAAAATATGTAAAGTACCTGGCAAATAGAAAGGGTTTAGAAAGGTACATTGCTTTTAACAAACCCAGTGTGCTACTGTGAGTTGCAAAATGTAAGAACAAAGAAATTCACAAGTTTGTTTTGAATCTTGCATTTGAGAAAGTCCAAGATAAACTTGGAAACCTATCCAACAACTTAAAGTAGTCTATCTCTTCAAGCTGGTTTCTCTCGGTGTCTTTTCTTATTCTCCTTTTATTCTAAGGACTACACACAAAGAAGTCCTAGCTCCTCTGGCTTTCGGAGAAAGATCTTCTGAGTGTTCAGGATGATGTGTTTTTGTTTCTGTTTCATTTGTTCTGTAGTAGATTTCATGCTTATTTTCCATTTTATTCTCTTTCAAATGTGCTGAGATTTATCTAATCTGTGTCCCTATACTGTATCCATTAAGTGTTCACCAACCTTAGTTTCTAGACACTATTAATTTGGGTGATGGTTAGTTACCATTCTCAAAGAAGAAATTGAGATTTACAGCTTCAAAGTCATCTGTAGGTCTGATCAACAACGGGAGTTTTTCCTATGCCCATACCAGTGATGACCATAGCCTGGAATAATCCCCTCACTCCCTGAGACCAGAGGATTTGATGAAGTACCTCTCCTCTGGGGCCCAACAGCTCCCTCTACCTCTACCACATTTAACAGGCTGTTTTGTGGTGTCTGATTTGTTAATAGTATGCTACATTAGACTCCAGACTCAAAGATGGCACAATAAAGGGCTGTTTTGATCATTTTTATGGTACCTGGAACACAGTACAATACCTAGTAAACAATGGGTTATTGATAAATATTTGTGTAAGAACTGATTAAACAAAATAATTCCTGATTGAATTTTTATCTTTAGGAGAAGGGTGAAATTTCTGATCAATGTGCATATGTTTGTAAATTCATCATAAATAGTTATTCAAGGCACTCATGGCAAGACTATGTAATTTTTTTATTAGCCATATTCAGACTCTCCATGAAATTTGTGATTTCTTGGGTTTTCTTCCAGTTATTCTATAATAGTGAACCTCTCTGCCTGGTTTTACTTTTATTTTTAGTAATAGTTACTAGCTACTGAGTTGGATTTATTAAATTTTTATGTTTTCATAAATTTTTATGTTATTGATATTCATATTAAAATATTTCTTTAAACAGTTTAACATCTTTTAAGACATACCCTTATAATAAGCATGCTAATTTTCCTGAGAAATCATTTAGGATATTTTTCGTACAGATCATATTTATAAAATCAATTTTTTTTTTTTTTTTAGATAGTATCTCACTCTGTCACCCATGCTGGAGTGCAGTGGTGCAATCTCAGCTCATGGCAACCTCTGCCTTCTGGGTTCAAGCCATTCTGCCTCAGCCTCCCAAGTAGCTGGGACTACAGGTGCCCGCCACCACACCTAGTTAATTTTTGTATTTTTAGTAGAGACAGGGTTTCACCATATTGGCAAGGCTGGTCTCGAACTCCTGACCTTGTCATCTGCCCACCTCAGCCTCCCAAAGTCCTGGGATTACAGGTGTGAGTCACCATGCCTGGCCTATAAAATCAATTTTTATGAAAAGTAACATCATTGTGGCATATTTGTTTTTCTCCTCTATAGCTGTCATTTTGTCCTCTCATGATAATTACCTTCCCCTTGCATTTCGGTAGAGTTGCTCAAGGTTTTCCTCCACTAATTCTGGTTCCTTATCAAGTTGCCACTTTACTGGATTTTCCTCTACTACCTTTATTAGTAATTTTAATTCTGCTATTGAACTTTTTATTTCTTTATAGTCCTTTCTATTTCTCCTAACCTTCTTGTCTTCCAAGCCTGCTGTCTTTGCATTTCAACTTGTTTTCACTTAACACTTTCTGCTTTTATTTTATAGTAATCCTTATTTCTTGGGTTCTACGAAAATATTATTTAGTATTCTAACATTTACTTCTGATTCCTATAAAATTCATATATATAGGTATGAAAATCTCCTGTGTTCAAAATGATCTTTTTGCTTTGTTTTGTTTTTCATTTGTTCTGTAGTAGGCGTCATACTTATTTTCGAATTTATTCACTTTCAAATATGATGAGAAACGTGAGGCCCTATAGTGTATATCTGTACACATGGTGTTCACCAGCTTTAGTTTCCAGGTACTGTTCATTTGAGTGATGGTTAAACACCATTTTCAAAGAAGAAATTGAGATTTACAGCTCCAAAGTCATCTGTAGGTCTGCTCAACAATGGGAGCTTTTTCTATCCCCACTACCTGATTTAATGGACTACAGTGGGGAAAAAAGTCACAAAACAGCCTACTAACAATTTCTTTTTTTTTTAAATCCCAAATGAAGTGTTTACTTTCCAAATACAGTACATTACTGCCAATTATCCTTTTTAATATACCATAGTTGTTTTACAGAATACAAAATGGTTGTAGTCCAAAACCAAAGCAATGTTGAGTACCTCTTATCTCCTAGGTTCTCTTCCAGAAGTTAAAAACATCAGGATGAACACAATAGATGTAACCCTGTCTTGAAGGCCATACTCTACTTAAGAATTTGTCAAAATAATGATAGTTTGGTAGGAGGAATAAGTTCAAGAGATCTATTGAATATTGTATTCTTGAAAAATGCAAAGAGAGTAGATGTTTAAATGTTCGCAGCACAAAAATAGCTATATGAAGACATGCATATGTTAATTAGGTAGATTTAACCATTCCACAAAGTATTTGTACTTCAAAACATCAAATTGTACATGGTAAATACATGCAATTTTGTCTACTACTTTAGAACAAAATCAGATATTAAATAATTCCAAGTATGATATGCTCCATATATATGAAGGAGAACTAGCTGTGGACAAAGACATGGTGACTGCTTTCAACAGAAAAACTTAGTAAAAGAGAGATATTGGCTCCATTGTCTTTTAGTTCAGACCTTGTATTTCAGATCTATAGACCAAAAATTGGGTAGGATTTCCTACTATATTTTCCAAAAAGTAAATTTGATATGTTTCCACTGGCTACATTGAAAGTTGCTGAAAATTGTTTCTATTTTTCAAATTTTATTGATTTGTCAAAAGTACATTGGATTCCAGTAATTTTAAGTTTTAATATTTGATGCTGTTGACAATTTTAGTCTTTTTTAAATATATGTTTTTAGTAATAAGTTGGAGAGAAACTACATCAAGGACTTTAGCCAGATTCATTTTTAAATTAATATGAAGTAATATTTAAGATATTTTCAGGAATTAAAACCTATAGGGGCTGCTAATGGATTAAATTAAGAAACAGGGAGAAATTTAGTGAGACTGTTAGGTTTGAGCAAATGAACATGTGAGTATAAGCTTTGAGAGGAAGTCTGGGCTAGATATAAGAATTTGAAAGTCATGTTGTAGCCCATTGGTATCTAAAACCTGAAAGCTGGAAGTAAGACACTTCAAGGCATTTATTTTCCTTGAATGCTGTCATCTTGAAATACGCCAAAAGTTAATCCAAATGAATCAAAGTTTGCTCTCTGTAGTACAACTTACACTTTTTAAAAGTAATAATAGCCAAGAGCAGTGGCTCACATCTATAATCCCAACAATTTGGGATGCCAAAGCAAGAGGATCACTTGAGCCCAGGAGTTTGAGACCAGCCTGTGCAATATAGTGGGATCCCTGTCTTCATGCAAAACTTAAAAAAAATAACTGGGCATGGTGGTACACTTCTGTAGTCCCAGCTACTCAGGAGGCTGAGGTGGGAGGAACACTTGAGCCCAGGAAGTCGAGGTTATAGAGAGCAGTGATCAAAGCACCGCAATATAGCCTGAGTGACAGAGTGAGACCCTGTTTCAAAAAATTAAAAAAAGTAAAAAGTAATAATAACTAATAATAATCAGCAAATACAATATTTCTGTTATACCTACCAAAGATGTATCCCACACAGTTTTCGTTAATCACAAACCCTGCTCAAAAAGAGGCCCATTCACCTTCAATTCTGTGCAATCCTTAGTATATTTTACCCATTTTAGAGCAAGCCAATTAGCTTCCCAACATAATAGAATGGAGACTTTTAATGAGTACAGGTGACCCCACAATATGGGGGCTGAGGTGCCAACCCACTCCCAACAGTTGAAAATTCATGTATGAATTTTAATTCCCCAAAACTTAACTGCTAATAGCCTACTGTTGATTGGAAGTCTTACTGACAACATGAACTGTCAACACATATTCCATATGTTATATACCTTATAAACTGTATTCTTATAATAGAGTAAGTTAGAGAAACAAAAACATTAGGAAAATTGTAAGGAAGAAAAAATACATTTATTACTCATTAAGTGAAACTGGAGTATGATAAAGGTCTTTACTCTCCTTGTCTTCATGTTCTATAGGCTGAGGAGGGGGAGGAAGAAGAGGGGTTGGTTTTGCTGTCTCAGGGATGGCAGAGGCAGGAGAAAATTCTAGTTCAAGCCTGCGTTGTTCAAGGTTCAGCTGTAGCTGATGATGCAGCAGAGGGTATGGTGTTTGTGACAAGCTCTGTGATTTCCATCACTTCTCACCACCCTCCTCACTTCCACTTATGCAAACCCTCAACCCTCACCATCCCTGTTACTGTGACTGCATCCTTACTGGTTTCTCCTAGTTCTTTGTAACCCACTCTCCACTCTCCTGTTAGGTTTGTTTGTTTTTCCTAAGGCAGAATAGAAAGCTTAAGGCTTGATTCTTACCTTAACAATCAGAGAAAATAAAAACCATCCCCAGAGTCTTCCTTTATAAAATGGGGGAAAAAAAGATTGCCTTGTATTCTCCATAATTGAAAAGAGTAAAGGAAATAAAGTATGAAAGTAACATAAATTCAACATGTATGATGGTACATTGTACTAGTTAGGGTGACACTAACAGTGTAAGAGACAAACTATGGCAGATATCTTAATAGCTCATCAAATTATGATTTTTCTTTTCCTTAGGAAATAATCCAATAGGCAGGAATTGCAGTGATCGAGGGTCCCAGGCTTCTTCCTGCTAAGCCTCGACCCCCACCCACAAAGGTCTCATAATTCTTCACTTCCTGCCACAAATAAGAAGAGGGAATGGAAGAATCTCCAAAGGGAGGTTTTTAAGGGTCAGGCTTGGAAATCATGGTATCATATTCCCATCCAATTGACTAGAACTCAGTTACACAGTCATACCTAACTGGAGCCTGATAAATATTCTTTAGATGTTTACATAGGATAAGAAAGAAAGGAACTTGGATAAACACAGAAATATCTGCCATGCCATAATATTTCTATAATTCTTCTGGGTGAAGGGGGTAGAAATATAACAAACCTCTATTTTAAAGGAAGTCAGAGTCATTAGGATGAATCAAACAAATTACCAATTAGAATTTAAAATTAAATGAAATAAATGCTAAATTTGAGGTTCAAAATGCTCAGGACTTGTAGTACAGCAGAATTTATTATGAGCTTACCAAGTGCCAAAGCCTTTTCTATGTATGTGCTTATTTAATTTTATACCATCCTTGTATTTACAAAAGAGAAATGTTCAGGTGCAATTAAATTGGACTAGTCACTGAAGTCCAAGTGACTAAATGTAATGGTAGATCTACACTCAAGTCAAAGACGAAGGCAGATTTGATTTTGCCCAAGGGTTTAAAGGGAGAATGTATGATAAAATAAACATTTAAAATGAGTCCTGTCTGGGCGTGGTGGCTCACACCTAAAATCCCAATGCTTTGGGAGGCCTAGGCAGGAAGATCACTTGAGGCCAGGAGTATGAGACTAGCTTGAGCAATGTAGTGAGAGTCCATCTCAACAAAAAAATTTAAAAATTAGCCAGGTGTGATGGCACATACCTGTAATCCTCGCAACTCAAGAGGCTGAGGCAGGAAGGCGACATGAACCCAGGAGTTTGAGTCTATAGTGAGCTATGATTGTACCACTGTACTCCAGCCTGGACAAAAAGAGTAAGACTCTGTCTCCAAAAATAAAGTAAAATAAAATAAAATGGGTTCTGAAGGAGAAATACCATGTGCCTTTCTTAAAGATGACAGAGTGAAAAAAATTTTAAAGTAAGCAAGAATGTATTACTTTCCTGCTTGAAGACTACTAACGGCTTCCCTAACACTTAGAATAAAATCCAAACCACTTGCTTTGATTTCCAAAGCCCCGTGTAATCTGGTTTGTGACAATCTCTATGACCTCATCTTGTACCACTTCCCTCTCTGTCGTCTCCATTCTAGCCCCTGACCTACTGTCTTTTCCTCAGTTGTGCCCAAATTATCCCTGCGGTAGGGGCTTTGAAATGGCTGCTTCCTCTGCTTGGGATGCCCTTGCTCTTGCCTTTCATGTATCTCAGAGAGGTTTTACCCGACACCTTATTTTTCTCTATTATCTTACACTATTGTAATTCTCTTTCCAACGTTTATTATTAACTGATATTTATCTCTTTCTCTCCTCTTCCTCCAACTGATTTCTTTCTTTCTTTTTTTTTCTTTCTTTCTCTTTTCTTTTCTTTTTCTTTTTTCCCCTTCTTTCCTTCTGTCTACCTTCCTTCCTCCCTTCCTTCCTTCTTTCCTTCTTTCCTTCCTTCTGTCCCCCTGTTCTATTAGAATGCAACCCCCTTGAAATCATGAACATTTTCTATGCTGTTCACCCACCGCCATAACTACCAAGTATAAGTTCATAAGTTACTTATTGCATAAATGAGTCCTATTTTGACAGGTTGGATATGTAGGAAGATTAAAGGCATTAGAAACTCCATATAGCTTCAAGAGTGAAGCACATTATCTATCAATGTAAGAGGTTGCTTACTTTCATACCTAGCATTTTTCTCTTAAATCCAGATACATCATGGTCTCCCACTTTGCAAGACGCAGGATGTCTGTTGGCAGAATATTGTGTGCAGCTCTGGTACTTGTTCTTTCAGAAAGACTTAATGATATTTTAGATGTTCCCAAAAGGGCAAGGGCCAGCACAGGCTGCTGCACAATTCCAGACTAAAAATATAAGGATTATTTTGCCTTGCAATATTAAGTTTAGAAAATGTAGAAACAAACTCTGAAGGGATTTAAAGAGAATAAACATCATTTTCTTCAGCAAAATTCAGACTCCTATTTTCAGGCTTTTCTTAAAGCTTAAAAGAAGACTTATTTAGGGCAAATAAAATATAATTACCCTTCATTGTCATGAAATTTTATGTTTACAAAATTTTTATTTTGTTTTTTCTAAATATCCACACAGAATCTGTATGGTAAATAACGTTATTCCTATTTTTTAAACTGAGGGGATTGAGTCTCTGAAAGGTAGTTCACCTAAATTCCTTGAGAGAAAGAATCACGTCTGTTCCATCCTTTTAGTGTCATTAGTAAAGGTTTTTTTTTAAAAAACAAAACAAAAAAACAAAATAGGAAGTCAATAAATGTCTATAAAATTGAATTGGATGAAACCTGAATAAGTCAGGAAGAGGAGTCCTAAAAATGCCTGTGCCATTTGTGCTCATTCTTTATCATTATAGGTGAACACAGATAATTTATTTTATTGCCCCAAAGTCCAAAGGTCCCTCAACCCTGACCAATAATAAGCAGAATGAACTCAGAAGTTTAAATTGCAACCAAAAGATGTTAACATCTGTAAACCGAGCCTGGAGGAAATTAGTTTCAATTTTGATCATGAGATTCCTGTTTCCATTTCTTGATGAAATTATGAAATGTTACAAGATCCTTTTTCAAATCATTCTTGTAAAATCTAAGGAGGGGAGAGGATCATAACAAACCAAAAAACTCTAAGTTTGGGTTGGTCAACACTGAGTAAGTTCACTTCGCCTTGTCTTTCTCACTAAATGCAACTGCAAACCCTGGACAGAATGCTTACAGTAGCTATCCGAGGAGTATAAGAAGCAGGTGGTAGCAGGCAGATTGAGAAAGAAAACCAGAACTCAGAATAACACTAAACTGGTAATTATGTTCTTCCCCACTATCACCCGCCCCCATCCCCACCCCCAAGCCTAAAACTCATAAGCTTACACCAAGTGTGGGCAAAAAGAATACTAGTTTGCTAGTGCTGCCATGACAAAATACCACATAGTATCCAAACAACAGAACAGCAGACTTAAACAACGTAAATGTATTATCTCACAGTTCTGGAAGCTAGAAGTTCAGAACCAAGGTGTCAGAAGAGTTGATTCCTTCTAAAGGCTGTGACCGAGGGATTTGTTTCAGGCCTCTCTCCTGAGCATATAGATGGCTGTCTTCTCCCTGTATCTTTTCACATCATGTTCCCTGTACATGTGTCTGTGTCCAAGCTTCCCTTTTTATAAGGACATCAGTCATATTTGATTAGGAGGCCATCCTACTTCAGCATGACCTCATCTTAACTGGTTATACATACAATGATCCTACATCTAAATAAGGTCACATTCTGAGATACTAAGGGTTAGGACACCAACATATAAATCTTAGGAGCACACAATTCAACCCATAACAAAGTAAAATAAAATTTCCCTTGTGGGTCTAAGCAGCAGGGAATGGATTAGAGACAATAGTATAAATTTTCTGAGTTTTTTGTTTGTTTGCTTGTTTGTTTTGTTTATTTTTTCTCCCACCATAGTCCTCAGACAATCCCATATTAGTAGTGATAAAAATGACAGCAGTGGCTGGGCAAGCCTCTAAAACTGCAAGAGAGGAAATATACTACTGACCAGAAGAACTGTGGTACCAAGAGAATAGAAGAAATACCTGTTGCTGCTTTTTATCAGCTTGTATCCTCTCATTGCTTGGCCCCAATGCAGACTCAGTTGCAGAAAGTACATGGCAGAGACAGGCACCTAAAACCTCAGTTTCCTAGACAGAAAACCAAGGCAGAAGTCAGGATGAAATGAGATGTGGAGGCTGGGAGCCAGAATGTGCCAGGAAAATCACAACTAGGAAATAAAGTGGTAACATAAAGTTATGTATAAATTTTTGGGCTTGCCTTCAAGTTGTGCATTCATGGGATTTGCCCCTAAATTGCATACAAGAGGCTTTTAGAACCAAACTATGTGGTAAGTCCCCATCTAGGTCTTAGATTTGTCACTGGCTGGTACACAAAAGGGACAGATGTAAATAACACTTCAAAGACTTTGAAAATTAAACCTGCATTGGAAGCGTATCCTAGAGAGAAGGCAGATAGGAACTTATAGCCTGATACTGAGTCACTTGCTAAAACAAGCTAACGAAAAATATTGTGTTTGAGATTTTTAGAAGACTCAGACCCTTAGAGTATAATATTCAAAATGCCCAAGATATAATCTAAAACTATTAAACATGAAGAACCAGGAAATATCAGTATCTTTCAAGAAGAAAGATAATTAGTTAACATATGCTGACCCCAAGATAATATAGGTGTTAGAATTATTAGATAAAGGTTTTAAAGCAGTAATTTTAATCATGCTCTGCAAAGTAAGTGTAGACACTCTTGAAATGAAAAAAAGAGTATCTCTTCAGATAAATTGAAGCTATAGCAAAAAAAGAACATTTTAGAACTGAAAAATACATTAAGCAAAATAAAAATAGTCACTGGATAGGCCCAACAGTAGACTGGAAATGATAGAAGAAAAAGCCAATGAGCTTTATAAAATATTGATAGATATTATCCAGTTTTAACAATAGAGAGAAAAAAAGATTGAAAAAGAAATAAATAGAGCCTTAGGACTCTTGAGTCAATACCAGAATGGCTAACAGTTATGTCATCAACATTCCAAAGGAAAGCAGAAAGACTGGTGAAGAAAAATATTTTGAAAATATGATTGCTAATATTTTCCCAAACTTGGCCCAAGGCTTAAATAATGATCCTAACATCTAATTATTATTACTATCATTGTTGGCATTGATTGAGCACTTAGTCCGTGTCAGTATATGTTCTAATGTCTTTACACACTCCTCTAATCTTCAAGGAATAACACATATAAATCTTTGCCCAAGGTCACAGAGATATTAAGTGGTGGAGGAGACAGGAAACAAATCCAGAAATTCTGCCTCCAGTGAACAAGCTCTTAAACTCACAAGCTCTTAGACAATCTGGTACTTCCAGGGTCAATCTTTCTTCTGCGATTATATTCCTAATAACAGCTACTTTGTTCTACTGTGATTTTTTTAAAGTATGTATAGTTCTTGGTGGAGTATCTAAAATATGCAGACTTAAACACATTTGAAAGAGGCTCCACTGACACACTTACGTTGCATGGCATCTAGCATGTTCTGACCCATTTAGTTGCATAATATCAAAAATTTGTAGCTTGATGAAAGAGGAATAAAACTATACAACTTATATGAAAAATAGTGTAATGGTATGAAGATAGACCTCTGGCATTAACTAATTTCTTGATCTTGAAGAAGTCATTTAACCTCCTAGAGCCTCACCTTTTATTTTATTTTTTTATTTTTTATTTATTTTATTTTATTTATTTATTTATTTATTTATTTTTATTATACTTTAAGTTCTAGGGTACATGTGCATAACGTGCAGGTTTGTTACATATGTATACTTGTGCCATGTTGGTGTGCTGCACCCATCAACTCGTCAGCACCCATCAATTCATCATTTATATCAGGTATAACTCCCCAATGCAATCCCTCCCCCCTCCCCCCTCCCCATGATAGGCCCCAGTGTGTGATGTTCCCCT
>NC_045440.1:134580086-134790849 GCF_002776525.5 Piliocolobus tephrosceles | reverse complement strand
CTCATTGTTCAGTTCCCACCTATGAGTGAGAACATGTGGTGTTTGGTTTTCTCTTCTTGTGATAGTTTGCTAAGAATGATGGTTTCCAGCTGCATGTCCATCAGTGACAGACTGGATTAAGAAAATGTGGCACATATACACCATGGAATACTATGCAGCCATAAAAAAGGATGAGTTTGCGTCCTTTGTAGGGACATGGATGCAGCTGGAGCCTCACCTTTTATTAAAATAAAAAGTTCTAATCCCAACTAAGGTACATCATGAAGATTAATGACTTAGTGTGTGTAAAAATGCTTTGGAGAGCATTACACAAATGACATTTTATTGGATTTAACTCATTGCAAGGCAGGCAGAAATAAGTGAAATGCACTTGATAAAGAGTGTGGCAGCCTAGAAGAGGGAGAGACTAATTCCAGCTAGGAGCATGGAAAAGGTTTTATGGATAAAGAAGACTAACAAGCTGGGGAGGAGTTCTTTAATAGAAAGCAGGTCAAGACCAGAGTTGGAGAGCTGGTAAACCCCCACCTCAGGAACTTACTTCTGACCTTCTCTTCTCCCTGGGGCTTGGTAGAGATATAATCTCAGGGAATATGCTCAAAATCATCACAACTATTTAGAACATTTTATAATCCCAAGGAAGACAGAACAGCACGTGGATGAAAAGCAAGAGGCAATAGAGAGTGGTTTTAAGATGAGCAAACTTTTTATAAAACATCTCTTTATATTTTATTTTTGTAAATTTTGGGGGCTCGTCTTTTCTGAGTTAAGCCAAATTAGTGATTTTCTAGTCCAACTACTGGGGAAACCCTCACTTGTGTCTGCCTATCTGTGCTTTAGTATAAATTTAATGACAGTGTTTTTCAAACTTCAGAGTGAATGAGGATACTTATTTAAAAAATAAATATAAAAAGCAAATTCTCAGACTGCATTCCCAGTGCTACTGATGCAGTCTGTCTGGATGAAGTTGGACCAGGGTTCTTCATTTTAACATCTAACCAGCTGATCCAGATGTAGGTAGTTCATTTTTCTCACCATGGGCAAGACCAATGCATGCCAAAGCTGAGAGCATAGTTATTGGCACTTGAAGCAACTTCAAAGATGCTTGGACTCTTTTTCTCCTTGAACACCAGCTTGAGGATATGGACAGAGAAGGAGATTGGAAACCCTATCAGACTTTTCCAGATTGCTTTATTTTATTCTTTGCATCTTCTAGTGCTCAAAAGCAAAGAAAAAAGAAAAGAAAAGAAAAGAAAAGGAATAAAAGGCCCCACAGGATGCCATTACTCAGCCTTTACTTAAAAGGTTTTTTGATAGGAACTAGCCACCGTACCACCCAGTCCAGGAAACAATGCAACCATATTATTTTCAAAATAATTTGAGGACACAGTTTTGTTTTAATCCCAAGACAAATGTGGTATGCAATACTCTCTTTATTGGCCATAAAAAGAGAGGAAGAAACAATCAGCACTAAACAAATAAAATGAAAATTACTTCCTTTTCAAATTTTGGTGATGAAAAATGTTTCAAAGCACCCCACATGCTCACAGAAATACTAATTACCTTCTGCCTTCTTGGGGTGAGCACAGGGAAACTTGCATTGTAATAGTCTCATCAGAGTTGTATAAACTGCAACAAAAGCAATACAATTTCCCTAAACATCTGGGCCTCTCTACTCTTTAAAAGGTTTGTAGGCATCAGACAAAGTTGACATTAGGATGTTTGATATCAGGCCTTAGGGTGGTGACTGTGGTTCCAATAAAAAAATCACATTTGAATTTCTGGAAGTCACCTGTGAAAAATCACTTCCAAAGAAGATTATGCCCAGAAATCTAAGAAATGTGGAACTGAATCATGTATCTCAATGAAAAGCATATTTATCTATCCCTAAAACCTCCTTATTCTAGTGCTTAGATCCAGAGAGTGAATCAGGAAAACACTAATACTTAAGAATACTTACTCTGGAGCCAGGAGTGTGTTGGGAACTTTACAAATGTTACGTGCTTTGATTTAATCTACCCCACAAAAAATCTCTATTGCAATAATCTCTATTTTACAAATGAGGGAGCTGAGACTCAGAGAGGTTAAATAATTTGCTTAATGTCAAAGAGATACTAAATGGTAAGATAATAATTCAGGGTTATCTGATTCATACTCAAGTGGGAACATTTAACTCAATCATCACCATGCTAAGCCTTTTATAACCCATCTTCCTCTATTTGGGTAGAGAGTCTTTTTTTTCCTGTTTTAGTTTGTATCTAGCTGACAAGGGATACAATGTGGAAGATCTGTTCACACTAGTAGATTGTGAGTTAGAAAGCAGAACCACATCTAATAACATGACTTTGGGATCAGACATAAAAAAATATATGTTCTGAGTCCCACATTTACTACCTGTACTTACTGTGAATAAGTTTTGTTTTTTGTTTTACATTTTTGAGCCGCAGTTCTCTCTTCTGTAAAATGGGAATAATAATCCTGCCTTCAAAGTCACTATGTGGTTTCAATGAAAATACCTGTAATGGATCTAGAGCATACTTGCTGCATAGGACACACTCCACAAATACTTCCCTACCCACTTTCCTGCTGCCACAGTGCAGGGCATATTGTGGGCATTCAGTAGTAGTTGGTGACTGACTGATACACAGATGATATGGAAGTCAGTAAACAGGACTCCTCTTTCCCACCCAAGTTCTAAACCAAAGTGAAATATAAGCCTAAGAAATAAGACTCAGGGAGGCCAAAAATTTACCTTGATTATTGACAAGAAGTTGATATTAGACAATACTGCTTGTATCTCTGGGCAAGTGGACTGCCAAGATCAGGCAGATTTACACACTTTTTCAGGGGCAAAAGTGGAAAACCACAAGTTTCTCCAGGTTGAAGTTACAGCATGATCCCTCCCAGAAAGCAAGAGGAAGAGGCTGAGCCATTTGTGTACAGTTCCTCTCACAAACTCACCTATTAAGTAATGCTTCCCTCCTCCCCAGTGAATGAACAAGGGGTAGGCATTCATCTAAAAATGTTTAGGAACATGCTTCCACACGAGGCCCAAAAGTGAAGAGTGGCTACACTCCGACCCCCCAGCTCAACAGCTTGGATGACAGCATAAAACCCATTCCCTACCAAGCTCCACGCCTCTGCAATAACTCAGGCCATGCAATAACTCAGGCCTCTCAGTACTTCTGCCCTATCCCAGACTCCTCCTGGGCTCCCACATGGGAGGATTTAAGTTGCTAACAAGAGAATGAAAAACTATTCTTGGTCTTATTCTGACCTTGCAATTCAGTCACTGGGCCTCAGCTTCTGTTCTCTTAACCAAATCTTCAACATATGTCTGCCTCTGAGTAACTGGGTCCCTGGTGTATTTCCCACACCTGAGATCCTCTTTACTTCTCTTTTTAGTCCCCAGGATAGGAGGGTCATGCTCTCTGATGTGGAGCCCTCCTAATACTAATGTAGCTCCAATCACAAAACTGGAAGGCACAGTTGCCTGCTTATCTGGTTACTGGAATTAGGGCCCAAAGAGTGCAGTGGTTTACAGGATCAAGGAGCTGGATGGTGATGGAACTCAGGATTCCTGATGTTCAGCTCAATGTTATTTTGAGTCAAGCAGAGAAAAGTAAATGGAGAGAAGGAAAGGCATCATTTCCACCATTGGTACCGCCTGATAATAGAATTCCATAAAATCTTGAGTGATAGCAGAAGACATGAATAACTGACCAAACAGGTCAACCTTCTTAATAGAGAAGGATCCCTGGGACTAGGGTCATTGAGAACACTGAAAGGCATCACAGTTAATGGGAGGAATGTGGCATTTATTTATCTGCTCATTCATTCCCATGTTTAATAAATATGTATTGAATGTCACAGGTGTGCCACGCGCTTTTGTAGGCACTACTAATGTAACACAATAGGACATACAGAAATTCCTGCCTTTATGGGGTCTATTCTAAACAGGTATGTTGGAGGGAGGGGTGGCTATTTTAAATAGACTAATCAGGGAAACAGTCTGACATTTGGGCATAGACCTGAAGGAGTTGAGGGAATAAAGCCTGCAGATTCCAGGGAGAAGAGAGTTCCAGAAAGAGGCCAGGACAAGTGCAAAGGCTTTGCAGCTGGAGTGTGCTTGCTGTGGTTTAAGGAAGTGTGGCAATTGCTCAAAGACCTAAAAACAGAATTACCATTTGACCCAGCAATGCCATTATGGACTACATACCCAAATAAATAGAAATCATTCTATCATAAAGACACATGCACGTATATGTTCACTGCAGCACTATTCACAATAGCAAAGGCATGGGATCACCCTAAATGTTCATCAGTGATAGACTGCATAAAGAAAATGTGGTACCTATACCATGGAATACTATGCAGGCATAGAAAAAAAGTGATATTGTGTCCTTTGCAGGAACATGGATGGAGCTAAAGACCATTATCCTTAGCAAACTTACAAAGGAACAGAAAACCAAATACTGTATGTTCTCACTTATAGGTGGGAGGTAAATCATGAGAACACATGGACACATGGTGGGGAACAGAGAGGCTTATCAGAGAGTGGAGGATGGGTGGGAGGCAGGAGAGAATCAGGAAAAATAGCTAAGAGGTACTAGGCTTAATATCTTGGTGACAAAATAATCTGTACAACAAGCCCCTATGACACAAGCTTACCTATATAATGAACCTGCACATGTACCACTGAACTTAGAATAATTTTTTTTAAAAAAGCTAGTGTTATGGTTAATACTGAGTGTCAACTTGATTGGATTGAAGGGTGCAAAGTATTGCTCCTGGGTGTGTGTGAGAGAGTGTTGCCAAAGGAGATTAACACTTGAGTCAGTGGAATGGGAAAGGCAAACCCACCCTTAACCTGGGTGGGCACAATCTAATCAGCTGCCAGCATGGTCGGAATAAAAAGCAGGCAGAAAAACATGAAAAGACTAGACTCGCATAGCCTCCCAGCCTACATCTTTCTTCTGTGTTGGATGTTTCCTGCCCTTGAACATTGGACTTCAAGTTCTTCAGCTTTGGGAGTTAGACTGGCTTCCTTGCTCCTCAGTTTGCAGATGGCCTATTGTGAGACCTTGTTATTGTGTGAGTTAATACTCCTTAATAAACTCCTCCATACGTGTGTGTGTGTGTGTGTGTGTATGTGTGTATGTGTGTGTGTGTGTATATATATATATCCTATTAATTCTGTCCCTCTAGAGAATGCTGATTAACACAGATTTTGGTTCCAGGAGTGGTTCTAGGGGAACAGAATATTAAGGAGGGAGTTCTTTTGTTGGTTTGGGGGTTTCTAGATTTGGCTGCATAATATGATTTGACCCAAAAATGCTAAGGATTCTACTTCTAATAGTGTGGACAACACTTATAGTCCTTGGTGTGAACTGTTCAGAGAGTTATACAAAATAAATGCACTTGACACTCCCAATTCACTGCTCACGAGAGGCAAGCAGTTTAGTGACACTATACAAAATACCTTTGGCCATATGTGGAGAACTAAGGAACATAATGATGTTGGTTGGTTGATCCTAAGTTCACTGGACAAAGTGATGAAAGAAAATGATGAACTCAGGATTTTAACTCTCAGCTTCAGAAGCACATACTGAGCCTCAAATTTGCTAATATTGCTCTGAGTGAGAGTCTTATCTCCTGTAAAGAAAGAGCTGAAATTGTGGAAAATTAGACACAAACTCTTATTATGCAAGTGGCTGACCTGCAATGAAAGGTTGCCACAGAGCCTTGCCAAGTGTCTACTGTTAAAGTGAGGGCATTGATTGGAAAAGAAGGGTGCCCTGCAACTTGAAATGGGGATGTGTGGGAGAACACTGATGAAGCTGGGTACACTGAGCTTGTAAACTCTGATGAACCTTTTTTCCAGAAGAAACAGCTTCCCCATCCCCAGTAGTGGCAACATCCCCTCTCCTATCCACACTGCCATCAGCCTTTCCACCTTTGTCTGAGGAGACAAACCCTGCACGGCCTGACGCAACAGTAATGGCCTCTTCTGAGGCAGTTGCCAGGCAAGATAATGTTAATTCTCCTGAGGAGCTACCCCCAATGCCCCTGTTTGCTTCTAAACTTATAACTAGACTAAAGTCCTGGTGGGACCCTAGAGGTGAGGTTCAGAGTGGGACCCATGAGGAGTTGCAGGACGCTTGAAAAGAACTGCTTGAGTTTTCGAATTTACATAAGCAGAAATCTGGAGAACAGGCATGAGAAAGGATGTTAAGGGTGTGGTATGATGGTGGAAAGAACACAGAGTTGGATCAGACTGGATATATTGATTGGGATCCACTAAGTAGGGATTCTGTATTTAATGCTGCAGTTCAGGAATTTAAAAAGGTTCTAATTGCTTATTTGCTTGATTAGCTGAAATATGGATTAAAAGATGGCCCACTGTGAGTGAGCTAGAAATGGCTAATCTCTGTTGGTTTAGTGTAGAAAAAGGGATTCAAAGGCTTAGGGAAACTGGATGGTGGAAATTGGGATTAGTCACTTTAGGCATACTCATCCCAGCTGGGAGGGTCCAGAAGATGTACCCTTGACCAATGCTTTGTGAAATAGATTTGTTGAGGGCAGCACTGGCATCTTTGAAGAGTCTTTTAATTGCTCTTCTCTGTATGTCAGATCTAACAGAGGGAACCGCAGTCACTCAACTACAAAATTTAAATGCAAGGTCCTGTAACTCACACCTGCAATTCCAGCACTTTGGGAGGCCGAGGCAGGCAGATCACCTGGGGTCAGGAGTTCAAGACCAGCCTGCCCAACATGGTGAAACCCCGTTTCTACTAAAAATACAAAAATTAGCCAGGCACGATGGTGTACACCTGTAGTCCCAGCTACTAGGGAGGCTGAGGCAGGAGAATCACTTAAACCTGGAAGACAGTGGCTGCAGTGAGCCAAGATCATGCCATTGCACTCCAGTCTGAATGATAGAGTTAGACTCCATCTCAATAAATAAATAAATAAATAAATAAATAAATAAATAAATAAATAAATGCAATGGGAATAATTGGATCCTGAGGTGGCAGGGGCCAAGTGGTGGCACTCAACCATCAAAGGCAAGGTGGGCAAAGCTACTATAACGAACAGCAGAGGCAAAGCAGCAATCAGAATAGTTGGACTCACGTAGAGCTCTGGAATTGGCTGATTAATCACAGTGTTCTCAGAAGAAATTGATAGGAAGCCTACAGCATTCCTATTTAATTTATATAAGCGGAAAACTTCAGGTCTAGTGAACAGAATACTAATTTGAATTATAAAAACAGACAATCACAGCCCCTCAATCAACTTTCAGACTTTAGCCAGTTAAAAGATCCAGAATCCCTTGAATGAAAGGGAGTCTGGGTCACCCTGAGGAAGGAGCCCACTACACTATTGACAATTTATGCTGTTAATCTTTCTCTGAACCTTCCCCAAGGAGACCTCCAGTCTTTTACCAGGGCAACTGCACATTAGGAAAAGGGAAATGATCAGACATTTCAGGGACTACTGGACACTGACTCTGAGCTAATGTTGATTCCAGGGGACCCAAAATGTCATTGTGGTTCTCCAGTTAAAGTAGTGGCCTATGGAGGTAACGTAAGTAACGGATTTTAGCTCAGATCTGACTTACAGTGGGTCCAGTGTGTCCCCCAACTTATCCTGTGGTAATTTCCCCTGTGCCAGAACGCATCACTGGCATAGACATACTTAGCATAGACATACTTAGACGTCATTGGCATAGATGCTTTCATTGGCTCCCTGACTAGTAGGGTGAGGACTATTATGGTGGGAAAGGCCAAATGGAAACCAATAGAGCTGCCTCTACCTAGAAAAATAGTAAATCCAAAACAATATTGCATCCCTGTAGAGATTCCTGAGGTTAGTGCCACTATCAAGGACTTGAAAGACGCAGGGGTGGTGATTCCCACCACATCCCTATTCAACTATCCTATTTGGCCTGTGCAAAAGACAGATGGATCTAGGAGAATGACAGTGGATTATCGTAAGCTTAACCAAATGGTGACTCCAATTGTACCTGTTGTACCAGATGTGGTTTCATTGCTTCAGCAAATTAACACATCTCCTGGTACCTGGGATGCAGCCAATGTTTGGCAAATGCCTTTTTCTCCATTCCTGTCCCTAAAGCCAACCAGAAGTAATCTGCCTTCAGCTGGCAAGATCAGCAATATACCTTTACTATCCTACCTTAGGGGTATATCAGCTCTCCAGCTTTGTGTCATTATCTTTTTCAAAGAGACCTTGATCACTTTTCCCTTCCACAAGACATCACACTGGTCCATTAATGACATTATGCTGACTGGATCCAGTGAGCAAGAAGTAGCAAACACACTGGACTTATTGGTAAGACATTTGTGTGCCAGAGGATGGGAAATGAATCTGACTAAAATTCAGGGACTTTCCACCTCAGTAAAATTTCTAGGGGTCCAGTGGTGTGGGGCCTGTTGAGACATTATTTCTAAGGTGAAGGATTAGTTGCTGCATTTGGCCCCTCCTATACCCAAGAAAGAGGCACAATGCCTAGTGGGCCTATTTGGATTTTGGAGGCAACACATTCCTCATTTGATTGTGTTACTAGAGCCCATTTATCAAATGACCTGAAAGGCTGACAGTTTTGAGTGGGGTCCAGAATAGGAGAAGTCTCTGCAACAGGTCCAGGCTGCTGTGCAAGCTGCTCTGCCACTTGGGCCATATGACCTAGCATATCCAATGGTGCTGGAGGTATCAGTGGCAGATAGGAATGCTGTTTGGAGCCTCTGGCAGGCCCCCATAGGTGAATCGCAGTGAAATTTACTGTATTAGTTTGTTCTCACACTGCTGATAAAGACAAATTGCCCAAGACTGGGCAATTTACAAAAGAAAAAGATTTAATGGACTTACAGTTCCATGTGGCTAGGGAAGCCTCACAATGATGGAGGAAGGCAATTAGAAGCAAGTCACGTCTTGCTTGGATGGCAGCAGGCAAAGAATGAGCTTGTGCAGGGAAACTCCCATTTTTAAAACAATCAGATCTCATGAAACTCATTCACTATCATGAGAACAGCATAGGAAAGACCTGCCCCCCATGACTCAATCACCTCCCACTAGTTTCCTCCCATGACACATGGGAATTGTGGGAGTCACAATTCAAGATGACATTTGGGTAGGGACACAGCCAAACCATATCAGCTAGTGTGTCTTGGAAGAGTAGTAAAAGACTAGGTCAGTATGACTTTGGATTATGGATGTCCTTGTCAGGTGTTTATATTTATTAACAAGCAGGTTAGAACCACTTACACAATAAAAGGCTTCCTTCCATGAAGCTCTGTCCACATTTTGTCCCTATAAAGAAAAGAAAGGAAGAAAACATGACTGCTTCTTGGTCTCAGGAAGTTAAAACCAAAAGACGGTCATTGATTTGGTTGGGTATGATCAGTGAAGTCTGGGATTTCAGGGGTCCTTGAGTGGCTGGAACTGGTTAGAGAACTTATATAATCCCTGAGAGGAGGTGGACAGGAGTCTAGGTATGAGGATGGTGCTCACACCGAACAGGAGAGCAGGCTAAGCAAAGACATTAGTTGTACTCCATCAAAAAAATCTTGAATAGGAGTTAAGAGACCTGGATCATTTCAGGCTCTACCACTTTGTAGTTATGGGGTCTTGGGAAAATCAATTTCCCTCTCCGGACCTCATCTTTTTCTTCTTTCTTTTTACAGAAAGACCTCCAAGTTCCACTTAAATTCTAGAATTCTATATCTTTGTCATCCAGGTGAAACAGAGAAAGAAGAAAGCTGGGAGAGACCAAAAGTTAAGGGGAGCAACCCTAAGTGTTTTGTAGTTTCTCAAAGTAGATAAGTGAAATTCAAGCTTTGAAAAACAAATTAAAATCTGTTTCTCCCCAGCTCCAACTACTGCCTCGAGGACTTCAGAAAATTAAAAATGATATGTGTTCCTATTGGATAGAATTTTAATTCTTAAATGCAAATATCTGAAAAGATAGGCTTAAGGCAAATACTGGTAAAATTAAAAACTGCAGCAATTACCTGTAAATCCAAGGCCCTCCCTCAGCAGGAGGTAGAAGAACAAGAAATCTTGATATACTCTAATGGTTTGTGTGAGACAAGTAGATGTTAGGTATATTGACAGATGGGTACATGTCTATACATAGAGTACATGCCTGTATGCGTGTGTGTGTGTGTGTGTGTGTGTGTGTATTTCTAATTTTGCTTGTCTCTAACCCAACTTTTCTCATATTTATGCTGATTTAATTAGCATCCAACTCAGCAGTTAAGGAAACAAATTATCCCTGCAGACACTTCTCTATTATAGTATATTACACATACTATAGCCTAATGGATGGACATTATCCATCTGTTCCATGGATGGACTCTGACCATTCAATAGATTCCACCCACGCATGCATATCTCTTACAGTTGGACTCACATATCTCACCAGAAAAGGTGAAGTGCAGCCACATGCCTGTCTGTCATAAGAATACACACATACATTTACCGCCTTTCTACTGCTCCTGTGTGTTTCCATAGGAGGCTTGAGTTCATCTGCTAAGATAACTCTGCTGAAGTACAAGGCCTATGAGTAACTCTAAAATTAAAACCTCCTGCTTGCTGAAAGGGCTATTAGTGTAGAAGGTGGTGAACTAGTGTTTTTTTTTTTTTTTTTTTTTAAGATCATATTGACTGTTATTTACTTAGTCCTATGTTGCATTTAAACCGTAAGAAAATTTTAGAAGAAGGGCATTCCACAGTCATTTAGCAGATGTGGAAAACATGAATCTTCAGAGACTAAATGAAATAAAGAAGTACAATAGCCTGGCACACAGTAGAGGCTTAATAAATACTAGTTCCCCTAAAAGTTTCCATTTAGTTTCCAATTTCAAGCTAATTTGCTCCTCTATGTATTAGAAAACTGCACCTGCATCCAGGGAAATGGCAGCAGCATCAATGTCACATTAGGAGGCTTAGAACAGTGATACATGACACATGAAGGTGATCAGGCTCTGCCAGACTGATGAGGGGGAAGCTGCTTCTTAGCACTGAGGGCAGTTGGTCTGGCAGTCCCTCAGGGCTGATTTCAAGGGCACCATGAAGACAGGACAGAGGCAAATAGACAAATGGCTTTGGACAGAGAAGGCAGTCCTTCCCTGGCACAGGAAAAAGCACAGCATGTAGAGACAGAAGCCCTGGGTGGATGGAGAGATGAAGAACAGTAGGAGAAAGAAATGAAAAAAGTTCTGCATCTCTTCCTGAAGATTAGGCATTTGTGGGGATCCATGGGCTATTTTTAACAGGAAAATGATGAACCCCTGTTGAACCAAAACCTTGGAGGCATTGGAAGTATGGATTGGGTGACAGCATCGAGCAAGCTTGTCCAACCCACAGCTTACAGGCCGCATGTAGCCCAAGACGGTTTTGAATGTGGCCCAAAACAAATAGGTAAATTTTCTTAAAGCATGATGAGATATTTTCTGTTACTTTTCTTTTTAGCTCATCAGCTATCGTTAATGTTAGTGTATTTTATGTGTGGCCCAAGACAATTCTTCTTTTTCCAGTGTGGCCCAGGGAAGTCAGAAGATTGGACACCTCTGATAGAGGCTGATAGACAACATAATCCTGGTAGGAGGTGACACATGACTGAGCTTGGTAGAGGGAGTGGGGATTAGAAAACAGGGTTGGACAGGAGAGGAAGGACAAAGAAGGAAGCAATATGGCCTGAAAATTGATTAGAGTTTTGTTTAGCAATATGAAGCCTCCTGGATGGGCAGAATAATGGAACAAATAAGAGGAAGATCCAAGTCAGAAGACACATCTGTACCAGGCACTGTGCTAGGAAGATACTGTGAAGCTGACAACAGAAAGACAGGGGGTACTTATACCTCCTCTGGGTTACCACAGAGTCACATGGGACTTGCATCCACACAACACCACACTATCTTGTCAATTCTCTGAAATCCGACCCGACTCTTGGTTTCTGCCCTTGTAGAAGCAGGCACCTGATGAGTTCTGCCCTTTCTCACACTGTGTCCTTGCCCAGTCTCACTTGATCTGGCAATCTGAAAACAAGGAACTGGGCCAGGGAGATGCTAGTCCATGACACCAGATGGTACAGAGCATGTCTGTTTCCCAGAATCTTGACTGTCCGTTTGTCTACGTTGAAGGCTCACAGTGTGGGGCAGAAAGAGAATTGGAAAAAGAAAAGCAAAATCTGAGAAACAAAAAAGTGACTTGCATTGCAGTCCCTGCAGCAATGGGTCTATTTTTACAACTGCCACATGGGGCAGAGGGTGTAAGTTGTCAACTCAAACAGGGCTTCATCTTGACCAAGGCAGGATTATATATGACAGCACTGAAATCAGAACATGTCTCCAGGCAGCTGAGAAGGAGGACTTCTAATTGCTCTGGGTATCCAAAGTTACAACAATTATCCCTGCTTGTTCTGCTGTCTGGAAAAGGGAGATCATTAATTCCCCAAATAGAAAAAAAAATGGAGATTTCAAAAATATGAATACAATGCCCTACAAAACAATGACCTCATTGCAATATGGTCTACCCCCGATATAAAGGGACTCAAATTCCCCATCACAGAACTTTGAATAATCTATATTTATTTTAAAGAAATATCAATAGAAACAGGGCAAGAAAGACAAAAAGAAATATCTAAGACCAATATCTTGGGGGTGTAGCAAATGGATTCTAAAAATAATATTCATTGCTTTGAGTACATTTCATTTATTTCTGTATTCCCAGTGCCTAGCTCTATGTCTAGGTATTTAATGTGTTGGTAGAATGAATGAATTAATAAAGTAATATTTTCCAAATATGCCCTACCTGGGATGTCCTTTCTGTAAGTTTATTTGACTGGAAAATTCCTATACATATTTTATGTCATATCAGAAATAAAATGAAATATCACTTCCTGGGATAAATCTTTTCCATCAAACAAGACTGAAAGTATCACTCCATTATTACCTTTAGCACAGCATCAGATTTACCATAGGACCACCAAACAAGTCCTGTTTACTGTTGTCTTGTTTATCTCTGAGCAACCTGAAGATAGAAAGCATTTCTTATTCTCTCTCTCCTAACTGCCTGGTGTAGTTTGGCACCTAGCAGGTTCACCATAATATGAGTTAGCAAACAGCTTCAAGAGACACTGGAAAGTATTGGTGGGCATTAATGACCAATGGAATACAGTATAAAAGACAGGGAAAGGTTAATGATGAATAATCACTGAAATCTGCTGTCTCTTCTGTCTCCTTACAACAATGTTTCTTTATTTGCCAACAGTAAATGATCCCCACATTCTTTACAAACCGATATAATCTGTCAACCATGATTTCTTGCTGCAAGGCTTTGTGTCACAAAGTTGCAAATAAAAGATAAAAATGTGAATGATGTTTTGTGTATGGTAGTTGCCTTTTCAAATTATTTTTTCCAATTATTTCCAAGGCTCAAGTTTGTGTGTGGTCTTTTGGAGGAGACAGCAGCTTTCCTGTGAAAATGGTCTGGAGCAGAGCTCTGAATATCTTCCCAAAAGGGAATCCCCCATGCAGACAATTAGATCCTATTCTATGCAACTGTTTCCCCCTAAATCACTGTATACTTTTCTGAAGTTTGGGTGTTATCTGTTAGATGAATTACCAGTCTACTTCCACAATACAGGAGAATAGATCAACTGGAAAATTTTCTCGACATCATTTTCCCTCAGAAAAATGAGTGACACATATAACCTCGCTTTGTCCTTGCAAGGCAATGGCCCCTAACTCTAATCATCAACTCCTCTCTGTCTCCGGATCTTCAAGTCAATGTGTTCCACATTACCTTCACCCTCCAGCATGTGAAATCCCACGTGTCTGAAATCTAACAACACCTCCTCCCTTTGCCCTGCAAAACCAGCTTCCCATATGGACCACCTTGCCCTCAGGTGTGATGACAGCTCTCCCCCAGGCACCCAGACTCAAGCCAGACACATCAGAATAGGAGCCTTTTAGCGGATTTTCTTGTCACCAGCCCCCTGCACATTGCCTCTAGAATTATAGTCACAAAGTTCCATTTCTTTTGTAAATTCTAAACTCTTCAGCCTAGCTCTCAAAACCCTCTACAAATTGGCTGTTTGTTACCACTCCAGGAGCTCTCTTGAAATATCCTCCAAGAATACTCTATTGAGTCATTCTATTTTCTGTTCACTAAACAAACCTCAGCCCTCAGGCTCCATCCTCAGACTCACCACACTGGATTAATGGAGCTTATCACTGTGTGTGTGTGTGTGTGTGTGTGTATGTGTGTGTGTGTGTGTTTTTCCCTGTGCTATACAAAGGCTTTGGGTCTGATGCTTCTGCAGGCTTGCCAGTTCAGTATGATCCCCCAAAAGCCCAGATGCTGACTGTCAGCAGTACCTTGGAGCTACATCTGGTAGCTCACAGGGTAATCCAACCCCACATGCAGCCCTTGCCCTAGTTCCCAGGACCCAGGGTCAGGGTTTGTTTTGAAAGGAAGTTGAGAAAGTAGCCAAGCGAAAGCAACCTAGCGTCATATCTAAAGATAAAAGTGGGATCATTAAATGAAGAAAGAATAGCAAATTAAGAGATGAAAAGGCATGAAAGACGTTTTTCAGATGTGGTGCACCATCTGGGTGAATTAATCAGGACTGTTTCAGTTACTACAATTGGTAGAGACCTAACTTAAACCAGCTTGAGCCATAAAAGGAAGGCATTAGCTCATGTAACTTAAAAAATCCATGGGTATATTGGCTTCATGTTTGGTTGAATACAAATGTACAGATGATGTCCTTGGACATCTTTCTGTCTCCATAGGTTGATTCTGCTTTCTGCTGTGTTTCCTTAAGTTGGTCTTCTGCTTGTGCAAGTAAACTCAAAGCTTCCATCCTACCAGCTTAGCAACCCCAGAGAAGAGAGTGCCTCTTTTACAATGATTGCACCAAGATACAGGCTGGTTTCTCAATGGAATGGCTTACACCGTATGCCCATCCCTGATTTAATCACTGTGAACAGGAAGAAGAAATACACCCCCATAAAAATTAGGCACTGCTAAAAGAAAAGAGACAAGCTGTTGGTTAGATGGAAAACAACCAATGTCCACTCTGATGGCTAAGATAAGCTAGGTGATTCAGGACAAAATGTGTGCCAGAGCCCTGAATCTTGTAATCACTTACAGGTTCCATGCTTGGCCTGTCTTTTGTACCCTGGTACATGTGACAGGAGTCATGGGTGATGGTGAGCTGAAGAAATATTCCTTTCCCGTTTTGATAATGTGGAGTTCAAAACAATAAATCTGTTTGTAATTTCAAATACACCCCTACTTATATCAATTATTCGGAAGAAAATCTATGCATTGGACAGAATTTGGGACTACCAAGAAAACAATCTATTCTAGGTGGAGTGGGAAGGAAAGGAATGTGTTGTGGTGATTGGAGAAACAAATTTCAAATAACTTTCAAAGGCAGGAAACTCTTCAACCCAGGTTATTTCCACTTGCCCATGAATTCACCTCATTATGAACTGCTTATCTTTTAGAAGATGGAGTCTCTTTCGGGAACAGTTCCTTACTCTTGCACCCTTAATCTGGACGTGACCCTTTGCTGACCACATTCCAAAGACTTTTCTTGTTCTGTACCAGGGATTAGAGTCCAAGGGTCCCTTTGAACCCCCCACCACCACCGTTTCCTTCATCTAGGCCCTAGTGGAAATGGATTCTTCAAAGCCCAGGTCAGATTTCTCCTCTCCTATCAGCTCTCTTAAGATCCTCATTTTCAGTTTCTCCCTCCTCTAAACTCCATAGGATGCTGTTTACTCCCCCACAATAGCATTTATCACAGTTTGCTTTTGAATTAGAGTTATTTATGTATGTGTGTGTCTTTGCTGATAGACTGTGAGCTCTCAGCAGGCCTGGAATAGCTCCTATTCATCTCTGTATTCCTCTCCCTACTAGTGTCAAGTGCAGCCCTTTGTACTGAACAGACAATCAACAAATGTTTGCTAGATTGCTGAATCCAATCATGTTAGTTCCTTGCACAATAGTTTTCAAAGTCTCATGTTAACTATAGCACTGCTTCTAACATTTAAAAATATATACACTATTTTTAATAAATAAGAAGCTCATATCTTCTGTTGAGATTGGAGGGGGTCTAACAAATCATCTCTACTCCTCTCTACTTTTGTGTTTTTAACCAGTTAAAACGTTTAAAAAAGAGTAAGACAGAGATCGAAGGCAGTTTTATTACTGATAAAAGTAGAATTGAGACAGTAGCTAAGGTAGATGGCAATGATATGGAGGAGGGGCAGGGAAGTGCTGGGTAGAGGAGGATGTGGTGTCTGGTTGGGGCTCCACCCCCCAGGCCTGTGTCCACAGACCTAGGTGAGGACAGGCATTTCTGTTTTCCTGCCCAAATCTTGCATTTCCCAAGATCGCCCTGACCCGCCCCGCCCCCATCCTGTGCTTATCAAAACCCCAGAGACACAAGTGGCTGGGTATCGAGAGGAACACATCTGCAGAAGAAGACGCAAGCAGCTGGATGTGGAGAGGAATGCCAAGGCATAAGAGCACACCGATATACACTGGCAGGTTGGCAGGCCATCCACCTGTAGAATGACGTGGAGTTTGACCAGGGTGGTCAGAGGAGAGCCTGGGCCGCTGAGTGGCTCGACTCTGGGGGAAAACCATTTCCCTTCTGGCTCCCGCATCTACTGAGAGCTATTTCCACTCAGTGAAACCTTGCACTCATTCTCCAAGCCCGCGTGTGATCCGATTCTTCCAGTACACCAAGGTGAGAAACCCTGGGATACAGAAAGCCTCGTGTCCTTGAGATAAGGCAGGGGTCTAACTGAGCTGACTAACACAAGCCGCCTACAGACGGCTTAACTAAAAGAGCACCCTGTAACACATGCCCACAGGGCTTCAGGAGCTGTAAACATTCACCCTAGATACTGCCGTGGGGTCGGAGTCCCACAGCCTGCCTGTCTATATGCTCCCCGCAGAGGTTTGAGCAGGGGGACACCAAGGAACTGAGCCACACCCTGATCACATGCCCTGTGAGGGGGAAAAGGGAACTTTTCCTGTTTCAGCAAGAAAAGGCTTCCTAATTCTGAACACCAACCGCAGGTCTCCTATAGTGGGCACACCCGTTTAAAATGAAGAGCAGAGGAAAAACAGAGCAATAATTTGTGTTCTTTGTGAGCAGGACGGCTCTTAAGAAAAAGGCTGAGCTATGCATATATGTCCTTTCTTACCCGACACTCAAGTCACTCTTTCTTCCACGGGGAAGACTAAGAAAAGGGTAAAGAGATGCCTGAGTGTGGCTAGAATGAAACTTCCCTTTACATAGGTTTATGTTTTTAACAAACACCTCTGTTCATTAGAAATTATTCAGTAAATAGCTTATCGTCATCTACTTTATTCTGGAGCACCATGGTAGAACTTCAGATATAGTGGTGAACAGGGTAGGCCCAATTGCAGCTTCCAGGGGCCTTAAAATCTAGAGTGGTGAGCGGAAACAAAATGTTCTCACAAGCATGAGAAGCATCCCTAGGGAGCTGTGGCAGCGATCCAACCAAGAGATCCAGAAACACCTTAAAAGAAGTAACATTTTTGTCTGTGACTGGAATGATAATAGGTATTGGAATAAAAAAAAAGATAGGAAATGTGTTTAGTGGAGAGATGTAATGGAGGAAAGAGAGAATTAGAGAAGGAAGCTCCAAGCAGAGGGAACAGAATATGCAAAGACCCTGTGGTGAGAAATGACCTGGAGGGTACCTGAAACTGAAGAGAAGCGAACCCACTCTAGGGGGCAGGGAGTGAGGAGGAGAACGATGAGAAGGGAGACCACATCATGGAGCAGGAGCCCAATTCTGGCTATCCGGGTGAACCAGGTTAATTGACTTATATTCTTTACTAAGAGCACTGTTGGGAGCCCAGGAAAGACTGCCGGTCAGATGTCGCCATGCCGGTCCAAAGGAGCCAGTTCACTTTGCCATTCAAGTTAGTCCATAATTTTGTTTTAAGCTATTCTCTTCTTCGTGTCCCGGGAAAGAGAGTTCCACTTTACAGAGATTGCCTTACATATGTCACCCAACTTTCTCCCTCTACCTCTATGCTTACCGTCTGTTGCTTGGAATGTCCTCTGCCCCCATGTCCACCTCTTCAAAATCTGTTCCTCTGTTAAGTCCCTCAGTATCCAGCCTCTCACCTGAAATCTCATGAGCTCAAGAGAGTAGCATATGATGCAAAGAACATGGGCTTAAAATTCTTTAATTCCAGTTCAGTGTCTATTGACTCTCAGTGGATTTCTTAATCTCTCTGAGTCCCAGCTGACATCAATCCAAAAGTGGGATAAGATGATCTGTCACTCACGGTCAGTAGGAGGATTAAATGAAATGACATTTGTAAAAGCACCCAGTATATACTAGGTCCTCAATAATCACTAGGCTCTTTTCTCTCTTCCTCTGAGCTAAATCCCTGTATAACATATAGAGTGGAAAATTATGTGCTGCTTTGAAGTATGTTTTTTTATTATTATTTAAGTTTTCAAGCAGCCCTATCACAGCCACAAGTTTAAGCAACTGGAAATAAGAATGGACAAAGAAGCTGTTATCGATAGTGGTGGAAGAATATTTATGCTTAGAGTCTAGAAGCACCAAATGACCACTCAGGATGAAGCCAATCAAGATTGATGGGGGGAAAACTGGGAAATAAACTAAGAGTCATCAGATTATTTTCTGTGGAGTGGACACTCACGGCAATAGATATACTTATAAAATTGAGATAAAATTTACGTAACATAAAATTAACCATTTTCAAATGTTCAATTTCTTGATACTTTATGCATTCACAATGTTATGCAGTCATCATCTCTAGCTAGTTACAGAATATTTTTATCACCTCAAAAGGAAACCCTACAGCAGCTTCACAGAGCTGTTAAGAGGGCTATCATCTCATCCTCTCCCCACCTCACCTCTTATGTATAGCAACAAAGCCCACAGAAGTCAGGAAACATAAACAAGATCATATAGCTATTGGAATGACAATTCAAACCCAGGTCTTTGGACCCAGGAGCCATGTTCTGTGCTAATCACAGCAACAGATTATCCAGGATAGTAAAATGTGCTCTTTCTCTCCAGTATGATTTTACTTGTCCCAAAATGTAGCCAAATTTGAGATTTAAGATTATGATTTACCCTACTGATGTGGAAGAGAGAAATATGTACCCTGCTGCCTCTTCTTCTGTGCCCTAGATCCACAAGGAAGGGTCTAGAAGCTCTGGAAATGTCATTTCCAACCCTCTGTCTATTAATTTATTTTCTCTTCCTCTGTCTCACATTCAATTCTAACTCAATCCTGTTTGTCAGAAAAACAACCAGAAGAGTGGTTCTTAAAGTGTTGTCCCTGGGCCAGCAGAGTCAACCTCAACTGAGAGCTTGCTGGAAATGCTTATTCTCAGACTTTTCCCCAAACCTAGAGAATCATAAATTGTGTATTTTGGGCCAGCAAGAGTGCTGTATCAAGCCCTTCAGAGGATGATTGTGATTTACCCTAAAGTTTGACAATCACTGGCCTACTGTAGAAGAAAGAAGAGTACCCCCCGCACACATCTCTGCAGCTCATTCAAAATCAGAATCAAGGCATGCAGCACAGAGCTCCAATCTGGAAGACACGAGATCAGGGTATTCTTCTCACGTCTCCCTACAACTATGTGAGCTTTTCCATAACTTCTGTCAAACTTCATTTATGCATCTGTGAAATAAAAGGAATGACACTTATTGAGCTCTTTCAAGTGAGCGTCTCAGCTTATTTTTGCATTTCTCACATTATATGCCAGTGTTACAAACATTGTTCAGTCCAGCAGCCAACATCTGAAAATAGATTGTGAGCTTTTGAAAGTTGGTACTATACATACCTAGGAGGTACAATACTAAATCTACAAACTCATGTATGCAATATTTTTAAAAATTTTTGTATGATTCAATTTCATCAAAGGAAGAGAGAAGCCATCAAGATCTGAAACAAAAAAGCTGCATTTATTGCTTGCTAAACAAGAAAAAACTGCACTGTACTTGCAAGACAGTCACCCCAAACGACACAGGAAAGGAAATTATGTAAGCATTTCGGAAGTGTGCACTTCCATTATCAAAGTTCTAAAGAGTGTACATTGTGACACAATGTGTGTTGAAGATCACCTTGTCCTCGCTATTAACTCTCCAGTGTCATCTACCTGCTGTCATTCTCTCACATGGCCTTTGGTCATTGGTTCAGACAGGTCAGCATCACTGACCATAAGCGTCTTATATACTCCTGGGTCAATCTTGAATACCCAAGAATTCTGTTAACCCCGTGCCAGTCCAGGACATGAGAATCTGCAAAGCTGACTGATACTGTATCAGCTAAAACTTGTCATCCTACCATCCTGGTGGAGCCCTGCAACCTCCTTCAGCCTCTACCTAGGAATTCATCTGGGGCTTGTGTGCCTCACCTGGCTTAGTCCAGGAAGTGTAAGATAATGTTTCATTTTTCAGGAACTCATCAAGGTCTAACTAAACTCTATTGCTTTCTCTTAAAATTTATTCCTCTAGTCAGAGAAATCATTCTTAGAGTGGGAGTGGGAGCAGAAAAGACAGGGTATCCCTGCCTAATCATTCAGTTTTCTCATAAATTTAGTATATGTCTACAGTACTTTCTGCTTCCTAAAGATCCTAATGTTTGTGACCCCAAAGCCAAGAAAAGCCTATCTTATTTTTGTTGTCGACATTTTCCCTGTCACGTTCCTTCTCTGAGGCAATGAACAGAGAAAGATAAGGATAGATACAGCTCTACTCCAATAGGGAGAGGAGAAGGGCATAAGGAGAAATGGTAAAATAGACAAAGATCACTTAATATTTCATTTTTAATTTTTTCATTATAATTTTTGTGTGTACACAGAAGGTGTGTATATCTATGGGGTTCATGAGATGTTTTGATACAGATACGTGATGCATAATAATCACAGCATGTAGAATGGGGTATCCATCCCCTCAAGCATTTAGCCTTTGTGTTACAAACAATACATTTATACTCTTTAGCTGTTTTTAAGTGTACTATAGTCTATAGTGACTATAGTCACCCTGTTTTGCTATCAAATACTAACTAAGATCACTTAGTATTTCAAAATTTTTATTCTGTCAAATTTATTCAGGTATATTATTTATTGTTCAATATTCTGTGTGTATTATTTACTTTAATACTAAAATATTTTTCAACATTTTTTGTCCAAGACCCTAAAAACAGATCTTGATTTTGGCAGTCAAGGCCGGAAGTTGCAGTGATTATATTAAAAATCAGCAATTATTTTTCTTGATCTAATAAGGATTGTATTAATAAAATCAGCTCATATGTTATTACAGAAGGGATACTGTCCAATATATTTCTACATGTTATACATGAGTTATTTTATTTATTCATTCGATAAATATTTTGTACACAGAATTCTTTAGTATGAGGAAAGTTCTATGATTGGCCCTGAGGCAAGAAAAAGGACAGAAAACAGGAAATGCAAAGTCGTGGACATCAGAGATTAGAAATGGAGGTAAAACAAGGATTAAAACAACAAATAATATGTAACTGTTGACCTAGCCTCCTTGAGATTTAGGAATAATAATATGTAACTGTTGACCTACAGTCATTCAGACTCGGGAATAATAATACCTACCTATTGATCTAGTGTATAGGGAATGTTCACTTGGAGCACTATTGCCATTCAGAGGAGGAAGATATTAAGGCAAGATCTATCTAAAGAGGTAAATTTGGGATCTTGAAAAACAATGGAAAAAATATGGATATATTAGAGGGTAGGAGAATTTTAGGGGAATATCCTCATGATATTCCCCTAATATAGTAGATATAGTAGCTATTCCTCTACTATATACCTAGTAGAGTCCCCATGTATATTTCTATTTTGTAACTCTTTTTATAACTATAACATGTATAAATACATATGTTTTTCTTTTAACTGAAAGAATGCATCTTTCTCATTAGCCTGCAGATGCAGAGAAGGGAAGGATTGGATCAACTACATTTATCACTGCATCCCCAACAGACAGTGCATAGTAGGTGCTCAGTAAATATCTGTGAACAAAAGAGTGAGGGCACGCATGAATGCCAAACAGATAAAGTTTCAGATCAAACAAACATAAATGATAGAGAGAAAGTAGTGGTGCAGAAGCTATGTGCATAAACGTGTTAGTAGTAGGAAGAATGAAAAAGAATTTTGGAGCCACATCATGGCGTACAAAGAAAAGTTGCAGCCTCTGTATTTTATTCCATAGGCCTTAAGAAGCCATTGATGCTTTGAGAAATGGCGTAAGTAGAGGTGTTTGAGAGCTGTGTATGTTAGAAAGGTCACCTTGGCTGCACGTGGGACCTGAATGGAACGAGGGCAAGCTCAATGGTGGATGTGCTGGTAGGAGAGCATTGTATTTGCAGGCTTGGGGAATGGAGTGGTGAGGCAGGTGGAGGAGGATGCAAAATACTTCAGAGGGAGAAATTACAGGAACTAGTAACTTACAGGATGGAGGAAGAGTTACAGATTATTCCAAGGGTTTAGGTTTAGTTTGGCTAACGAGATGGTGGTAGGACCATGCAAATAAGTAGGAAACACAGAATCAGAAAAACATCCGTATCATCCTCCTTTCCCAACAAGCCCAGTTCCCTTGGCCTGTTGAATAAAATCCAGACAAGTATCATCTTGCATAGAAACTCAGGATACCTTAAACCAGATCTATGTATCCTGATCCCAAACCAAGGATAAGACTCCTTTACTAATGCACTTCCATCCATCGCAAGCCTTACCATTCCAACTATGACTTTTCCTAAAGTAATAGAAAGTATCTTTGTGTATAAGAAAAGCATAATTTTTCCCCTTAGCTTTTTTCTTATTTTGACATACTTTCAAATTTACATAAGAGTTTCAAGAATACAAGAAGTCTCATATACCATTCACCTAGATCCTCCAATGTTAATGTTTGCTTTCTCTTTGTCTTTTCTTCTTCTCTTCCCTCCTCCCCCATAATTAAATCTATTTTTTTCTGAAATGTTTGAGAATATCTCATAGATGTGGTGCTCCCTTACCCTGAAGTAATTCAGCTTGTAGTAGTTAAAGACAATGATAAATGGTACTCACTTATATAATTATACGGTCTTTCCTAGCTAGTGTCTTTGTTTTCCTTACTCTCCCAGACAATTGTGTCTTTGGAACAAAGAGACAAGAAGACTATGCTAAGACAGTACTAGAACTAAGGATTATAACTAGAGAGGAAAGCCTTTCTTTCCACCTATTGGGCTGGATGTCCCATTTAGCATCTCTGCATAGCTTGGTTGAATACTGTTTGGCAGCCCTTATCACATTAGCAACTTTTGTTAATGAAATAATTCTGCGTTTACCACAGAGCCTGACACACAGTTTGCAATCAACCAACAATACACATCTATTGAAAGAATGAAGCCTTTGAGATACTAAGAGAACTACATAATTGCTTAAGACCAGATAATACTAGCTGAAGCTTGAACCATAAATCCTAACCCACCATTCTCCCTTTACCAAATTGACTTAGTCATAACATGGGGCTTTTTCAACTAAAATAAATCCTCTAAAGTCTTTGAATGAAAATAGACAAAAAAGCAAACTTATTTCTACCTTTCCTCTAGATAAGTGGTTCACCGCTATCATGGTATATCAGAATTACCTGGGATGCTTTTTAAAACAAGATACCTGATATCTGAACCTTGCCACCACAGATTCTAGAGTTTCTAATTGAGTTGTCTTGTTGTGGAGCCTATATCATCTTTTATTCTGTTGTCATTACATTGTGCTTTGTTTTGTATTATCAGTTCCTCTTTTCAGAATGGTTCTGTGGTGCTGCCACCACTATCTCTTAGCTTTGTTAAATTATTCCATGGTAACAAACACCTCCAAAACTCACAGGCTTGCAACAACAGAGGTTTATTTCTCTCCCATAGTATCTGTCCACATGGGTCAAATGTGGCTCCTCTCCCATTCTCTTCACTGCAGGACTCAGACTCAGACCAACAGAACAGCACCTCTCTGGGACGTTGATAGTCTCAGGGAAGAGCTACTACATATTGCCTTATGTGAACGTTCTTTGTACACAATGAAACCTCAATATTAAAATTTTTTAAATATCATCATTGCTAGGTATTCAGTCAACTATCAGAAATACTTTACCAAAGGTAGTCATACAAAAGAACTAGGCAAGTAGATCTCAAAACACAGACTTTTCCTTCCACTGTGCCATCTCACGGTGATCCATTTTTCTTTCTTTTCACAGCACCATGTCCATGTGGATATGACAGACTGTAGAAAAACTACACACATAAAACAAATCTTCAAAATCCTGGCTCTTTTTTCAACTTCTAATGTTCTAAAATATTTCAAAACTACAAAGAGAGCCCAATATTTATTTAGCAATGATATTTCATCTGTTTCTCTCACTCTGCTTCATACTAAAATTAAAAGCTGATTGCCAAGGCGTCCAGGTACTATGAAGATTGGAAACATAAATAAGATTAAAGTTTAAGAGAGACAGCATGGCTGAAAGAGAAAGCCAGAGAGAAAAACACAAAATCATGAGGGTGGGAGGCAGGAATATCAGCCCTAAAATAATTCTTCAGGGAAAGAGATAATTCAAACTTGTAGACATACTTCTTAAATACAGTCAAATTCAAACACGACCCACTTGGAGGTTTTGGCAGTGTTTTCATTCTTTCTCTGAGAAAAATGTCTAGATTATCAGAATCTTAATTATCAGAACTATCTAAACTTAAGAAGGCAGGGAGACCAAAAAAGGCCCCGTTTGATTTTTAATGTCACCAATGACAGCTGAGTGAACCCTAATAGCAATGAATAGTTGACCCCATATATGACACCACAGTTTGGGAATCCATTTCCCCAAATCTGGGCATAATAAGTGATTAACAATTATGATGTTAAAAGGCAGTTAACCAATATGCAACACAGACTGCAAACATGAACTCCCTTCTGAAGGTCTCTCATTCATGCCACAGTATGGCAAAGCTAAAAGAAAGTTTAAAGATTATCTTGTCCAATCCTTTCTTGATATATCTGAGACGTCTCAGATGCAGGGAATAGATGTAATCTTCCCAGCAGGCAGCAGCATACCAGTGGCAGGGCTAGATTTAGAACCCAGACCCCCACTTCTTTTATACCCATTAGGTTTCAGTTAATGCGTTGGAACAAACTGAGAAGGATCAGGAGGTGAGACATGAAGACAATTATGTTAGCTGTATCATAGACTAACACTTGGTGTGATGAGCGCTCAGACTGGCTTAGTAACACTTCTTTGAAATGAACTTAGCCCCTAAAACTGCAGACTTTTCTTGTAGGGGTTGGAAGATACTCCATTGAGGTAGAGAGAGCAGGTCAGCAAACTTCCCCTTGCAGACAGACAGATCCCAAAGGAAACCCAGAGCAAGGTAAGCCATTCCTGCAGGGTTCCTTCTTCCAAACCCACCAATAAGATAGGTCAGTCCTCTTCTGGTTGAAGTGGAGATGCAGAAGTATAAAAAAGTTGGGGCAAGAGGGCAGGGACATCATTCCAAAGGAGACCCTTTCGTAGAAAACATGAGACCAGGAGAAAGAACTCTCCCTAACATTTCAATTCCCTAACATTTTTATAATTTATAGAAAATTAACATTTTTTAAATTATAGAGCTCAGTCATCAACCCAGGATCTTCCAAGGGGTTATATCTTATAGGGGTTATAAGCCAACCCCTTATACCAGAAGATCAGCAATCTATCAAATCATTCCTGCCTCCCTTTTCATGAAGTCACTCCTTCAGTATTAACCACTATACCTCGTGGTATCCTTCTGGTACATTGAATATTTTGCCACCAGAGTGGGTCAGACAGCCCTAAAATATGCCAGATAGATATCAGTTAAATGAACTCCAAGGCCGTGCTATACCTAATACTGGAAATTTATGTTTTATTCTACCTAATTGTGCCCTGCCACTTTGTCCAAAAAAGCTCATCAGAGGTTCTGTAATGAGATCAAATGACAACCTAAATGGTGCTCCAGCTCTCAAATATTGGAAATGGAGAGATGTTACAGGTGTAAGCCACCATGTCCGCCCCAGAAGGATTCTTGATCTATTCACTTCTACAACCTGAGCTTTCATACTATAATAAATATATTTCTGATAGGGTCTCAGATTTGTGTAAGTCCAATTCCAAATCTCTTATGAGCTCCCCCTTTTAAAGAATCCAAAGAATTAATAGGACTAAAAATATTATTTTGGCACTTGCTTCATGATCAGAAAATTAGAAAGCATAAAGTTTCAGTCTCCAAATCACTTAAACCAAGTAAAATGTTACTCTGGAACTTAATTGCCCCCAGGGAAAAGCAGAAATTCAGAAGTACCTGAAGTTGTGAGCATTGCGGATGCTCATGACTAGAATGCTGGTCAGTCTATTTAAGTTACTTAGAGTCTATAGACTTGAGCTGAAATCTATCTAGGAGAAATCTTCCATCAAGTATTAACGGTGTATTTGCCATACCTGATGGGGGAAAATATCTCACTAATCTACTTTCCTTTTTTTTTTTTTTTTTTTTGAGGCAGAGTCTAGCTCTGTCACCCGGGCTGGAGTGCAGTGGATTTATCTCAGCTCACTGCAAGCTCCGCATCTTGAGTTCAAGTGATTCTCCTGCCTCAGCCTCCCTCTCAAGTAGCTGGGACTACAGGTGCATGCCACCATGCCCAGCTAAATTTTTGTATTTTTAGTAGAGATGAGGTTTTACCGTGTTAGCCAGGATGATCTTGATCTCCTGACCTCATGATCTGCCCGCCTTGGCCTAATCTACTTTCTTAAAGGGCTGCATTTATGAAACTTCTCCCCTTCATGAAAGCAAGGACATACCCATTTGTGGAAGCCCCTGTTAATTCAAAACCTCTTAACACTCTTGACCATGTTGAGCTCAACATTCCTGGCACCCAGGACAATGTCAATACCACAGCCTTCACATTATCTTTGTGAGCAAGCGTGTTCATTTCTAAGATGGTGCTGTTCCTTCTTGCAATGAAATTCCTTGGGTCATAAAAAAATCTGCCTTCTAGACTTCTCCTCATCCAAACATTTGTTTCTGTTAAAGTCACTCAGTATATTCTAGAACTAAGGCTGCTATTGATGCTTTGGAAATGTTTGTTCCAGGGTCCTGGTGAGGATCATTTCTTCTTTCACGAGGTCCTCAAGACTCTGTCTTTGTTCCTTTTAAATGATCCTGGTCTTGAGTAGAAGTTCTTTCTGTTACATCCTATTTTGCTGCAGTAAACTATGCCTTCAATGTTTCTTTTTCCTCTGTTCTGCTAAGTCTCACAGGAACACTTAACTGAGTTTCTAACTATTCAATCTGCTTCTTTGGCATCTTTCCTTCTCTAACAAATAGAGTTCTACTATTTGCTGTAATTAAATGCCTTTCTTCTTTCCTTTCTCTGCTTTTTTGGTCAAGATATTTATTTGTCTGGTATTATACACTTAATTTTATCTTATAGGATGTTTCCCACAATATGATATGTAAAATTAATAATTTCTTGGTGTGCCAAAAGCCTCTCCCATTTCAGTAAGTCTTGTCCCTTATTATTTCTTGAGTTGAAGCATCCAATCCAGGAGATAATTTTCTATCATACTACATCTAATGTAGGCTGGACTTAATAATCATTCTTTTGCTTAGATTCCCTACGTGTGCTGTGGTAGAAAGAATCCTAAAATAGTTCCTAAGATATCCTACCCTAATCCCTGGGACTGTGAATAGGATAAGCTCTCACACTGGGGATTATGCTACATATTATATGGCAAAAGGAATTCTGAAGATCTAATTAAAATTATTCATCCGTTGACACTGAGTTAATCAAAAGGAAGCCTGTGTTATCATGTAATTAATCTAATCATTTAACTGTAAAGAGTTATCTCTGGATGGTAACCTTAAAATCATAAATCCAAAATTATATTAAATGTAAAAGCTGCTAATTCACCTATAACATCTATGTCACTGTGAAATCAATCCAGAAGTTCTTTTGCATATGTTCTGATGATTTCTCTTGCCTATACAGACTTTCTGAATCACTCGTTCGTCTCTCCCAGTCTTCAGTGAATTCTTTATGTGGTCACCTGTTAGTGAGTGCCAGCACCCTGGCACGTGAATTCCAGTCTAATTTCCAAGATCTTTCCTCTTTTCCTTTATTATATTTCATTGTACAACTGTCATGTTTTCTGATCTAATAACAACCAAAATATCCTAAGGCTCTCTTTTAGAGCAATTATACCAACGTGCAGTTACTTTTAATTTTATATCTGCTTATCATAGCCTTTAATATCAAATTTCCCTTTTATATCTGCCTTATTATTTTTCTAAGATGTCAACGTTTCTTCTAAGGTAATCTCTTTTTTTGTTTCTGCTTTAACGCTCTCTTCCCATACTTAATTTCCATTTTTCTATTGCTGTTGTCCAGACATTAAGACTAATGCATACTAGTCAATATATTCTAGTTATTCCTTGATTGTCTCCATAATACCTTTGTGGTAAATATTCGAGGTACAGGTAGCCTTTTGAGTTACCTGATTAACCTCTGGATTTTCAATAATTATCTCTAAGAAGAAAATAGTTTATTCTTTTTTTTTTGAGACGGAGTCTCGCTCTGTTGCCCAGGCTGGAGGGCAGTGGCGCGATCTCGGCTCACTGCAAGCTCCACCTCCTGGGTTTACGCCATTCTCCTGCCTCAGCCTCCCGAGTAACTGGGACTACAGGCACCCGCCACCTCGCCCAGCTAGTTTTTTGTATTTCTTAGTAGAGACGGGGTTTCACCGTGTTAGCCAGGATGGTCTCGATCTCCTGACCTCGTGATCCGCCCATCTCAGCCTCCCAAAGTGCTGGGATTACAGGCTTGAGCCACTGTGCCCGGCCAGTTTATTCTTTTTTACAGTGAAGATCTCTCTTTATTTTCTTTGCTGATAAAATATACCACCATTCTGTGGACAAATACATTTTGTCTTGGGAAACTAAAGTCATGGTCAGAAGCTTCAAAATGAGCAAACTCCATGCCAACTTGACACCATGCAGTGGTGTGCAACTATCAGGAACCGGCAGACAAGCTCATATATGTAAGAAGTTAGGACCTTCAGGTTCCTCCTTTGATCTTTAGTGTAGCAAAGGGAATTTAGAGCCATAAGTTTAATGCTGCCTGCCTAGGCCTGACAATAACAATTTAAAGCAAGAACTTTACACATTAGGGCTCTGCAGTACAAGTGGAACATAGGTAGCTTTATAGTTTTGAAGTCCCACTTGCAGATCTGACTCTTGGCTGAGGATCTCGGGAAAAGCAGAAATTCTGTACCGCCCATCATGACCAAAAGGTTCCAATCCATCATGACCAAAAGGTTCTAATCTCTGTCTCAACCTTGCCTGAAACACTAAGGCAAGCCACATCTGAATGCTTTAAGGCATTCAGCCCAAAATGAAGATCTAAATGGCCATCATATTCTATGGTGTGTGCTTATTAAAATTCCACCTTGCCTGTATAATAAAACCTACTCATCTGTAGACTGGGCTCCAGAAGGACCAAGTACACAACTGTAAAACCACAACCAGTCCCATGGTTCAACACAGGTCACTACAAACTAGTTAAGATCCCCCACGGACACCACAAGCCAAAGCTTTGGGTCCAACACCATGCTCCTGGTCAACAAATCCTCTGTCCTGTACCTTTTATTTTACCCTTAAATATTATTTCTTATCTGTGTTTAAGATTATTTGCTTTCACCAAATGACAGAATATTGGTAGTCAATAAACAATGTCTCACTGTTTTCTAATTATGGGGCCAACTGAGAACTAGATTCAAGATTAGAGAAATGAAAATGTCAGCTTCACTATGATAAAAGTTGTTAATAGTTATTAATATGATTTCCATATAGAGCCAATGGTCTTACTAACACTCTGATTTAAACTTAACTCCAAATAGCTGTTTCCCTCTTTGGACATATAAAGTCATCCCCCACTAAATTGGTGCATAATGGAGAAAATAGACTAAATGTTTCCTTTTTACAAACAGGAACATCCCAAAAAGAAGAACCAGAATGAACCAAGCAATTCACTAGTCAGTTAAACTACTCTTTCTTCTCTGAAGGTGGAGGTAAACCAAGAGGCCAAGATGTTGCTGTAATGGGGGACCTTCTGCATAAAAACAGGAAGCCAAGGAGGAAAGAAGCTTGCCACTGAACAGTTAGAATGTTGGCTCAATTTTGAGTATTGCTAAAGAAATTAAGTCAATCATATAGATGGAAACATGCTAATTAATTATTAAATGCTATTCTTAATAGAAAATCAAAGATATAAGGAATTAAGAAATTATCCAGCTTAATCATTAATTTATTCATTCATCCATTCATTCCTTTATTCTAGCAAAATTTATTGAAGGTAAACCGTATATATGACATTGTTCAATCCCTTCTTTTGAAAATGAAGAAACCAAGGACTAGAGAGGTAAATCAGCTTGACCAATATCACACAACAAATCAGAAACAGAGCCTAGACTGAAACCCATTCTTCCAGGCATCCTGGAAGGAGCGGACATTAAAATATGTGCTGTGGAGCAGGTCACATTTGAAATGCTGAACTCAGTTCCAGCAACCTCCAAGAAGTTATTGACAATGACCATGACCTAAAAGGAAATAACAGAGTATCAAGAGAAAGTGTGGAAAATATATCATGTGAGAAGTGGAAGAAAGTATGCTGTGGTGGAAGAAAGTATGCTGTGGTGGAAAAAATTCGTGCCCCAATGTCAGATGACCTGTTTTCAAGACACAGATTCACTCACGTGGACTTGCTATAATTTTGGTCAGGTCCCCTCATCTTCCCAAGCTTCCATTTCCTCCTCTGTAAAATGAGGGTGATAATAAAGTCACTGCTGTTCTCACAGAATTGTAATGAGAAGTATAGATGATGATGGGTCAAGATGATTTACGTAAAGCTGATGTGGAGTTAGAATTTATTATTATTGTTGTTGTTCTTGTTATTAATATTTTAAAAACAATAGAATTGAGAATGTTGAATCAAGAGACAATAAGAGCAAGTTGAGCCATGAATATTTGAGGTACTGTCTCTCAAAACAAAGGGAAAAAAAGATCAATAAAACATGTTTGGCACTTTTCTAAATTATTATTACAAACTCACAACTATATAGTGCTGTGATTATTGTGATCCTAACTATGAAGATGAGGAAAATGAGGCTTCAGAGAGGCTGTGAAATTTGCCCAAAGGAGCATTGTGAGGAAGTAGAGGAGACAACGCTTAGATGGATAGGAACTCCATCCTCTTTCCCTGCACCACAGTGCCAATCAATATACACTAAAACAGCACAGCTGGGAGAGCAGATCAGAGAGGTGGAGAATGAGCTGGGATCAAACTTGAGTTTTCCTGGCTGGCTCAAAGCACAGCTACTTTCCATCATCAAGGCAAAGAGCAGTGTGAGAGGGGTATGAGCTCTAGAATAAAGCTCCTTGGGTTTGCATTTGGGTTCTGGCAATTACTTGCTGTATTTTTTTTTTTTTCTTTTAACTCATCAGTATTTGTTACAACTTTAAGCAGAATGTGACTCGAGCACTACATTTTCATCCACAAGACTGAGTCTGAGTTATTTTTGAACAGTTTTATGATATGCTTAGGGAGACTTATAACTTTGCTCCTCCAAACAATAGTTTTCTTTGGAAAACAAGCCCTGTGAAGAGTTCCTTCCATCAAGTTGCTTCAGTTTAACCTATTTCTAGATGACTAGTACATGCAGAATTGGCAACTACAGGGGATGAAAAGTTCAAAAAGTAGATCATTTGTTACAAGATGTAACAAATACTTTTCTAAACATCAAGGTATAGCTCAGGAACACTTTGATAGCAAGATTTGGTCTACTTAGGAATCCGGCTTGATAGCTAAACACTTTAGACCACAAAGTTAACATCATGTTACATACATCTTACAACACACATTACCCCAATCTGTTAAAATAAACCAATGTGAAACTAAAAAAGCATTACTAGCTCTGCTTTAGTATATAAGGTATCACAGCATCACTTAGAAGTAGACAGAAATCTTATCTTCCCCTTAAAGTAGTTGTTGTCATGCCATACAGACTTTTTAATATTAACAAAAATAAAGAAAAACATCCTTGAAAATATATTATCAGAGGAATTGTAGAGTATTGAACAGGTAAATCATCCCTCAGCCAGAGGTTAGTCTACTTCTTCCATGTGTGATGTGTTGTCATCTCCTTCGAAGGGCGGCATTTCTTCAGTTACAGCTGTACTGGTATCATCAGCAGTAGGGTCATCTTCAATACCCAGACCAAGTTGGATCATCCTGTAGATCCTGTTAGCATGTGTCTGGGGATCTTCCAGATTGAAGCCAGAAGACAGGAGTGCAGTTTCATAAAGCAAGATGACCAGATCCTTCACAGGCTTGTTCTTATCAGCCTCTGCCTTTTGCCTTAAGGTCTCAATAATGGAATGGTCAGGGTTTATCTCCAGGTGTTTCTTTGCTGCCATGAAACCCATTGTTGAGTTGTCTCTTAGGGCTTGAGCTTTCATGATTCTCTCCATGTTTGCTGTCCAGCCATAGTGCTTGTGACAATACAGCACGGGGATGTCACCAATCGGTTTGACACAACCACCTTTTCAACTTTTTTCTCCAATATGTCTTTCATGATTTTGCAGAGGTTCTCAAACTTTGTTTTTTTATCTTCCCGTTTCTTTTTCTCTTATTCATCCTCTGGAAGTTCCATGCCCTCTTTGGTGACTGACACTAAAGTCTTCCCCTCAAATTCCTTCAACTGTTGGACACAGTACTCATCAATGGGCTAAATCATATAGATCACTTCTGAGCCATGTAGCCATGTTTCCGAAGACGTTCCACAAAGGCTGAGTTAGCTACCTGGTCCTTGGTCTCATCTGTGATACAATAGATATGTTTCTGGTTTTCCTTCATTCTGGTGCAGTAGTCCTTGACAGAAACCATCTCATCACCAGAGGCAGATGTGTAGTACCTTAACAGCTCTAAAAGCTTCTTCCGATTTTGAGAGTCTTCGTGTATTCCAAGCTTCATGCTTTTAGAGAACTGCTCATAGAACTTCTTGTAGTTCTCTTTATCTTCTGCCAGTTCAGTAAAGAGTTCTAAGCATTTTTTGACCAAATTCTTCCTGATAGCTTCCAAATTTTGCTTTGTTGCAACATCTCATGGGAAATATTTAGAGGGAGATCCTCTGAGTCTACCACCGCTCTAATGAAGTTCAGATATTCAGTGATCAGCTCCTCATAGTTATCCATGGTGAAAACTCTGCATACATACAATTCGATGTTGTTCTTTTTCTTTCTGTTTTCAAACAGGTCAAAAGGAACATGTCGTGGGACAAATAGAAGGACTCTGAATTCCAATTGTCCTTCAACTGAAAAATGCTTCACTGGCAAGTGATCTTCCCAGTCATTGGTCAAGCTCTTATAGAATTCTCTGTACTCCTCATTAGTAATATCGTCAGGATTTCCGGTCCAGATGGGCCTTGTTTTGTTGAGTTTTTCTTGATTGATGTACTTTTCCTTAATCTTCTTCTTCTTCTTGTCACTATCCTTCTTTTCTTCTCCTTCCTCATCAGAACCAACATCTTCAATTTCAGGTTTGTCTTCAGACTCTTTCTCTTCTTTTTCTTTTTCTTCTTCTTTGTCTTCCTTTTCTTCAGCCTCATCATCATTGACTTCTTTATTACGTTCCTTCTCCACAAAAAGAGTAATGAAATATCCAATAAACTGAGAATGTTTCTTCACAATCTCCTTTATTCTTTGTTCCTCCAAGTACTCAGTTTAGTCTTCTTTCAGGTGTAGGATAACCTTTGTTCCATGACCCATAGGTTCACCTGTGTCCATCCTCACTGTGAATGAGTCCCCGCTGAAGACTCCCAGGTGTACTGCTCATCATCATTATGTTTGGTGATCACAGTTGCTTTCTCAGCAACCAAATAAGCAGAATAAAAACCAACACTGAAATAGCCAATCATAGAGATATCTGCACCAGCCTGCAAAGCTTCCATGAATGCTTTGGTCCCAGACTTGGCGATAGTACCAAGGTTATTGATCAAGTCAGCCTTGGTCATTCCAATTCCAGTATCCACAATAGGGAGGGTTTGATCTTGTTTGTTTGGTATAAGGTTAATATGCAGCTCTTTCCCAGAGTCAAATTTACTGGGATCCGTCAAGCTTTCATACTGGATTTTGTCCAATGCATCTGATGAATTTGAAATGAGGTCTCTCAGAAAGATCTCTTTGTTCGAGTAGAAAGTATTGATGATCAATGACATCAACTGGGCAATTCTGCCTGAAAGGTGAATGTCTCAACCTCCTCCACCTCCATGGGTTGGTCTTGGGTCTAGGTTTCCTCAGGCATCTTGGCTAAGAGACCACACAGGCTCCACAGCACAGCAGCACCAGGATGCTAAAGCAACTCTACTTGCTATATGGTTTTAGGCAAAATAATCTGTCTATGTCTCCCTTTTCTCAACTGAAAAAAATGGCAATGATAATAGATGATCTTTTCAGGCCATTATTACATGAGAACATGTGAGATAATGCAAGTAGGATGCTTGCAATTGCATGATATAAATACAAGCATTATGCTGAACTCTACCAGAGGAAATAGAATGCACAGTCTTTTATTCTCTGGTCCAAGATTGGGAGAGAGACTAGGCCAGGTAACATTCAGGTTCCCTTCGAACTTTTAGACCCTAACTACACTTTTCTATCCCTCTACCCTATTTATTGCCAGCCAAAGGCTTCATGGAAGAGTCCTGTAGCCCAGCCAAGTACCTCACTCAACACTGATTTTGATCATAGCAAAAGGAATTTGGAAAATAACATCAAAGTGCTAGGTACAAAAATTGATTTTTAAAAATAGGTTCACTAAAGCTACTTCAGAGAATTTGCTGGCATAGTTCAGATATTTAGGGATGTTTCTGCCTCTTCTTTTAAACTGATCAAACATTTATCACAGTGTCCAAAAAGGCCTAGATTCTAGGAAGTCTGTACTGAGGCAAAGAAAAGGTTTCAACCAGATAGCATGCTGTCACATCTTGATGTCAGAGATCAAACTTCTCTCAGGGTGTGAGGAGGGGACAAGTCTTAACAGGCAGTTTTAACTGTAAGATAAGATTAAGAAAGGTGGCATTATTTTCCAAGTCCCATTGATATTGGGTGAAAATGACAGAAAAACCAAAGTGTTTCCCTATCCCCCACGTAACTCAATGCTAACATGGCTCTAATTGAATTAAGGATAAGTTCCTATTTAAGGTGATACATATTTTTGGTTTATTTTAACTAATTTCTTAAAAATAAAATTAAAAATAATTTTAAACATAATTTTTTAAAATAATTATAGCAATGGAGGGGTGGGGATGGCCGCTCTTACAAAATATTGATGAGAATGTGAGATACATCCTTTTGGAAGGCAGTATGATAAAATACATGCATCCACCCCCACAATGTATTTTGACCCTAAAATCCCATTTCTACAGATGTTATTAAGCATATAAGAAACATCAATGTGTATGATCAATGCAGTTTTGTGTGTGACAGCCAAAAATCAATGGAAAAAGAAAGGTTCAGAACTATAAAAGCAGTGAAATAAATTATGACATATCAATTAAATGGAATACTAGCTGGGTATTAGACTGCAGATTTAGGAAAAAAAATAATGACGGGAAATCGTTATAAGTAATTGTCAAGTAAAATTAGCAGGTTATTAGAGAGTGTGAGCTGTATAAATGTAATTGTGTGTATTCAGTTACATAGAAAAAATAAAACCTAGAAAGATGGATTACTAAAATGTACACAGTGGTTATTTGGAGATAGTGGGATTCGGATAATTTTAATGTTCTTTTTCATGCTTTCATGTATTATCCAAATTATTTCAAATAAATTTCACAATAAATATCAATTCACAATAAGAAATAAAATCAATAAACTATTTTAACAAAGGTTGATCGACTACTACTTTTTATAGGCAAAGAAGACAGATGGAGATTTGCAGAAGAAAATATCATGGATTATCCTGGTAGTCTCCAGAGAATTAACTGAGTCATCCACATGATTTAGCTCCATCTCCATGCTTCATGTAATAGGAAACAGAATTTTGAAGTTGAGGTAATAATAAAAGGCCCAAATCACCTTTGCCACTTACTGACCATGTGATGTTAATTTTGCTGAGCTTTAATTTCCTCATTTGTAAAATAAAGATCAATAGTTCAAAACTTTATTGTGAGAACTCATTGAGAAGATAATTTTGAAAGCAATTGAACATGGCCTGTTCATAATTGGACTTTAATACATGCAAGATACATTACTATATCATTCACCTATTCAAAAACTGAGTTAAAAACATTAAATAAGGTCTAAAATGCAATTATGTTATGGAGGACACAGAAAGCGAGCACCCACTGAAGGTTGGCTCTCTCTTCCTCTCTTCTTTGGCTGTACCTGAACTTTATTCCCTTCTCAAGCCTCTGCTCTCGCTTTCCTTTCAGGACATAAGGCAGCATCACCAAACGGCTCTCCAGGAGAGCTGCTACCTCTGCCAAAGGCAAAAAGGATATAGGGAAGCTGCCACAGCATCTGTTGGCTCCAGAAAGACACCACCTTGTCTGTGGCCTAGGGATAGAAGGATGACACCTCACCTAGTTACTTTATACATGCCAGTTTGGCACTAGCAAAACCCCAGAGGCCAACCCTCAGACTGGAGCCTGAAATGTTGCTCCATAAAACCTGGTGTTTCCATGACTGAGCTTGCCAGCTGCAACAACAATATCAGCAGAAAGGTCGCTTCTGATCAACTTCTCCTTCCAAATCTCATGTGAGTGCAACTGCTGGCGGAAACTCAATTTAACCAGAACCCTACTTGTATGTAAGGGAGTCTGGGAAATGTAATTTTTAGATTACTAGTTTTACAAAAATAAATGTATATGGAAGGAGGTTGGAATGGAGGTTGAGTGCTGATCTGCCATATCCGCACTGTATCTCCTTTAGACTCTGACACAAGAGGTGGCCTTTCCCTGAACCCTATGCTTTAGAAGATCCTGAATACCACAGATGCAATAAGAGTAAATTTATAAAAAACACATTTGTGCACCTATCTCTTGGGAACCTACATTCAACAATGTCACAGCACAACCCATAAACGAAAGCATCAGCTCACAGGCATTGTTCAGGCCTCAGAGAAGCGTTTCTCAAGATCTCTTACCATATATTCTTGAAAGGAAAGATAGCCAAGTCCAAATTCCATGTAAGTTTGTGAATGCAGCCACTTCAGACTTTGGGGGTGGACACAATTTTGCATAAAAGACCTGAATAGTGAAAATATTTGGGAAAGGGAAAAGATACAATGATTACCTTGTGAAATTTTTCCTCTCATGAATAATTTTTTGGCATTATTAAAGCACCAGATTTCTAGGAATCTCAAACATCCACTTTTCTTGAATCCTTTTATATTACAATTTGTGGTTTAGAAGGTACTCCAATATTCAAAATAATTGCATGTATCAGCTGAGGAACATTTCAATATTAAACCATGCACTTCACTCTTAAGTATAACATGTGTTTAGTATTATCTCAATTCTTTACATTGGAAAGTTGTTGATCATTGAATGGAAGAAATTTGAGTATTTTATTTTTATAAATATATTTAATAAGATGTATACACATAAAATAATTATATTTGAATAATTTTACTTAAATTTTCATATTAATTCATTTTAATGATATTTCATATTTCTATTTTAGTAAGCAATATTAAATATTGTATAAGCCAGGTATGTTGGCTCATGCCTGTAATCCCAGTACTTTGGGTGGCCAAAGTGGGAGAATGGCTTTGAGCTCAAGAGCTTGAGACCACCTGAGCAGCACAGTGAGATGCTCATCTCCATAAAAAACTAAAGTATTAGCTGGGTGAGGTGGTGCATTCATATAGTCCCAGCTACTTGGGAGGCTGAGGTATGAGAATCGCTTGAGCCCAGGAAGTAGAGGCTACAATGAGCAATAATGACACCTCTGCATCCCCAGCCTGTGCAACAGCATGAGATTCTGTCTCACAAAGTAAAAAGAAATACTTTGTAAGACAATTTTTGAAAATGAATGCAAAATAATTTTAATTTTGTTAATATTTACACTTTTAGAAATATAATTTACATTTTAGTTTGCATTTAGTTTAGCTTTTCTGAAAATATGTTTACATTTTATACACTCTAGATAGAACTCTATTTTATATTTTAATTTTTTAGAGTATTACTACCAATAGAACACAAATAACAAACTTTTTATTACAAAAGCATCATGATTTTGCTGAAATAAAGTAAACAGAATACACAGACATGAACAATAATTCTGTTAAGTTGCTGACATATTTTGCTTACTTCCTTTCTTTGTTCTACTCCTATTCCTTGGGGTTGTAGAAAAGACACCTATTCTTCATTGTACCTGACAGGCCCTGAAATACTTCAAGAAAGTAACTGTGAACCCCTGAACCTTCTCTTCCCCAGGTCTATTTCAGATTAAGCATATACTCTCCATCCATTGTCCATTCAGTGACGTCACTATTATTTCAAGTGAAAAACCCTTTGAGAGTACCTACTGTGTGCTGGACGTCGTGTCTAAGCACTAAGCACACAGAAATTAAAACAGATAAAGACGTCAAGTTGCAACAAAGAAAACCTTAAGCAATCTCTTTCGATATTTGATAGCTATTCCTTTTAAATGCAGTACTAAGAAGTGAGCAGCCTATCCAGCCATAAGAATGCACCTATTTCCCTTTTACCCATCCTTTTATTATTAAAACAGCAATTAGCAACAACAATAAAATATTGCCTTCTCATGATGTGTCAGGAGACTTGGGGATTCTAAGATGAGAAAAACAGAATTGTTATCCTTAAGGAGTCCAAGAGCAAATGTCAGGGAGATAGACACAAATACAATGTGTTAACTTCTATGACAGAGGCCAGTATAGGATGCTATGGGCATTTTCTGCCAGCTCAAAAACAATTTTATTTTACTCCATTTCATCTTCAAACTACAACCTATGTAGCCAGCTTGCTTATTGTCACCACTTCCTCACCTCACTGAAATTTTTAATTCACTGAAATCTAATGTCAAGCCCACTACCCACTTATACTGCCCTAAGTAAGTTCAGCAAAGATCTAGACCTAAAGTCAATACGCATTTTCATTCCTTACCTTACTTTATATGAAGTAAAAGTAACTTTTTCCTTTGGCTTCCACAACAACACATTATTTCAGTGGTTTCTCCAAACCTCTGGCTAATCATCTGTTTCTTTTATTATTTCCTATTATTCTGCTCATCTTTTAAACCTCAGTCCTGTTAAAGCGAACTAAATATGGCCTGAGAAGGACTCCTTACTTCTATATTTGAGTGCTTGTGGATGAGCTGCAGCCTAGCTTAATAGGTAGACAAGATTGAAAACCTAACTTAGGTAGGAGTATGCACCTGCAACAATAGCTAAGGCTTGACCAATCCCAGCAGCCGTATTTCAACCATTCATACACTGCTGAGTGTTCAAACTGCGTTCAAATATATATGGCAAAGGCGGAGCTGTAACCAATCCAGCTGTTGTGTACCTCACTTTCGATTTCTGTACCTCATTTCGCTTTTTGTGTTATAAATCTTCTTCCACTACATGGCTGCACTGGAGTCTCTGTGAGTCAGCTGCGATTGTGGGGGCTACCCAATTTGCTAACTGTTCATTGCTCAATTAAACTCCTTTAAATTTAATTCAGCTGAAGTTTTTCTTTTATCGGTCCTATGGATGTTTCCCAGAAATGTCTCCATACTCTCCCTGGGTGGTTGCAACCATCAGTATGCTGAATACTGGTGAATGTGTGTCTGACCAAAATCTTTCTTCTGAGTTACAATATGTATACCCAACTGCCCACTCAACACTTCTTAGATGTCACTCAGGCCCATTAAGCTCAGGCTAAACCAATAAACAATTTCTACCTCAGATGTTTTTCTCCCCCTGCAAACCCTATCACAGTGAAGGAAGACGCCATTTACCAAGTTTTGGTCGTTATCGTTGATGCTCATAATGTCCCTCATGTGTTTAATCAGCAACAACTATCAATTTCTGCCTCTAAAAAGGTTTCTGTCTCTCCATCCTACGTCTGCTATTTGTGCTCAGACCTGTCTGTGGTTTCCAGCTAGACTCCTGCTCTTCCAAAATGGCCTGTCATCTTTCAAAAATGCAAATCTGACTATATCACCTCATTCATTAAAACTTCTTAATGATTCCTATTTCCCTGACACATAAAAGAACAAAGAATGTTGGGAAACAAGAAGAAGCTTGGAACTAGAGAAGTATAAAGTTCAAAAGGAGGATAGTCATGTTCATAGAAAGCAAAAGCTTAGCACACACTAAGGTAGATTAAGGAGGTGGTCACTGGAGCATCGGTCTCCGAGGACAGTAAAACAGAACTGAAATAGAACAGCTGCCAGTAAACTCAAGCTTTTATCCAGAACTTACAGAATTGGAGAAAATTACATCAGTTTCACTTCCACCAATAAAATGGTGTTCTAAAGAGAAAAATAAAAGAACACTTCTTACTGGTGCTTTGTTCATTATATCTGTTTAGAAATTTTGCAGCATGGCCCTGAAAATTAAATTATGCCACTAAAGGCAGCAATATCAATGACAGTTACTTGGAGCTAACTGTTATAGTTGAAATGCTGATAGCAACTAATGCATGAAATATTGCTATTGTAATAGAATCTGTTTGTATGTAGCATTTGTCTTTAGAGGAATGAATAACCAATATCTTTTCTTGAGTGATACAAAAACTGTGAAATGCTGTGTGATATGATTCCATTTACATGAAAGTCAAAATGGGGAAATCTATGAAAATTTAAAAATTTTAAAAAGAACAGTTTCTTAGGGTTGGGAAGAAATGGGGATAGAGAGGTGGTAGATAAAAGATTCGTGTTCTCTTTTTGAGTTGATGAAAATGTTATAAAATTGACTGTTGTAATGGTTGCAGATATCTGTAAATATGCTGAAAACAATTGAACACTTTAAATGGATAAATTGTGTGTACGTTAATCACATTTCAAAAACGCTGCTTTTTAAAAAGTGGAAATAATTTTATATGCTTGAAAGCAATAAAATTATAATATTTTCAAGTACTGTTTTGAAAAAGCTTTATAATGTAAACTATCTTCCCCATTTGATTTCAGAAATTTGTTGTTGTACTTCACCTTTCCTGTAGTCCTAAGTAAATTAAAGGTTTATAATCTTTAAAAACTGTGAAATAAAATATCATTTCAAATAAGACATCTTTTTCTTTCACATTCATGTGTATGTCATAAATCCCTTATTTGGAACAAAAGCAAATAGTAAATAATTTTAGTAATAAAATTGTCATCTATCTTTTATTTCACTGAATAAATATTGAACAAATATTTTTTTAGTGCAGATTTGAAGGAACCCAAAATTATTAAACTGCCACAGTCCCAAACATGCCTTGAAATTTAAGGAGCAGATTTTGCTGTTTTTCCAGGGCTAGAGTCACCCCATCTTAGAAAACTGACTGCCATTAACAACATTGAGGGCAGAGGCAGAAGTGGGCTGCGGGGAAGAACAGATCAATGGAGAGTCAATGGAGAATAAAAGAAATAAAAGAGACCTAGCATGGAACAGTGATGAGAATTTACCGTGAACCAAGCATGAAGAGGACCAAGAAGGAGAGAGGGAAGAAAGAGGAGAGGGAAGGGGAAAGAGAGACCAAGTCAGGATACTTAGTTTCTAGTCTCAACTTTAGTTCCACGGCTGCAGGAAAGTTGTTTTCTTCTGAGCCAACCCGAAATATAATGCAAGCCACATGTGTAATTTAAAATTTTCTGGTAGCTGTATTTAAAAAGTAAAAATATGTGGCACATATACACCATGGAATACTATGCGGCCATAAAAAAGGATGAGTTCATGTCCTTTGTAGGGACACAGATGCAGCTGGAAACCATCATTCTCAGCAAACTATTGCAAGAACAGAAAACCAAACACTGCATGTTCTCACTCATAGGTGGGAATTGAACAATGAGATCACTTGGGGACACAGGAAGGGGATCATCACACACCGGGTCCTATTGTGGGGGGAGGGGGAGAGATAGCATTAGGAGATATACCTAATGTAAATGATGAGTTAATGGGTGCAGCACACAAACATGGCACATGTATACATATGTAACAAACCTGCACATTGTGCACATGTACCCTAGAACTTAAAGTATAATAAAATATAAATAAATAAATAAAAAGGAAAAAGGAAAAGATAAAATCAAATTTAAATTGTTTCTATTTTAGCCCAATATATGCAAACTGCTACTTTTAATAATCAATTTACAATTATTAACACTATATTTTGCACTTTTTTCTTACTAAGTATTTGAAATCTGATGTGTATTTTATACTTTTGACATATCTCAATTCAGACTAGTCACGTGTGGCTGCTGGCTAAAGTATTGCTCAGAGGAGGTCGGGGCCTAACTCTTCCTCTCAATGAAAAGTTTTAAAAGTGGAAGTGTTCTGTGCATTCTAAGTGTTTTCCTGGCTCTGACATTCTCTGATTCCTACTAAGAGATTTAAAATATGTCTAGACAAATTATATACTCCTACACTTTGCGGTCTCTGAACTCTTCTAAGCCAAACAGGAATCATACATTGAGGGGGGACTGTAAAGATGACTCTTCTTCATTATCTTTGATCTGTTGGCATCTTTTAGCTAGAGAGACGTAAAGTCAGGAATCAGAGTCAGTGAAATTTCTGAGCCATATGGAATCTGACCCATAAGCTTTCCCCAATTACACAGACATATTACTCACACCAAGCTTTGCTCTGCTACTTCAATTCCAGGTTAGCAAACCACAACAAAAGCTGAAAACAGACACCACCCTGCCCTTCAACGTCCTCCATCCGCACATGTCCTCTCCATGTGTCCACCCCACATTCTCCTACAGCAGAATCTGTGGTCTGCATCTTTACACACCTCTCCAGAAATCACCAGAGGCCTCCCATGTGTTCAGCTAAACAGATACCACCATCCAAGCCATTCTTGAACCCCTGGGATAAAACAGATTTTGTACAATCCAGAATCCTCTTCAATTCTGAAATGTTACCCAAAATTACTGGTGTGAGGTGTTCACTTTCTCTCTTATGCTTGATGACCATGTAGTGCTTTGACTCCTAGTGTGACCATAATGTTGCATGTATTGTAATTCTGCCCTACAGGAGGGCTTTTGGAGGCTCTTTCTGTCTTGTCTGGAAACATATGCCCCTCTGTCTTGTCAGGCCATGAAACGTAAAAGTAGAGGTACCTCTCAGTCCTCATTATTATGAGAAGCAGGCATCATTCAGTCTAGTCCTAAATTTGGAAGAACTTTCTGGTACATGTCTTGAGTTTAAAAGCTCTTTTTAAATGACTTTAGAGGAAATTTGGGAAATATCACTTGTAATAAGGACAACATGCAGGCCACCATACCTTTATTCCATAAGCATTTGCTGGCCATTTATTCTGTGCCTACTCCCGTGTTAGGTCCCAGAGATGTAAAGAATAATGACTCCTACCCAACATAATGTCCACTGGGATGTTAATAGAGGTGTGAATAGGAGGGGTTTTCAGCCACAGAGAGACATGCATTTGCTCACACACTCAGCATTGATCTCATGTTTCTACATTGAAATATTATGAAGGGCACAACAGATGTGTGTGTGTGTGTGTGTGTGTGTGTGTAATTTATGATGCAGGGAACGAAGCAAAAATATATAGTCACAAAAGGAATAAAAAATAATGTAAGTAAGCTCCCAAAGAGTGTACCTTTCCCCAGGCAGTCAGAATGGCACTGTGGAAAGCACTTTGTACTCAGTGGACTAGGTTTGAGTCTTAACATTGGAGAAATTTCATAAGCTCTCTGAACTTGAGGTCGTCTTAGTTGTAAAATAAAGTGATGATATCTGCTGTGTTTTTTTCCCCGAGTAGTTCCAGGAGACATAAATAACATAAAAATATATTTTTAGATAGTAATACATGTTTTGAAAAAAAAAAAAAAAAAGGCCAGGGAAGGTGGCTCATGTCTGTAATCCCAACACTTTGGGAGGCCGAGGAGGGCGGATCACTTGAGGTCAGGAATTTGAGATGAGCCTGGCCAACATGGTGAAACCCTGTCTCTACTAAAAATACAAAAATTAGCAGAGCATGTTGGTGAGGGCCTGTAATCCCACCTACTCAGGTGGCTGAGACAGGAGAATTGCTTGAACCCGGGAGGCAGAAGTTACAGTGAGCCAAGATCACACCACTGCACTCCATCCTAGGTGACAGAATTAGACTCTGTCTCAAAAAGAAAAAGAAAAAGAGAAGGAAGGAAGGGAGGGAGGAAGAAAGGGAGGGAGGAAGGAAGGAAGGGAAGGGAAAGAGAAAGCTGGATGATATGCTTGGAACTGGCTATTGTTGAAGTGTTCAGAGGGGGCTGACGCTGACATCTAAAGGAAAAAAAACTGTTCTAAGCCATATAAAGATCGGAGTGGGAAGGACATAAGGCTGGGAAAAGTCCCAGGTGTTGAAATACAAAATAAAGAGGACTTAGGGTACGGAGGAGCTATTGTAAAGGTCCTGCCATTGGAGCAAGCTCAGCATGTTAGAGGCACTGAATGATTATCTTGTGTCTGGAGCAGAATGGGCAAGAACAAGCTGTGTCAAGGTTTATGACACGGAGGCAGCCAGAAACCAGACCACAGGGGGCCTTGTAGGGCCTAGGAAGGGATTTGGATTTTATTATAACAGCAAAGGGTACTTGCCATTATTAAGCCTCAGAAACCCAACTGGATCAAAAGCAGAGGCATTAGGATGTTTCCCATGTTCTCTCTCTCTCTCTATTTTTATGTTCTCTCTCCCCATATGCCCACAATTAAAACCTGTAGATCTCATACTTCCAATAAAGAAGTAAACGACGCCCATTGAGGGTTTATAGAAGGGTCCTAAGGGGGCCTTGGAAGGGAAGGCAAACCATTTCCAGCTGAAAGGCATAGAAGGGCAGTAAAAGGAGGTGACCTCTGGGGAGAAATGCTAACTCCAGAAGCTTTGTGCTTCTGTAGCGAGTGCAGCACATGCTTGGAATTAGGCGGACACAGGTTCACACATTTCCCAGTTGAGTGAAGTTGGGTAAAGTATCAAGCCACTATGAGCCACCATCTCATCTGTAAAAATAGTACAGAAATATCTACTTCACAGAGTTGCAGAGATCATGAAATATGACAGCAAACATAAAGGAGAGGCTGGCCATGCCAGATGGCCAGATGCACCCCATTGACAATCCAACGGGCTGTCGTTCTGCTTTGATTACCATGGTCCACCTCTTCCTCTGCCCTTCTAGCCTGAAAGAATCACTGAATGTCCCTGTTGGTCAGTTTAGGACTGCAGTGGAGGAAGCCAAGATGCTGAGAGCCAATATGTGTCATATTAGCTCATCTTTTGATGGCTTCTAGAATGCCAGCTTCTCTTCCCTTCATTTCCCTTCTGCCTCTGCTGAGTGAGGCTGGAAAAACTCCTAAGTTTCCCTGGAGGAAAGTGAACACTCACTAACCTCTGTCTGGATCCATTCCAGACTCCAGAGAGGGTCCAACAGTGCCTTCTCTGGAGTCATTCATAAGTGTCTCTAATGTTCTCTCCGGCGTTTCCCAAACTATCCCAATCCGGTTGCCTGATAACTGGTTTTGCAGAGAGGCTATGTGCCTTTCTCTCTGTTTTTCTTTAAGATGCTGGTTTTTTGTTTTGTTTTGTTTTTTATTATTATGGTGTGAAGGGCAGAACTCCATAGTTATGAGTTTTTAATGTTTCATAGAAATCATTTGATAGAAGTCCTCTTTTGATAGCAGTCCTCTAAGAATTCAGTTGATAAAGCCTAGTGTCCTGTAATGTTGGCACCACATGGAGGATTAGATGTAAAATTTAAGTCTCAAATGAGAAAGGAAATATAGAAAGTATAAATTCCGTGTCCAAGACCACACAGTTCATTGAATCATAGTCAGGGCTAAAGCTGAGGTTTTCTGTCTCCCAATCTGTTGTTCTTTCCCTACACCTTGCTGCTTCTCTGTCTTAAGTAAGCATAGTAACAAAATAATAAATAATTCCACTTTAAATTCCTTGTGGAATCACTGGTCAAAAAAACTTGTCACAGTCTGGGGCGGTGGCTCACGCCTGTAATGCCAGCACTTTGGGAGGCCGAGGCGGGCGGATCACAAGGTCAGGAGATCGAGACCATCCTGGCTAACACAGTGAAAACCCGTCTCTACTAAAAATACAAAAAGTTAGCTAGGCGTGGTGGCCGTCGCCTGTAGTCCCAGTTACTCAGAAGGCCGAGGCAGGAGAATGGCGTGAACCAAGGAGGCAGAGCTTGCAGTGAGCCCAGGTCACGCCACTGCACTCCAGCCTAGGTGACAGAACGAAACTCTGTCTCAAAAACTCCGCCTGTAGTCCCAGCTACTTGGGAGGCTGAGGCAGGAGAATGGCGTTAATCCGGGAGGCGGAGCTTACAGTGAGCTGAGATCCGGCCACTGCACTCCGGCCCGGGCGACAGAGAGAGACTCCGCCTCAACAACAACAACAACAAAAAACCTTGTCACATTGTAGCTCCTTAATCAGAGTTGTATGAACTTGTGTGGGGATAAAAAATTCATGACATGAAGACTGCAAGAAGAATAGTGTTTTGATATTTTAACAGAAATATTCAAATAACTAAGCATATTTGGGACTCATCCAATATCGCTGCAAGGAATTCCCTCCAGGAGTTCATTGGTCCGCTGTTGCTAAAATGTTCCTGAAGGAAAGAAGCAACAATCTGACGCTAATGTTACTCCAATCAGTTAGGCAGATTTATTCTTTTCTCCCATCTTTCTTTTCAGGTAGAGAAAGAGAGAGGAGGATATCAACAAAAGCACAAAAGTAAAAGTAGTACATGGTTATCATGGATGGATAATAAAAGATGTGGTAGGAAAAATGCAATCTATCTCCTAGAGGATCCTGGGACTCAATCATTTGCAGACAAATCTAGGGAAAACAATGTTGAAAGTAATTTTTGTCCCTGTGATTTTTGAGCTGGATAAAAGAAGTGTTTAAAAATAGAGCCCTTCATTAAAAAATCAAAACGATGCAAGATATAGTGGAGATTAAAGTGATTTATTGTATGAGAGCAGTTCTGGAAGCTGTTTATTTATAGGCAATTATACACATTCTCAACGGGGACAGGAATAGCCTGAAAGAAGACATGCCCCACATAGCTTCTCTGGTCCAGTTAGAGCCTGGCATTCTTTAGAGCACTGCTTTTCTTCTAGGCTAAGCCCAGAGGCATGCGGAGCCATGAGATGGACCACTGGGGCTTCCAGTTGCTTCCTGAACCAGCTTAGGCTCCTTTCATGGCATCTCTGACCTCTTTGACCTGCCACTGACAGCCCCCTGGACCAAGAAAAGAACTTCCTTCCAGAAGCACTTTTTACCTCCTTTTAACTCAAGAAATATGAAGTCAGCTTAATGAGAGAAACATTAAATACTAATGTTAACGATAACTAATCACAGTGACTACTTTTGTGGCAAACACTACATCATCTACTTGGGATTTTAATATCTTTACAGGCACCAGTCCAGGCTACCTCCTCTCCAGCATGAATTACTTTATCAATGCATCTCTCTTATCTCACTGCTTTTGCTCTTTCCGCTATGCTGTCTACCTTCGCACAGTAGGAAATAGCATTTCAAGGCATAAATCCCACTGTATTATGACTTTGCTTAAAATTCTCGATGGCTTCAGATTGCACAGGCAAAAAAAATCTTACCACTCACTCCATAAATTCCAGCCACATTGGAGATCATTTTGTTCCTTAACACATTCATCCCAAAGTGAGGGCAATTGCTATTGTTTCCTCCGCATGGAAGGTATTACCCCTCATTGTCCTGCAGATATCAGTTCAAAAGCCCTTCAGGAAGCCTTCTCTGATCACCTTTTGGCCATCTTCAGGAAGCCTTCTTCTTCAGGAAGCCTTCTCTGTTCACCTATTGGCCATCCCATAATTCCTCTTCTTTGTTTTTTTTTCCTTCACAGCATTTATAACCATTTGAAATTATCATGTTTATGTATTTATTTGTTTGTACATTGTCTCTCCATCGCCCCTTCCCTTTCCCAACCATGGCCATAAAAATACAAGCTCCATAAGAGCAGGCCTTCATCCAGATCCCCAGTGACTAGAACTCTGCTCAAAGCACAAGGTGGGAGATCACAGGGACCATGTTGGAACCAAGCTTGCTTGTGTTCTGCATTTGCACTGTGATCAGCTTCTCTCTACCGTCATCTTCACACAAAATAATTTTGAATCCAAACTCAGAGAGCCACACCAACTGAAGCCGGCTTCTTGTGAAGATGAGAAACTGCGACACAAGTCTGCCCTGGGTCTGTGTTTCCAACTCGTTGTTTAATGAACTTAAGGATGCTGCCTAGTGGAAGATTAAGAGCTGCAGTTGCCCTTTGCCTCATTACACATGATCTGTGTCACAAAGAAACCCTACAGCAATGACCCAGAAAAGCTTGGAGGGGAAATTTTAAAAATTAATAAGGCTCATTAGAATGACCCAACAAAGTAAAAAACAAAGATAGAAGACACATCCTCCTAGAACAGACTGCCTGCTCTGAGTTAATCAAAGTCTCTTTCCTAAAAGGTTTCATTCCTTATTGTGTGAGTATCTTAGAGCATGCGGTCAAGACCACAAACACAATCTTTCCCCCACATTCCGAAACCAGACCGTAAAATAGAATAAATAATTCTCCAATCTCATCTCCCACAAAGTACACTGCAGAAAGGAACCCCCATGAACCTCAGGGCCTCCTCTGAGATACAATTCCTCTTTACAAATGTTTCCCTCAGAATGAGTGGACACAGGATTCATTTCAATGATCATTCCCTGAGACAGCCTCTCAGAGACCTGCTCTTCAGGAGATTCTTTTGATGAGGATAGTTAGTGTTTTCTAAATAACCTGCCTCAGCAACCTAAGAGCAGCTATAAAATATAATAAAGAAATTCTCAAAAGGTGAGTCAAGAACAAATAAAGCATTAATTCAGGGTTCTCCGGATAGACCACAGGCTGCTCTCTTGAAATAGATCAGTAGAATTTTCGAATTGAAAAGAACATTGAAAATTCTCCAAGCCCAGCATTTCCCAAAGTGTGTTAAACTAAACACTGGAAACGCAAGAGGTTATTAGGTGGAAAGGAGGGTTAAGGATAAATTAAGTGAAAAGAATGTTATGTTTTTGACTTCTAATTTCAAATTGGCAGTGTAGAAGAAAGCTGGCTTCACTCCCCTCAGAGAAAACCAAAATCAGATAAACAGTGCTCTGATTTTCACAAGCAAGAACTCAGAACTCAAAGATGAGGAAAAGACCATTTTCTGGTCCCACAGAGAAGTGAAAAACCCAGAGCAGATGGCAAAGAGAATCAGAATTCCACATTTGGGGTGCCCCTAACCCACATTTTGCCCAGAAACAAATGCATGGAAAATCTTCCCCCGATTCATGGTGTCTACATTGGAAAACGTGAGATGGAGATGATCAACCAGATTTCCTACCATCTTGGGTGCCCTGGCAGAAGACTCGTCCTTTCTTTAACCCACAGAAAACATTGTGACTACCTGAAGGAGACATATTCCTGAAGACAGGCAGAAACAAAGAAGGGAGGTAGGACTACCATCTCCATCCCTGGAAATTCTGCTGTTTTACTTGGCCAAAGAGATGCCAAATCAGAGTGGCTATTGAGCTGCACCATGCCATAGGAGTTACATCCTACAGGTCCACTGGGCATTAACCCCTAGCCAGCCTTGACACACTGCCAGGAAAATCCCTTTGTGATCTCCCCCATTCGAGACCAGCAGCTCTCTCATTGTTTATTAAAGCCAAGGCAAATCCAGGTTTATGGCACCACCTAGAGCCATTAAGGAGGCAGCAATCTAGCAGTAAAGATTCTCTAAGCAAATATATCCAATAAAAAAATGAAACAAGCCTAACAGAGAAAACTACAATCAATTACTAATCCTTCACTGAAAAGACATGGACATATACCCACAAGAAACAACAGCAAGCAGGAAGCCACGACCTCACCAAAAGGACAAGCAAAAATCCAGCAACTAATACTAAGACAGCAGTAATTTGTGAGCTCTCTGACCAAGACTTCAAAATGGCAGTTTTAAGAAAACTCAATGATTTCTAAGGTAACACAGAAATCAATCAGTAAATTTATCAGAGGAACTTGAAAAAGAGATTGTAATAATAAAATAAAAATTCAAACAGAAATTTTGGAACTGAGAAACACATTTACTGAACTGAAGAATTCATTAGAGGCTCACAATAGCAGAATGAACCTAGTAGAGGAAAGAATAAGTAAGCTCAAAGACCAGTCATTCAAAAATACACAATCAGAGGAGAAAAAGAAGAATGAAAAGAAACGAAGACTGCCTACAAGATATAAAAATTATCTCAAAAGCACAAATCTAAGAAGTATTGATAGTCAAGAGGGAGCTGAGACTAGGTGCTGTGGTTCATGTCTGTAATCCCAGCACTTTGGGCAGCCAAGACAGGAAACTCACTTGAGCCTAGGAGTTGAAGACCAGTGTACGCAACACAGAGAGATCTCATCTCTACAAAAAAATAAAATTAGCCAGGTGTGGTGGCACAGCCTATGGTCCCAGCTACTTAGGAGGCTGAGGTAGGAGAATTGCCTGAGCCCAGGAGGTTGAGGATGTAGTGAGCCATGATCAGGCTACTGCAGCCCACTCCAGTCTGGAAGGCACAGAAAGATCCTGTCTCAAAAAAAAAAAAAAAAAAAAAAAAAAAAAAAATGGGGAGCTGGAGCTGAGCATGAGCAAAAGAATGTTAACAGGAGTTTTTCCGTCTGAAAAAAAGACAGATTAATGTGTAAAAAGAAAACTTTTTATGTAAAAAACTGACTGGTAAAATTAAGTGAACAAACCCAGGATGCTCTATTACTGTAATGGTGATAGCAACCCATTCATAAATCTATTATAAAGTTCAAAAGATAAATATATCAAAAACTGTAATAGCTGCAACAACTTGATAAGATATAGGTAATATAAAAGTATAAATGGAGGTAACTAAATGTCAAAACATGGGGGAAAAGAGTTCAAGCATTGAATTTTGTAGATGTGTTTTTGCCTTTGTTTCTGTTCTTGTATTTGTGATCTCCGGTAAGTTGTCATCTTTTAAAAATAATTTGTTATATCTATAAAATGTTTTCGTAAGCCTTTTTATAACCACAGTGCAAAAACATATAATAGACTCAGTAAAAACAAAAAGCAACTAATTAAAACGTGCTGTGAGAGAAAAATCATTTAACAACAAAGGAAATTACTAAGAAGGAAAGAGAGAAGTATCAAAGCAAGCAGGTAACAAGCAATAAAATGGCAGTAGCAATTTCTTACTTATCAGTAATAACACCTAATGTAAATTGTTTCAATTCTCCAATTCAAAGGTATAGAGTGGTTGAATGGATAAAGAAACAAGACCCAACTATACACTGCCTTCAAGAAACCCATGTCACATGTAAAGACACACATAGATTGAAAGTGAAGGAGTGGAAAAATATATCCCATACAACTGGAAGCAAAAAAAGAGCAGAAGCAGATATAATTATATCAGATAAAACAGATGACCAATCTAAGATTATAAAAAGAGAGAAAAAATATCAATATATAATGATAAAGGGGCAAATTCATCAAAAGAATATAATAATTATAAATAGCTATGCACTCAACACCAGAGCTCCCAAGCATATAAAGCAAACATTAATAGATTTAAAAGAAGAGATAAATTGCAATACAATAATAGTAACAGACTTTAATATCCCATTCTCAATAATAAACCAATCATCTAGACAGAAAATCAACAGAGACACAGAGGAGTTACACTACATACTAGACCTAATAGGCCTAAATGACATTTACAGAACATTTCACCCAACTGCTACAGAAGCACATTATTTTCATCACCACATAGAACATTCTCCAGAATAGATCGTATCTTAGGCCACAAAACAAGTCTGAACAAATTCAATTAAATAGAAATCATATCAAGTATTTTTTCTGACCACAATGGAATAAAACTGGAAATCAATAACAAGAGGAACCTCAAAATATACAGAAATACATGGAAATTAAACAACATGGTCCTAAACAATTGAGTTAATCAAGAAATTAAGAATGAAATTGAAAAATTTCTTGAAGCAACTGAAAATGAAAATATAGTATACCAAAATTTGTGGGATATAGCAAAAACAGTACTAAGAGGGAAATTTATAACAATAAATGTCTATATCAACAAAAGTAGAAAGACTTCAAATTATCAACCTAATGATGTACCTCAAGGAATTAGAAAAGCAAGAAGAAAACAAACCCAAAATTAATAGGAAGAAAGAAGTAATAAAGATCAGACTGGAAATAAAATTGAGGCTAATAAAAGCAATAGACAGATTAACTGAATGGAGAGTTGGTTTTTTGAAAAGATAAACAAAATTGACAAACCTTTAGCTAGACTAAGAAAAAGAGTGCAGACCCAAATAAATAAAATCAGAAATGAGAAAGGAGACTTAACAACTGAGACCTCAGAAATACAAAGAATCATTAGACACTATTATGAACAATGATATGTTTAACAAATTGGAAAATCTAGAAGAAATGGGTAAATTCCTGGGCATATAAAAATATAGCAACACTGAACCATGATGAAATATAAAACCTCAACAAATCAATACTGAGCAATGAGATCAAAGCCACATTGAAATGTCTCTCATCAAAGGAAAGCCCAGGATCTGAGGGTGTTATGGCTGAATTCTACCAAACATTTAAAGGACTAACACCAATTCTACTCAAACGATTCAGAAAAATAGAGGAGGCTGTACTACTTCCAGATTCATTCTATGAGGCTAGTATTAGCCTGATATCAAAACCAGACAAAGACACATAAAAAAATTACAGGCCAATATATCTGAGGAATATTGGTGCAAAGATCCTTAATACTAGCAAACCGAATTTAGCAATATATTAGAAAAATCATTTATCATGAACAAGTGGGATTTATTCCAGTGATGCAAAAATAATTCAACATACACAAATCAATCAATGTGATATAGTAACAGAATGGAGGACAAAAACCATATGATATTTTAATTGATGTTGAAAAACCCTTTGATAAAATTCAGCATCCCTTCATAAAAAAAAAAAAAAAAAAAAACCTCAAAAAACTGGGGATAGAAGGAACATACCTCAACACAATAAAAGCCATATATAACAAACCCACAGATAGTATCTTACTGAATGGGGAAAAACTGAAAGCCTTTCCTTTAATATATGGAACACATCAAGAATGTCCACTGTCTCTCCACTGTTATGCAATGTAACACTGGAAGTCCTAGCTAGAGTAAGTAGACAAGAGAAAAAAAATAAAGGGCATTCAAATTAGAAAGAAAGAGGTCAAATTATCCTTGTTTGCAGATGATATCATCTTATATTTGGAAAGACCTAAGAACCCCACAAGAAAAATAGCAGAACTGATAAATTCAGTAAAGTTGCAGGATACAAAATCAACACACAGTATCAATAGCATTTCTATACGCCAACAGTAAAAAATATGAAAATGAAATTTTAAGAGTAATCTCATTTACAATAGCCACACATAAAACCAAATACCTAAGAATTAACTTAACCAAAAACGAAAGATCTCTATAATGAAAACTGTAAAAGAATGAAGAAATAAACTGAAGATGACACAAAGAAATGGAAAGATATTCCATTTTAATGGATTGGAAGAATCATTACTGTTAAAATGTTGTGCCACCCAAAGCAATCTACAGATTCAATGTGATCCCTAACAAAATACCAATGACATTCTTCATAAAAGTGGGAAAAGCAGTCCTAAAATTTATATGAAACCACAAAAGTCCCAGAACACCCAAAGCTACCCTATGCAAAAAGAACAAAACTGAAGGAATCACATTACCTGACTTCAAATTATATTACGGAGTTATAGTAGCCAAAACAGCATGGTGCTGGAATAAAAACAGACACATAGACCAATGGAATAGAGTAGAGAACCCAGAAACAATTTGACACATCTACAGTAAACTCATTTTCAACAAGGTGCCAAGAACACACACTGGGGAAAAAAATAGTATCTTCAATAAGTGGTACTGGGAAAACTGGATACCCATATGCAGAAGAATAAAACTACACTCCTATCTCTCACTAAATATAAAAATCAAATAAAAATAGATTAAGGACTTAAACCTAAGACTTAGAAGTATGAAACTACTACAAGAAAACATTGGGGAAAATCTCCAGGACATTGATCTGAGCAAAGATTTATTGAGTAATGCCCCACAAGCACAGGGCAACCAAAGCAAAAATGAACAAATGAGATTACATCAAGTTAAAAAGCTTCTGCACAGCAAAGGACACGATCAACAAACTAAAGAGACAACTCACAGAACAGAAGAAAATATTTGCAAACTATGCATCTGAAAAGGATTAGTAATCAGAATATGTAAGTAGTTCAAACAACTCTATAGGAAAAAATCTAATAATCTGAACAAAAATAGGCAAAAGATCTGACTAGATGTTTCTCAAAAGAAGACATACAAATGTCTCAAATTTCTCAAAAGAAGACATACAAATGACAAATGTCTCAAAAGAAGACAGTCATATGAAAAGGTGCTCAAAATCATTGATCATCAGAGATACACAAATCAGAACTACAATGAGGTATCATCTCAACCCAGTTAAAGTGGCTTATATCCAAAATACAGGCAATAACAAATGCTGGCAAGGATGTGGAGAAAAAGTAATCCTTGCACACTGTTGGTGGGAATGCAAACTAGTACAATCACTATCACTATGGAGAACACTTAAGAGGTTCTTCGAAAATTAAAAAATTGAACTACTATATGATTTAGCAATCCCACTGCTGGGTATATACCCAAAATAAAATAAAATAAATTGGTATATTGAAGATATATCTGCACTCCTATGTTTGTTGCAACACTGTTTACAACAACCGAGATTTGGAAGCAACTGATGTCTATCAATAGATAAGTAGATAAAGAAAATGTGGTACATATATGCAAAGGAATACTAATTAGCCATAAAAAGAATGAGATCCAGTTATTTGTAACAACATGGATGGAACTGGAGATCATTATGTTAAGTGAAATAAGTCAGGACAGTAAGACAAATAACACATGTTCTCCCTTATTTGTGAGATCTGAAAATTAAAACAACTGAATTCATGGATGTAGAGAGTAGAAGGAAGGTTGCCAGAGGCTGGGGAGAATAGAGGAGAGCTGAGGGGGATGGAGATGGTTCATGGGTTAAAAAGAAATAGAAAGGATATCTAAGACCTACTGTTGGATAGCACAACAGAGTAACTATAGTCAATAATAATTTAATTGTACATTTTAAAATAACTTGATTGTAATTGGATTGTTTGTAACCCAAAGGATAAATGCTTGAGGGAATGGATACCCCATTTTTCATGATGTGCCTATTTCATATTGAATGCCTCTATCAAAACATCTCATGTACCCCATAAATAGATATACCTACTATGTACCCACAAAAATTAAAAATAAGAGTATTCTTTAAATGTGATACATATACACCATGGAATACTATGCATGCCTTAAAAAGAATGAAATCACAGGTTTGCACAACATGAATGCAGCTGGAGGCCATTTTCCTAAGCAAATTAATATGGGAACAGAAAACCAAATACCACATGTTCTCACTTTTAAGTGGGAGCTAAACACTTGGTATTCATGGACATAAATATGGCAACAGTAGACTCTAGGGACTACTAGAGGCAGAAAGGAGGGAGTGGGGCAACGTTTGAAAAACTGTTGGATACTATGCTCAATACCTGGTTGATGTTTAATACCTGGTTGATGGAGTCATTTGTATCTCAAATATCAGCATCACACAATATACCCATGTGAGAAACCTGCACATGTACCACCTGAATCTAAAATAAAAGTTGAATTTATATATAAAAAAGCAAGACCAAATGAGTAAGTGAATGAATAGAAAGGGGCTTTGTAAACTATAATATAACATTCATTGTTCGGGTAACGTACTGTTAGTGATAGTTCACCGTGCATTCTGTGTTATGTAAGGCCTAAGTCAGGAAGATTCAGTCCTGGCAGAGACAACCCAAACAGGCTCAGAAGCCACAATGGATGTAACCAGGAAGGCGAAAACTTCTCACACGTAAGCAAAGAAAATCTTTTCAACAAAGAAAAACTGTGAAACTCAGGGCCTGGATGACAGTCTGCCAATGCAAAGAGGAAACAGAAAAGAGGATCAGTGTTTTCCCAGTGAGGAGTACAAGACTTCTGTTCATGAGATGCAGCAGAACATGGCATCTGGCACGAAGAGGAGGAGAGGCATGGCATTTGTCCTAATGTGAGATGAATCCATGCCAGGAGCAACGAATGCCTCCCCAGGTGGAAAATGTCACCTCAGGAGCAATGACAACTCCCCACACTGAATGGGGACTTGTCAACAGCAAGGACAGGGAGGAAAGACAGCTGGTAGCATCTCTTCTTTTGATTCTAACAAACATTCTGTAGCTTTTGACTTGCAGATGAGACAGGAAAGAGAAAATTGATCATAATTGAGCTCTTGCTGTAAGCCAGGTACTCTCACTTGGCAAATATTTATAGATCTCCGAATATGTTTGTAGTTACAGACTGAGACATATTAGTATACAAAACACACAAAATCACTGCCCTTGGTGGGAGTGACTTCATATTGGCGGGGGGGGTAGTAATATACAACTAAAAATAAACAGACTAAATGAATACATTTTCTAGCTCATTAAAAAGATGTTAGGTGTTGTTAAAAAACATCGCGGCCGGGCATGGTGGCTCACACCTGTAATCCCAGCACTTTGGGAGGCCCAGGCAGGCGGATCACCTGGAGGTCGGGAGTTCAGACCAGGCAGACCAAGATGGAGAAGCCCTGTCTCTACTGAAAATACAAAAATTGGCTGGGCGTGGTGCGGCATGCCTGTAATCCCAGCTACTCAGGAGGCTGAGGCAGGAGAATTGCTTGAACCTGGGAGGCGGAGGTTGTGCTGTGCCGAGATTGCGCCATTGCACTCCAGCCTGGGCAACAAGAGCAAAACTCCATCTCAAACAAAACAAAACAAAACAAAAAAGCAGAAAACATAGCAACACAAGGAGAATCAAGAGTACTGGGGAAAGAACTGTAGTGTTTGGTGGTCCCATTAGGTTTATTGAAAAGGTGAAATCTGAGCAAAAACTTGAAAAAGGTGGAAAAAATTAGACATTCAAATACATGAAAAAGAGGGGGTGCTGGGCAAAGGGACAGCCAGTGCAAAGGTCCCACAGCAACTCCTTGTGTGGGCAAATTAAGGAACAGTGAGGAATCCAGATGGCCAGATAAGAAAGTGCAAGGACAGAAAGACAGCAGAGGGCTGAGGTCAGAGAAGGTATGAGGGACCACTTCACACAGGCCCCCTGTGGTCATAGTGAAGCTTTGCTTTTATGTTGAATGAAATGGGGAGTCATTGCAGGGTTTGAGCAGTGACATGCCCTGACTGAAGATTTTGAAACATTATATTGTCTTCTCTCCTGAGAACCAACTATAGACATAGCTCATTTTATGGTGCTTCTTTTCACGGCTGTTCACAGAATAGTGTTTTTTACAAATTGAAGGTTTGTGGCAATCCTGTGTGGAGCAAGTGTATCGACACCATTTTTCCAATAGTATTTGCTCATTTTGTGTCTCTACGTCACATTTCGGTAATTCTTGTAATAGTTTAAACTTTTTAAATTGCTATTATATCTGTTATGGAGATCTGCAATCAGCAACCTTTGATGTTACTATTGTAATTGTTTTGGGATGCCGCTAACTGCATCCATGTAAGCTGGTGAACTTAATCAATAAATATTGGGTGTGTTCTGACTGCTCCATTGATTGATTCCCTCCCCGCATACACACATCTCTCTTCCTCTTGTTGGGCCTCCCTATTCCCTGAGACACAACAATCTTAAAATTAGCCAATTAATAAGTCTACAGTGGCTTATATATATACTCAAGTGAACAGAAGAGTCTCGCATCTCTTGCTTTAAACAAAACCTAGAAATAATTCAGCTTAGTGAGGAAGGCATGCAAAAAGCCAAGAAAGGCTGGAAGTTGGGTCTCTTGTGCCAAACAGTCAACCAAGTTGTGAGTGCAAAAGAAAAGTTCTTGAAGGAACTTAAAAGTGCTACTCCTGTGAATGCACAAATGATAAGAAACCAGAACAGTCTCATTGCTGATATGGAGAAAGTTTTAATGATCTGGATAAAAGGTCAAACCAACCACAACATTCCTTTTAGCCGAAACTTAATCCAGAAAAAGGCCCTAACTCTCTTCAATCCTATGAAGACTGAGAGAGGTGAGGGGAAAAAAATTAAAGACTAGAAGAGATTCGTTCATGAGGTTTAAGAAAAGAAGTTGTCTTCATAACATAAAAGTACAAGGCGATGCAGCAAGTGCTATTGGAGAAGCTGCAGCAAAGTTCTCCAGAAGATCTAATTAAAATAATAAATGAAGGTGCCTACATTAATAACAGATTTTCAGTGCAGACAAAACAGCCTAATACTGAAAGATGTCATGTAGGACTTTCATAGCTAGGGAAGAAAAGTCAATTCTTGGCTTCAAAGCACCAAAGGACTGTTTGATCATTAAGGGCTAATTCAGCTGGTAACTTTCACTCAATGCCAATACACATTTACCATTCTGAAAATTGTAAGGCCCTTAACACTGATGCTAAGTCTACCCAGCTTGTGCTGTATAATGGAACAACAAAGCCTAGATGACAACACATCTGTTTACGACCTGGATTACTGAATATTTTAAGTTTATTGTAGAGATCCATGGCTCAAAAAAGAAAAGATTCCTTTCAAAATATTACTGGTGATTGACAATGCACCTGGTCACCTAAGGGCTCTGATGGATATGTACAAAGGAATTAATGTTGTTTTCATGCCTTCTAACCAATACCTATTCACAACCCATGGATAAGGACTAATTTTGAGTTTCAAATCTTATTATTTAAAAATTATATTTTGTAAGACTCCAGCTACCATAAATAGTGATTGCTCTGATGTATCTGGGCAAAGTAATTTGATAACCTTTGGGGAAAGACTCAGCATTCCAGGTGCCATTAAGAACATTCATGATTCATGGGAGGAAGTCAAAATATCAACATTAACAGGTGTTTGGAGAAAGTTGATTCAAATCCTCATAAATGACTTTGAGGAGTTCAACACTTCAGTGGAGGAAGGTACTGCAGATATGGTGGAAATAGCAAAACAACTAGAATAAGAAGTGAAGCCTGAGGCCAGGCACGTTGGATCACTACTGTAATCCCAGCACTTTGGGAGACCGAGGTGGGAGGATTTCTTGAGCTCAGGAGTTTGAGACCAGCCTGGGCAACATGGTGAAACCCCATCTCTACAAAAATAAAATAAAATAATAGCCAGGTGTGGTGGTGCACAGCTATATCCCCAGCTACATGGGAGAAAGGCTTGAGCCCTGGAGGCAGAGGTTGCAATGAGCTAAAATCACGCCACTGTACTCCAGCCTGGATGACAGAGCTAAACCCTGTCTCAAAACGAACAAACAAACAAAAAACTGGAGCCTGAAGATGTGACTGAATTGTTGCAATCCCATGATAAAACCTGAGCCAATGAGGAGTTACTTCTTACAGATGAGGAGGGAAAAGAAGTAGCTTCTTGAGATGTGATCTACACCTGGTGAAGATGCTGTGAACATTGCTGAAATAATAAGAAAGGATTCAGAATATTACATAAACTTACTTAATAAAGCATCATCAGGGTTTGTTAGGATTGACTCCAAATTTGAAGGAAGTTCTACTGTGGGTAAAATGGTATCAAACAGCATCACATGCTACAGAGAAATCTTTGGTGATAATTTTTTTAAAAAAAGAGTCAATCAATACTGCAAACATTATTGTTGACTTATTTTGGTAAATTGACATAGCCACCTCAACCTTCAGCAACTACCACCCTGATCTGTCTGCAGCCATCAACATCAAGACCCTCCACCAGCAAAAAGATTAGGACTTGAATGCACAGATGATCATTATATATTTTAGCAATAATGTATTTTTAATTAAGGTATGTATATTGTTTTTAGACACAATGCTACTGCACACTCAATAGGCTACAGTATTGTGTAAACATGATTTTTACATGTACTGAGAAACAAATAAATTACTGTTACTCAATCTATTGAGATGATTGCCTTATTATGGTGGTGTGGAACCAAACCTGCACTATGTCTTAGGTATGCCTATTTACAGGCATCATTGTCAATGTAGGGAGAGTTGTAAAGAGGCTATCACAACTGAGGTGAGAAACTATGTGACATTGTCAGCATGATAGCAGTGGAATTCATAAAAATGGTTGGATTCTGGTTGTGTTTTGAAGGAGGAGACAATGAGGTTTTCTTATTTATTATATGTGAGGTGTGAAAGAAAGAGAAGAGTGAAAGATGACTCCAAGGGGTTGGCCCGAGCAACCAGAAGGATAGAGTGGCCATTAACACATATAGGCAAGGAGATGTGTGGAACAGCTTTGGGGAAGTATATCAGCAATTCGGGTTTAGATATGTTTTGAGATTAATCTAAGATGTTCAAGTAGAGATACCACATAGTAAGTTGTTTATATGAGCCTGGAGTTTTAGGGAAGGACCTAGGATGGAAATATAAATTCGCTTTACTCATATTATTTCATGTAGTCCTCCTCACGACCCTTCCCTGTGGTTTATTGAAAAGTGGTTGTGACTTACTCATGATCACATAATTACGAAGGTACTAAATGAAATTTTGAACTCGTGTCTCCTCCCAAATCTCATACATTTTGAAAGCAAATTCTTCAAGAGAAATTATTTCCTTTTTCTCCTCTTTTTTTTTCTTTTAGTTTCATTCCTGTGACCCGTTTTATAGAAAGATCAGTATAGAATTGTAGAGAAATAGGCTTAGAAAAACTACACAGATCATGGTTAGGCTTAAAGACAGTCGGGAGGCACTTGAAAATGTTGATCCCAAAATGAGGACTTAGAAAAGATGGAGAAGCAATGAGAGAAGGGGACTCAAAGAAAAATGGGAAAGTTGACAGAGGAGGTCACTGGCTGTTATGGAAACATCATGAATATATCCATAGAGTCACTATCAACCTTATTAGACACACCACTGCCATTTTATTTATAGTAAATATATAACAACATACGTATCCCAAGTGCATTTGTACATTGAGCACATGTATTCCCAGTGCATAAGAATCCCAGTGGCCATAGAGACTATGTACATCTTTTGTTCTCATTAGATTTTGAGCTTCTCAAGGACTCGAACTTTCTGTGTCTTACTCACCTTTGTAATTTCAGCACCCTGTATAATGCCTGGCTCAGAACTGTGTAAGACAGTTACATGGATGAATGAATGGTTAAATGCTAGACATGTAAGAATTCATCCCTAGAGTTTCCTGAGGGGACATTCCAGAAAGAAAAAATAATAATTTGAGAGGAAATTAAGCATCTTGTTTTCTACCTCAACATGAAGGGTAGCAGATTTCTGTGGACATCTATTTGCATATCTTTTTCTTAAATAGGCAGGCCAATTTACATACATTTCTATGTTCAAATAAACTTGCTGTCAGTATGTAAATTACTTGGCACATTGAGTTCTTTTCTTATTTCCATTTTTTTTTCATTTTTACTGTTTCCTTTTCATACTTAATATGTATATTTTATGCAAATTATCTCCATACTTTGAAAGGGCCTTTCAATGGACTGTATTATTTTAAATGAAAACTATAACTATGTATGTATTATATGTGTAAGTTCAGTATACATATAACATATATTCTGACTTTTTATTAATCAGAATAATCACATCTTTACATTTTAGTTTAAAAAATATTTTATTTATACTCTCCTCCCTCTAAAGCACAAAATTCTGTATGCAGAGAATCCTGATTCAAGGCTTTTTCATCCACCTCTGTAACTAACCATCTCTATAACCTGAGACAAGTAATCACACCTCTGTAAATTCCAATTTATTATTTGAAAACATAGAAAGACTGAGCTTCCAAGATCATTTCCTGGTTAAAGATTTACCTACAAGCATTCATTGCACATCTAGCAGCTAGTGCAAATCTCCTGGAGACACATAACCCCAGAGACACAAGATAAAAAGCAATGTCACTGCCCAAGATACACATTGGGCTAGCTGGGGAGGACTGATGAATACAGGGGACATGAAATCATTTCCAGAGAAGAATAGAGGAAGCAACTTGAAGACATGCACAGGAAAGGTTAGTCTAAGTAGTGGGCAAATCAATGGTCTCTAGGAGCAACATGCAGTAGTTCCCGTTTGTATTAGTCTATTCTCACACTGCTAATAAAGACATACCTGAGACTCGGTAATTATAAAGGAAAGAGGTTTAATTGGCACAGTTCAACATCACTAGGGAGGATGCACAATCATGGCAGCAGGCAAGGAGGAGCAAGTCACATCTTACATGGCAGCAGGGAAGACAGAATGAAAACCATCAGATCTCTTGAGACTTATTCACTACCATGAGAACGGTATAGAGGAAACCACCCCTATGATTCCATTATCTCACACCAAGTCCCTCCCATAACACATGGGAATTATGGGAGCTACAATTCAAGATGAGATTTGGGTGGGGACACAGCCAAACCGTATCACCCTTTATCCACGATTTTGTTTTCTGTGGTTTCAGTTACCCAAGGAATACTACAATAAAACATCTTGAGATAGAAAGAGACACGCACAATTCACATAACTTTTATTACAGTATTTAATTATAATTGTTCTATTTTATTATGATTGTTAATCTAATCCTGTACCTAATTTGTCAATTATACTTGATCATATGTATAGGAAAATATAGGGTTTACTACTATTTGTGCCTTCAAGAATTCACTAGAGGTCTTGAAACCTATACCCTTCAGGGGTATATAAAGTCTCCCCTTCAAGGGAGACTTCTGTATACCCAAACAATACTAGGAACACTTTGCTTGTTTTGTGTTGTTTTTAAGTTCCATTCCTAAGCTCATTAACATCATGGTGCAATCCTTTCCTTAATAGATTTACACTGAGAAAACAAGAAAGTGTTTCATCTCCCCCAAAAAGGCCACCTCCAAAAGTTCTCTCAGTGTAGAATTTCCCTTATATTCAGGGAATAGAATGTTGCATAAATTGTCCCCAGTCCCAGAAGTCAGTGATGTAGGGATGGCAATCTCTGCCTAAAGAGGTGCCTTTCAAACAACACACGGCAGTGTCCACCAAGCAACTTATACTAATGTTGCAGGCAGGTAATTTATCCACCCACTCACTCAATACTCTAACATTTACTGAGCTCCTGCTGTATGCCAGCCACAGTCAAGGGAACATGAAAGATACAGATATATCTAAGAGGAGTGATCAGCCTCATCAGATCCAGCACTCCTATCTTATTACAAATAAATCTAATGACTCCTTTAGAAATGAAGTTCATGTATAATATAGCTTACTACCACACATAATTTTTAAAGTCAATAAAAAATCCATACAATTGTCTAAGTGTAGCAAAAAGGAGAATTACACTAAGAGGTGTGATTGTGGTAGGTACTTACCCTTACTTATAATAAAACTGTAAGGATTTTTTTTTTTAAAAGCAAGGCAATTTTTAACCAACTGTTGCTGACCCTGTTTCTTTCTGCTTGACAATTGTAAATAAGAGCTATGGGAATAACTATGCTGTGGGAGATGATTTGGGATTTTTTAGATTAGAAATGTTGAACCAATAAGTATAATGAAACTATTCCAAAATAAAAACAATCCAAAATTTGAAACACTTCTGGTCCCAAGTATTTTGGACAAGGGGTACTTAACCTGTAGTAGATTCAAGTCAGGATGCTTTAGTCAAAGGAGGTTATATCAGGGTCCTGGCCAATTAGCACAGGCAAATGGGGTAAATAAGGAAATTTTATAAAGGGAATATTTTTAAAGATGTGAAGAGATTAAGGGAAACTGACAGGGATGTTAAAGTTCCCCTGGGTAAACATGATGAGTCTGAAACTGCCCTACCAATGTGACCTGTGTACTATCTCTCAAATCTTCTGGGCTGTGCTTGTCCTGATTTGCTGACTTCAGGAGAGCCACTCTAGAGATCTCAACAATGAGAGAGAAAAGGGGGAGACAAAATAACCTAGTACCAGGAACTAGGAAGACAGTGGTTGATAATACACAGTCCTTGCTGTTAGAGACCTGAGCTGGACAGTCTAAAATATCAGTTTAATACCATTCTGTCTCAAGCTCTGTGCTAGATATTTGGGGAGACAGGAGTAAAGAGTTGATATGCACCTTGTCCTAGTGCAACTTAGAGCATCACAGTGACAATAGCCAGGTAAAAAAGCAATAATAATACAAACTAAAAACTGCCTTAGTAGGTCAACAGCAGGCTGTGTGAGCATAGTTGTTCCAAAAGAAGTGTTGCTGCTCCCATTTTACAGATGTAGAAACTGAGGCTTAGAGAAACTGTAAACTTCACTAAAATAACTCCAGCAGACAGTGCCAGGTACTGAATTGATTCTCTCTGGGGGAATGCATAGTGCTTGCTTCTGCAGTCAACTTACTTTCAGTCAGAGGGCTTTAAGCAGGAAGAGGATGGGATCTGATCCATGTTTTGATGTGCTCCTAGCTGTAGTGCTGATATGGCTTGGCTATGTCTCCACCCAAATCTCATGTTGAATTGTTGTTCCCATAATTCCCACATTTCATGGGAGGGTCCTGGAGGGTGATAATTGAATCATGGGCATGGTTACCCCCATACTGCTGTTCTCATGATTGTGAATGAGCTCTCATGAGATTTGATGGTTTTATAAGGGGCTTTTCTCTCTTCGCTCATTCTTCTCTCTCTTGCTGCCTTGTGAAGGACATGCCTGCTTCCCCTTCTGCCATGACTGTAAGTCTCCTGAGGCTTCCCCAGCCCTACAGAATTGTGAGTCAATTAAACCTCTTTCCTTTATGAATTATTCAGTTTCAGATATGTTCTATAGCAGTGTAAGAATGGACTAATACAGATGTGGAGAAAGATCAGCATTATGACATGACCTTGGATGGAGATACCACCTAGAAAGCCGATGCAGAGGTCCAGGCTAGATATGTTTGGCAGGCTCCTCATTGCACAACTCCAGAAGGAGCCATTCATAATCTGGAGGGTGGTTTTTTAAATCACTTTAACAATTAAGGAAATAGAAATGTTAGAAGGTTAAGAATATATTCAAGAATCCAATTTATACAGACAAGGACTTCAACAGCCGGGACTCCAAAACATGTGTCTGCCTCCATGTCACAGGATTTCACAATGTTCCCTTGTGTCTCCTTTTTTTTCCTTGCTATTTTTGTGGTAAGAACACTTTGGGAGGTGTTGGTTTTGTCTGTTACCTTGAGTGTGGTGATGGTATCACAATGGCATTACCATATGGTGATGCATATGTCCAAGTGCATCAAATTTTACACACGAAATATACACAGTTCTTTGTGTATCAATTATAATTCAAAAGAGCTGTTTAAAAATTTTTTTAAATCTCAGGATTTGTCCTTCCCTCTGGTAGAAACCTTAAAGATTCACTTAAGTATATTTTATTAAAAATTAATGAAAGCATTAATATCCCCATTATTTTGAAAAGGTACTGAGGCCTAGAAAAGTGACAACCTTTTTACCAAGTCACAGATAAGCAAGAGAGACAATGAAGCAGAATTTTCATAGTCTGCAGGCATCTGGTAAAAAATCTACCTGATCATTATGGCTCTTCTATTAACTCTGAAACACTTCCAGGAATAGCTAATAAAAAAATGAGCACACCTTAATGAGTAAGATCTTGAGACCTTAGGAGGGAATTAGGTAAAATTAGCATTATTAGAGGTAAAATTATTACCTGAATTAGCTTTTGTTTCTGGGATATCTAAGGTCCCTCCTGAATAAACTTCTAGAAAATAAAAAATGGGAAAAACCCATCCTGTTGCTGACTCTGGTCATTTCACAGTAACTCAATTAAGAGAAATGTTTATTGAGTATCCAGGAAGAATTCAGCTCTATGTTGGTGCTGAAGGAACAAAGGGAAGCTCTGGGATATAAGAAGCTAGCAAGGCGGGAAAGAGAAGAGTGTAACCTTGGGGCCAGAAAAATGAGGGACCTTGGGAAAGTCATAAAACCTCTTTGTCAACTTCTTGGGCAAGTTATTTTCTATTTATTTATTTATTTTTAATTATTTTGTTATTATTACTATTTTTAAGTTCCAGGGTACATGTGCAAGATGCACAGGTCTGTTACACAGGAAAATATGTGCCATGGTGGTTTGCTGTACCTAACAACCCATCACCTAGGTATTAAGCCCAACATGCATTAGCTCTTTTCCCTAATACCTTCCTCCCCTGCCCTCCCACAACAGGCCTCAGTGAGTGTTGTTTCCCTCCCTGAGTTCATGTGTTGTCATTATCAGCTCCCGCTTAAAAGTGAGAACATGTGGTGTTTGGTTTTCAGTTTCTGCATTAGTTTGCTGAGGACAATGACCTCCAGCCTCATCCATGTCCCTGCAAAGACATGATCCCATTCCTTTTTATGGCTGCATAGTATTCCGTGGTAAATATGTACCACACTTTCTTTATCCAGTCTATCATTGATTGGCATTTGGGTTGATTCCATGTCTTTGCTATTGTGAATAATGCTGCAATGAACATACATGTTCATGTATCTTTATAACAGAATGATTTATATTGCTTTGGGTATATGCCCAGCAATGGGATTGCTGGGTCAAATGGTATTTCTGGTTCTAAATCTTTGAGGAATCACCACACTATCTTCCAAAGTAGTTGGACTAATTTACATTCCCCACCAACAGTGTAAAAGCATTCCAATTTCTCTGCAACCTCACCAGCATCTGTTGTTTCTTGACTTTTTAATGATTGTCATTCTGATGGTGTGAGATGGTATCTCATTGTGGTTTTGATCTGCATTTCTCTAATGATCAGTAATGTTGAGCTTTTTTCATGTTTATTGGCTGCATGTATGTCTTGTTTTGAGAAGTGTCTGTTCATATCCTTTGCCCAGTTTTTAATGGAGTCATTTGCTTTTTTCTTGTAGGTTTGCTTAAGTTCCTTGTAGGTTCTGGATATTAGATCTTTGTCAGATGGATAGATTGCAAAAATTTTCTCCCATTCTGTAGGTTGTCTGTTTGCTCTGATGAAAGTTTCATATGCTGTGGAAAAACTCCTTAGTTTAATTAGATCCCATTTGTCAATTTTTGCTTTTGTTGCAGTTGCTTTTGGCAATTTCATCATAAAATCTTTGCCCATACCTATGTCCTGAATGGTATTGCCTAGATGTTCTTCTAGGGTTTTTATAGTTTCGGATTTTACAGCTAAGTTTTTAATCCATCTTGAGTTAATTTTTGCATAAGGTGTAAGCAAGCCATTCTGTATATGGCTAGCCAGTTCTCCCAACATCATTTATTAAATAGGGAGTCCTTTCCCCATTTCTTGTTTTTGTCAGGTTTGTTGAACATCAGATGGTTGTAGATGTGCAGTTTTATTTCTGAGTTCTCTGTTATTTTTCCTTGGTCTATGTGCCTGTTTTGGTATCACTACCATGCTGTTTTGATAACTGTAGCCTTGTAATATAGTTTGAAGTTGGGTAGAGTGATGCCTCCAGCTTTTGCTTTTTCTTTTTTTTTCTTTCTTTCTGTCTTTTTTTTTTTTTTTTTTCTTTGGATTTTTTTTCCCTTTTTGGGTTCTTTTTTTTTTCCATATAAATTTTAAAATAGTTTTTTTGTTTGGGGGGGGCAAATCACTTAGCTTAATGATGTTAGGAAAGTAAACTAACCTCTTTGAAACTGATTATTCACATCTATCAAATTGGGATAATTATTCTTACTTAGTACTGTTGGTTGTTCTAGGTAGGACTGAAATACGCATTGTACCTAGGATGGTAGCACATAGCAGTTATTGAAAATATGTTCATTTTTTCCCCACTCCACTATCCCCAAGTCCTTGGCTGCAAGAGAATATGACATGATTAAGAGGATAATGGTTCCACAGAGAAAAAAGATTAATAAATAATTATAGCAAGAATCCTAGATGAATCGGTTGATCCATATCTGAATACCATTTGCAACTCAAGAAGTCAGTCAGTGGGCTTTCCTATACCTTTGAAAACCTGGCACATTTGCCTTCAACTCCCTCAACCCCAAAGCCATCACCTCTCAAACTCTGTGCCTTTATCAAAGACTTTTCTCCTAATTTCAGGACAATTACATTCTCCTGATCTCTTCCTCATCTTGGGCTCTCCCTTCCTGCAGTGCTGCCTCTGGCCAGCCCTACATCTACTCAGGCTATATCAGGGGAAAACAGCTCCCAATATTTCAATGTAAGTTCTTTTCTATTTTCCCTAAGTGTTGGCCAGTCTGAGAATTAAAGGGAAAGAGTACAAAAGAGAGAAATTTTAAAGCTGGGTGTCTGGAGGAGACATCACATGTTGGCAGGTTCTGTGATTCCCCCGAGCTGTATTTTTATTAGCAATTTTCAAAGGGGAGGGGTGTACAAATAGGGTGTGGGTCACAGAGATCACATACTTCAAGGGCAACAAAAGATCACAAGGCAGAAGATCAGGGCAAGATCACAAGGTCAGGATGAAACTAGAATTACTAATGAAGTTCCATGTCCCACTGTGCATGCATGGTCATTGATAAATATCTTACCAGGGTTCAAGAGCAGAGAACCAGTCTGACTAGAATTCACCAGGCTGAAATTTCCTAATCCTAGCAAACCTGAGGGTGCTGCAGGAGGCCAGGGTGTGTTTCATCCCTTATCTGCAACTGCTTATGTCAGACACTCCCAGAGCGGCCATTTTAGAGGCTCCCACCTCAGGAATGAATTCTTTTCCCAGGGCTGTTAATTATTAATATTCCTTATTGGGGAAAGAATTCAGCCATATTTCTCTTACCCATATTTGGTAATGAAAGAAATATGGCTCTTTCCTGCCTGGTTCCCAGGCAGTCAGACCTAATGGTTATCTCCCTTGTTCTCCGAACATTGCTGTTATCCTGTTCTTTCTTCAAGGTGCCCAGATTTCATATTGTTCAAACACACATGCTTTATGAAACTTGTGCAGTTAACGCAATCATCACAGGGTCCTGTGGCGACATACATCCTCAGCTTATGAAGATGACGGGATTCAGAGATTAAAGTAAAGACAGGTATAGGAAATTATAAGGGTATTGATTGGGGAAGTGATAAATGTCCATGAAATCTTCACAATTTATGTTCTTCTGTCACAGCTTCAGCAGGTCCCTCTGTTCAGGGTCCCTGACTTCCCGCAACAAGGCTGCTTTTCAGTGTCTGCCCAACACTCTTGAGCTATGATAGAGCACACAAATGCCTGCCTCCTCCAGGCCCTCTCTCCCTCTCCCATCCCTCCTAGTTATCCCATCTCTCACTACCAGGAAATTCTAGTTCTTCTATTATTGAGGTCTGACCCACTCCCCTACCATCCTCTCATGTCAAAACAGACCATCTGAGAGAAATTCTGAGTAATGAAAGTTTCTTACTCCAGCTACACATTATTTTTTGTTACATTTACTGTTACGGTTGCTGCTGCTGATCAACTGCATGCTCTTTGTTTGAGAACATAAAAGGTCAAAGAGCACAGGCTCTGGAGCAGGCCACTTGGGTTCAAATCTTGGTTCTGCCACATGGTGACGTGGGACAGTAATTTAATCCACCTGAATGCCTCCATTTTATTTGTTTATTTTTTTAAATGTGTAAATTTAATTTTTTTAACTTTTATTTTAAGTTCAGGGGTACAAATGCAGGTTTGCTACATAGGTAACTTGTGTCATGGGGGTTTGCTGTACAGATTATTTTATCACCCAAGTACTAAGCCTAGTACTCATTAGTTATTTTTGCTCATCCTCTCCCTGCTCCCACCCTCTACCTTCCAAAAGGCCCCAGCCTGTGTTGTTCCCCTTTGCCTGTCAATGTGTTTTTATCATTTAGCTCCCACTTTTAAGTGAGAACATGTGGTATTTGGTTCTCTGTTCCTGTGTTAATTTGCTAAGGAAAATGTCCTCCAGCTCCATCCATGTCCCTGCAAAGACATGATCTCATTCTTTTTCATGGCTGCATAGAGTTCCATGGTATATCAATGGTAGACTGGATAAAGAAAAATGTGGTACATATGTACCATGGAACACTGTATTAGTCCATTCTCACGCTGCTAATAAAGACATACCAAGACTTCGTAGTTTATAAAGAAAGCGAGATTTAATGAACTCACAGTTCCACATGGCTGCAGAGGACTCACAGTCATGGCAGAAGGTGAAGGAGGAGCAAAGCCATGTCTTACTTGGCAGCAGACAAGAGAGCATGTGCAGGAGAGCTCACTTTTATAAAACCATCAGATCTCATGAAACTTATTCTCTATCAGGAGAACAGCTCAGGAAAAAGTCGCCCCCATGATTCAATTATCACCCATGGGGTCCCTTTCAAAACATGGGATTATGGGAACTATTATTCAAGATGAGACTTGGGTGGTGACAAAGCCAAACCATATTAAATACTATGCAGCCTCCATTTTAAAACAGGGATAATAACAAAACCTACCTCTTAGGGTTTCTGTGAGGATAAAATGAGTCAACCTATGTTAAATCCTTTAAAATAATTTTAAAGTATAATTATAAAGTATATAAAGTATAAAGTATAAGTATAATTTTAAAGTATTTTAAAAATATGTACCAAGTGCATATTTTTTACCTAATGCAAGTCACATAACATCTCCAAGTCCCTCTTTTATTATGTATAAAACAGGGATATTTGATGCCCACCTTGAACGTTGTAGTAAGAATTAATGTGAAAATATGTATTAAACAAGGGTCTGGCACTTCAGTGGTACTCACTATATTGTCATGTTCATTCCTAGTTTAAAAGTTTTGTTAATGCTCTATGAAAATTTTTGCCTACATTGAGCTGCAGAAACACTCTAACATCATCTTGGTGCTTTCTTACTGAAATATACAAAACTACTAACCTCTGATTCCAAACTAACCTCTGAATATTGTTCTCTCATTTTATTTTTTAGCTTCTCAATCTGAAAGCAGCAATTTGATTTTCCTGAGTTCTAACCATGTAAACCATGCTGGATTCAAGGTGGATGGATTGATTTTCATCCTCATCCAATGTAATGGAGAACACAGACTAGCAGGTACAAATGAGGTTTGACTATTTCCAGTGATTTTACTTCTGCCAAAGCTTCCAGAGAGCCTCTCGTGCATCAAGATTGAGGTTTAAGGGAGCGGGGCAAGAGCCATTGCCCAGCTAACCTTCACCCTAGTGTGGCACACTGCTTGCACTCTGAGCCAGTGTTCTTATCTAGAAAACGGCCAGAATAGTAGCTACCTCATGGTGTGTAATGGGATCACATGAGATAATTCATTTAATGTGCTTAATATAGTGCTTGACATGATAATGTTTGAAATTGTTTTGATGATGATGATTTAAGTGTTCCCCAAAGACTTCAATAATCAAAGGAAAAAACGTTTTTCTTACCCTCTAGGCATCTTCACAAGCCCTTTCTTCAATTCTGTCATTCTAAAAACTTGCATTCTGGGGTGTAAAGTCTGACTCCTACTGAAAAGTGAGAAAATCCCTCAAAATGAACTTCACAAGCTAAAGTTAAAAATAGGCTTGCCAGTCAGACACAGGAAAGACTCCACAGAGAATCCCAGACCCTCAATCCCCCAAAACAGAAGCTCCATCCAGGGCTGGACTAGCAGTCTAGCAAGGAATATAGTGGCAAGCGTGGTTTCCTAGAGATGACGCAAAGTACTAGCACAAACTGGGTGGCTTAAGAGAACAGAAACATACTCTCTCATAGAGCTGGATGTCAGAAATTTGAAATTGAGATGTAAGAAATCCTTCCATGCCTCCTACTAGGTTCTGGTGGCTCCCAGCAATGCTTGGAGTTCCTTCTTGATGCATCGCTCCAATCTCACCTCTTTCTTTACATGGGCTTCTCCTGGGGAGTGCCTCTCTGTAGCCTCTCTTTTTCTTATAATTACACCAGTCACATTAGATTTAGAGCCCATCCTAATCCAGTATGATCTCATCTTACCCAATTATACTTACAAAGACCTTGTTTCCAATTGAGGTCACAATCTGAGGTTCCATAAGTTTGGAAGACACAATCAAACTCAGTAAAGTAGCTCAGAGTCAAGGCTCCAAATTCAGACAGGCTTAGGTACCTGTCCTAGTGGCCTCACTAACAGACCTCATGAATTTGTCCCCCAATTTCTGTACAGAGAAAGTAAGAATAGCAATGGGACCCACTGAATTGTGGTGAGAATTAAACAATAACAACAAAAATCAGTAACATTGACTGAGGGTTCACCATCTGTCAGATTGTTCTAAATTTTTCTTTTTCATTAACTCACTAATACTCATAGCAGCTTCATGAGATAATAGAATCATTATCCCTATTTCTCAGATGAGAAGGCTGAGACCTGAGAAGATTAAATGATTCTCACAAAGTCCCGCTACTGGATTTAAATTCAGCAGTCTTGTTTTTACAAAAATATCCTTAGCAGAGCTCCCAAAAATCTAGGAACTGTCCAATAAATGTGACTCTCTTTTATTAGTACAGCCAGAGTCCATCCTCTACCCCACATCTGTTGCAGCTCAGGGTCAACCCAGGTTGCTCCTATCTGTCCCCAGAGTTCAATGCTTGACCACACTAACTATCTCACCTCATCTAACAACCATTAATCACACAAGCACAACATAAAAATAATACAAGTGTTGGAGACAGTTATTTCTAGTAGTAATCTCAGAGTACATGCATACAAAATAGACATCCCTGACTCAATTAGGAAGCTTGGATAATGGAATATCTTCAGCCACATGGGGAGTGCTCCTGGTGGCCAAGTAGCAACTTCCTGGAAGTTGGACCCAAAAGCAATAGCCAGGCTCAGACCTCTATCCAGGCCACTTTCCCAGGTCCTGGAACATAGACACCTCCAAGACTCCAAGCCATATCTGGAGCACCTGATCAGGTTAGCTCAGACTCCAGAACCATTATCCTTCTTCTCTATGCCTGTCTTCCCCTTCCAAATCTGATAGCTTTTTTAAGCCTAGACTTATAAAGGTTGTTACAATAGCTTCTCTCTTAATATATGCTGCCACTTACCCTGTACCCTCACTAAGTAAATCGCCCCCACCCCCATGCATCCAGAGAGCCCTTACCCCTCCCCAACCACCACCAAGGAGACCACCACGAGGGAGCAGCAGCTGGTTCCCTGACACATCTCTTACTATGGCTAAGACATGTGGGTGCATCTCACAGATCACTAAATACATGGAGTTTGTCTCAGAGACCTTCTGACTCTTGCTTTTTGGGTCCTGTTAACAACTTTTGTAATTTCACTCCTCTTTCCTGGTATACAGTGGTGATATGGTTTGGCTGTGTCCCAACCCAAATCTCACCTTGAATTGTAGCTCCCACAATTCCCATGTGTTGTGGGAGAGACCCAGTTGGAGATAATTAAATGATGGGGCAGTTTCCCCCATCCAGTTCTCTTGGTAGAGAATAAGTCTCACAAGACTTGATGGTTCTATAAATAGGAGTTCCCCAGCAGAAGCTCTCTTGCCTGCCACCATGTAAGACATGACTGTGCTCCTCAATCACCTTCCACCATGATTGTGAAGCATCTCTAGCCATGTGCAACTGTGAGTCAATTAAACCTCTTTACTCTATAAATTAGCCAGTCTTGGTTATGTCTTTATCAGCAGCATGAGAACAGTCTAATACAAGTGGCCTCTTTCATGTATTCAGATATTTATTCATTCATTCAACCAATAATTTGCTGAACATCCAATTGTGTGTAGGCCCTGTGTCAGTTTTTTTTTTTTTTTTTTTTTTTTGACACAGAGTCTCACTCTGTCACCAGGCTGTAGTGCTGTGGTGCAACCTCGGCTCACTGCAACCTCCGACTCCCTGGTTCAGGCAAATTCTCTTGCCTCAGGTTCCCGAGTAGCTGGGATTACAGGCACGCACATCCATGCCTAGCTAATTTTTGTATTTTTAGTAGAGACAGGGTTTCACCATGTTGGTCAGGATGGTCTCGATCTCTTGACCTCATGATCCACCCGCTTCAGCCTCCCAAAGTGCTGGGATTACAGGTGTGAGCCACTGTGCCCAGTTTTCAGTTGCTTTTGTATACTTACAGATTCACTATTTTACTCAATATCCATGAATCTACTCTGTGCCTACCACCATATTATGTGTATGACTATAAAGATAAATAAAGCATCATCTAGACATAAAATCCTGAATAAAAATCTCACTGTCTAGTGGAACTGAGTACTATATAAAAATACACACTGCAATTCAGTAGGCACATGCTATATGTGAAGTAAGAACAAAATTAGGTAGAAAAGCAAAGAAGGTGATAAATAATTTTACCACCCTCTCGCTGTACCTACCATTCTATTCCCTTACAAAGGTGAGGGTTGTGTTAATTAATTTGAGTGTGGCAATTGTTACACAATCTACGTATACATCAAATCATCATATTGTGCACTTTGAATATATACAATTTTTATTTGTCAGTTATATCTCAATAAAGCTGGAAAAAATTCTGAGTCAAACTTTTTCTCAGCTAACTGTGACACTGAGAAGTCGTAACACAGACTGTGTTGCAATAGCAAAACAAACTCCAAAATCTCAGTGACTGAACTCAACAAAAGTTTATTTTTACTCATGCAGTATGTCATCCAGGGTGTCTGACCAATACTGTCACTGGAGACTCAGACTAACAAATGCTTTATCATCCCAAAAGGAACCTTAGTTGTAACTCATACAAGAAAAACAGGTAGAAGAAGGATCACAAACTAGCTCTTAAATGCTTCAGTCCAGAAGTTATTTTGGCCAGACAGAGCCATATGGTTCTGTCTATCTGCAAGAATGTATAAGCATTTGTGTGTATACGGGAGGAGGCACATTGATAATCAATGAGCAGCAGTAAAGTCTGCCACAAAAAAACTTTAAATATCTAATTTTTAGAAGTAAATGTTATTGTGTATATTTAAATATACAACATGATGTTATGGATAGTAAAAAGATGAAACAAATTACCATATGTATTATTTTACATAGTTACCTTTTTTGTTTGTTTGTGTGGCAAAAAGCAGCTATAATCTATAGGCACATTTTGGAGATATTGTGGGTTCAGTTCCAAGCTACCTCAATGAAGCCAATATTGCAATAAAGAAAGTCATACAAATAGTTTGGTTTCTCAGTGCATATAAAAGTTACATTCACACAATACTATAGTCTATTAAGTGTGCAATAGCATTATGTCTAAAAAATAAATATACTGGCTGGGCATGGCGGCTTATGCCTGAAATCCCAGCATTTTGGGAGGCCGAAGCCCAAGGATCATCACTTGAGACCAGGAGTTTGAGACCAGCCTGGGCAACATGACAAAACCTCATCTCTTAAAAAAAAAATTGGCTGGGCATGGTCGCAAGAGCCTGTAGTCCCAGCAACTTGGGAGGCTGAGGTTGGAAGATCCCTTGAGCCCAGGATGTGGAGGCTACACCAAGCCGAGATTACACCTCTGCACCCAGCTTGAGTGACAGAGTGAGACCATGTCTCAAAAAAAATGTATACAATTTAATTTAAAAATATTTTATAGCTAAAACATGGTAATGATTATCTGTGCCTTTGGCAACTCATGAAGGTTTTGCTGGTGGAGGGTCTTGCCTTGATGTTGATGGTTGCTAACTGATCAGGGTGGTGACTGCTGAAGGCTGGAGTGATGTGTCAATTTCTTAAAATAAGACAAAAATAAAATTTGCCACATCAATTGACTTTTATTTTAACTAAAGATTTCTCTGTAGCATATGATGCTGTTTGATAGCATTATATCTACAATATAACTTCTTTCAAAATTGGAATCAATTCTCTGAAACCTGCTGTTGCTTTATCAACTAAGTTTATGTAATATTCTAAATCCTTCTTGTTACTTCAGCAATGTTCACAGTATCTTCACCAGGAGTAAATTTCATCTTCAGAAACAACTTTCCTCTTCATCCATTAGAAACAATCTTCATGGTTCAAGGTTTATGATGAGATTGCAGCAATTCAGTCACATCTTCAGGCTCCACTGCTTTCTAGTTCTCTTGCTATTTCCACCAAATCTGCAGTTCATTCTTCCACTAAAGTCTTGAACCTCTCAAAGTCCTCCATGAGGATTAGAATCAACTTCCTCCAAACTTCTGTTAATGTTGATATTTTTACCGCCTCCCATGAATCATGAATGTTCTTAATGGCACCTAGAATGATGAATTCTTCCAAAAGATTTACTTGCCCAGATCCTTCAAAGGAATCACTATCTATGGCAGCTGGAGCTTATGAAACGTATTTTTTAAATAATAAGACCTGAAAATCTAAATTAGTCCTTGACTCATGAGTTGTAAATAGGTGTTCTGTTAGCAGGCATGAAAACAACTTAAATCTCCTTGGACCGCTCCATCAGAGTTCCTGGTTGACCAGATGTGTGGCCAATGAGCAGTAATATTTTGAAAGGAATTTTTTTTTTTTTCTGAGTCATAGGTCTAAATGGTGAGTGTGTAACATTCAGCAAACCATGCTTTAAACAGACCTGCTGTCATCCAGGCTTTGTTCTTCCATTTCTAGAGCATAGGCAAAGTAGTTTTAGCATCATTCTTAGAGGCCTTAAGATTTTCAGAATGGTAAACAAGCACTGGCTTCAACTTAAAGTTAACAGCTGCATTAGCCCTTGATGAAACAGCTTGCCTATCCAGTGAAGCTTTGAAGTCAAGAATTGACTTTTCTTCTCTAGCTATAAAAGTCCTACATGGCATCTTCTTTCAATATAAGCCTATGTCATCTACATTGAAAATCTGTTGTTTAGTGTAGCCACCTCGTCAATGACCTAGGCTAGATCTTCTGGATGACTGGATGCAGCTTTTCCATCGGCACAAGCTGCTTTAACTTGTACTTTTATTTTATGGAGATGACTTCTTTCCTTAAACCTCATGAACTAACCTCTGCTAGCTTCCAACTTTTTGTCCTCAGCCTCCTCATCTCTGTCAGCCTTCATAGAATTGAAAAGAGTTAGGGTCTTTCTCTGGATTAGGCTTTAGCTTAAGGGAATGTTGTAGCCAGTTTGATCTTCTATCCAGACCATTAAAACTTCCTCCATAAGAGCATAAGGGTGTTTTACTTTCTTATCATTTGTGCAGTCACTGAAGTAGTACTTTTAATTTCCTCAAAAACTTTTTCTTTGCATCCACAACTCGACTAACTGATTGGTGCAAGAGGCCTAACTTTCTGCCTATCTCAGCTTTCAACATGCCTTTTTCACTAAGCTTAATTACTTCTAGCTTTTGATTTAAAGTTAGAGACTTGTGACTCTCCCTTTGACTTTAACACTTAGATGACATTGTAGGATTGTTAATTAGCCTAATTTCAAGATTGTTGTCTCAGGGACTAGGAAGGTCTGAGAACAGGGAGAGAGGTTGGGAAATAACTGGTCATTGGAGCAGTAAGAACCACACAACTTGTGTTGATTTAATTCACCATTTTATATGGGCACAGTTCACAGCATTCAAAAAAAATTATAGTAGTAACATCAAAGATCACTGATCACAGATCACCAGAACAGATATAATAATAAAAAGGTTTGAAATATTGTAAGAATTACTAACATGTGACACAGAAACACAGAGTGAGTAAATGTTGTTGGGAAAATGTCACCAATAGACTTGCTTTATGCAGGGTTTCCACAAACCTTCAATTTGTAAAACACATGATATCTGAAAAACACAACAAAGCAAAGCACAATAAAGTGAGGTTTGCCTGTGCTCATTTAGCATGAATCCCAAATGCAGGAAAATTTGATTATCTATCATCCTCATGTTAGAATTTTTAAGTTGTCTAGTCCAATAACCTAATTTTATAGACAGCCAAAAGGTAGGGCTCTCCTCTTCCAAATTATTTAATTTCCAACTAATATCTTCTTACCTTCTAGTCTTTCCATCATCCACAAGGATATTAAGGAGGATTTATGGTCCTTCATATGGATATCAGCTTTTGAAAGATGTAAAGGATTAAAGTAGAGACTGTAATAATAAATTAAGATGGTATATATAAGCTGAACTATATCAATAATTACATAAACATAAATTAGTCAAATTCACCCATTAGGTGATAAAGAATGACAGGTCAGATTTAAACAATACAAATATATGGTATTTAGAAAAATATATGGGTATGCAAAATAAAGTGTATATGAAGTTAAAAGTAATCAAGCAAAAGTTCATGTATTCTATTGAGCTCAGCATTTCTCAACTTCAACACTTTTAACATTTGAGGATAGATAATATTTTAAGTGTATAATCCTGTATATTATAGAATATTTAGCACCATCCCTGAACTCCCCTGCTGTGTAACATCCCCCTCCCCTGCTGTGTAAACCAAAAATATCTTAAGATATTGCCAAGTGTCCCCTGGTGAAGGTGCAAAATTGCTCCCAATTGAGAAACACTGGCCTAAAACAGGTTAGTTTTCCTATTTATTCATCAGTAAGAGGGCATTAATCATAATATCTTTCCTCCAAGACGGTTATGAGGGTTTTATGAATTTATGGAAAACTCTTGGCGCAGAATGAGTATTGAAGTCATTTAAGAAACTGCTGTCATTTCAGTAGTAATGGTGGAAAGAATAGGAATAGGAGTATTATTGTAGTAAGGGTGTCTTCTTACAAAGGGTACCTTTCCAACTTATACTCAAAACAGCAAATAGACTCTTCCATAACGGGGGAAATCTACTCATTTATTTAATCCTTGTATCTGCAGCAGGGATTGAGCTAGACTCTGGGAACAAACTCATAAATACTTGCAGTAAGGTTATAAAAGTGATAAGATGAAACCAAAGATGAAAAACAGGAGAGACAGAGAAAAAAACAAGGATAATAGAAATCTACTGAAACACAGAAAGACAGAGAGACATGTAGGCAGACAGACCAACAACGGTTACTATTTATTAGGCCACCTCAAATCCTAATATGAGCCTGAAGACCCTCAGCTTCAGGGACTCAATTTATATTGCTCCTTAGTTTAGCAACACAGAGCTCAGTAAACTAAAATAAAACATAAGCCCAGCCTGAAATTTCTCCTGAGATACTTGAGATAACTAATTAGAAAATGACCACTAGGAATACCCCACCATACCAAGACTCACAGGATTCTGAAAGACAAAGCCTCACTAACAGTGGGTTCACAAATCAAATAGAAAACTGCCTGGCAGAGTTAACATTTTTGATAATGGTGATGGTGAAGACAGAGCTGACATTTTTTGAGCAATTTTGTGTCATGCTCTTTTAATTATTTCAAATATAAATATAAATATAATATATCAATATATCAATATGTTCATTTTATGTTTGAAGAAAGGGAGGCTTTAAAAGTTAATTAGTGTATTCAACTAGTTTAAGATAACTCAGCTAATACATAGGAAGCTTGAGATTCAAACCATGCATTCTGACCTCAAAATGTTTTCTTAACCCTTTCTAGATTGCTTCTTCATATAATAGACAAGCAAACTATGACTAATGTCAGAAAACAAGAAATTAGAAACGTAAGAAAAAAACAGTTGGAAAGAAGGAACAGATACATAGAACTTCTACAGAGAAACAAAGCAGTTATTGAAGTTGAAAACTCAGTGGACAAGTTAAACAGTAAATTAGACACAATTAATTATTTAGAGAGAGCCATGTAAGGAAAAACAGATCTGAGGAAAATACCATATCGCTGCAAAAAGAACCAAAGAGGTAGCAACCGAATAAATTGTGTCATTCCAGCATGTCTATTAGTAGTTACGCAAGGAATAAAAAAAACAGATAAAATGAGACTAAAATGATGATGTCTGAGAGTTTTCCAGAGTTGAGGAAAACCATGAATATTCACATTAAGAAGAACATTGAGTTATATAAATGACAAACAAAACAAGATACACATCTAGAAATCTTATTGAAAAATTCAGGAAACCAAAGACAAAGAGGAGGTCTTGGAAGCAATGAGGTAGGAAAAAAAAGACAGATTCGCTAAGAAAGAATATGTTTCAGACCAACATTAGCTTCTCTACACCAACATTAGAAACTGATAAACAGCAAAATAATATGATTGAAACTCTGGGAAAGTAAACTATCAGCTTAGAATTCTATACCCACTTAAACTGTCATTCAAGACTGACACTGTAATAAAGAAATTATAAGAAAATTTGAGAGACATAATCACTAACAGATCATCACTAAAAATAAATGAATAAATAAAGCACTAAACAATGTACTCCGTGAGGAAAGAAAGTAAACCCAGAAGGATGATACATGCTGCAAAATGGAATGATGAATTTTAAAAATGGATAAACTTGTAAGTAAACCTAAACAATCAAACGTCAGACAACAATGGTTTTGATCCACTTAGAAGTATCAAAACAAGGGGAAATTAACAATAAAAGATCAACACATAAAATGAATGATGAGAGATTGGAGGAGTTAAAGAACTTTAAAGTCTTTGCATCATTCTAAAGTAGGGAGGGAGAGATACTGATTATCATAAACTGTTCTAAAGTACACTAAAAGAATGGAAACAGCATCAGAAAGAAACAAAGTAACATAATGATTTTACTTTAAGTAAACTTTGTGTTTTTGCAAATTCAAAACAATCCCCATCCAGGAACAAATTCTAAACAGAGAAAGTTACACCTTAGCAAAGATTTGCAGGGGTCAAGATGTGTTTTGGATAAACAAAGAGGCTCTAACTAGAGTCTGATATCAGGAATCAGAGAATAGTACTTCAGAATTGGAGTATCAAACCTCCTGCATTCTGAGCATTGCCTATATGTGTTACCTTAAGAAAAACTCCCAAACTGGAGACTTCATGCAGCAAAACTTTATTTTTGCAATTCTAACCTGGTTTGGGAAAACTCTTCAGGGTTCTGAGAAATCAGTACTAAACTTTGTCAGTGAATACCATTTGTCTTAGTCCATTTTCTGTTCCTATAGCAGAATACCACAGACTGGGTAATTGATAAAGAATGGAGGTTTATTTTGGCTCATGGTCCTGGATGCTGGCAGGTCCAAGAATATGGTTCAAGCATCAGACTAGGGCCTCCTGCTGCTTTATAACATGGTGGGAGATATCACATGGCCAGAGAGGAAGCCAAGCTTGCTTTTTATAACAACTCGCTCTCATGATAACTAACTCCCTCCCACAAAAACTGGCATATTCCTTTAAGAATGACTTTAATCCTTTCATGAGAGGCCACACAACCAAAGCACCTCCCACTAGGCTCCACCTCCCAACACTGCTACAGTAAGAAATTAAGGTTCTAACACCTGAACTTTTGGTGGATACATTCAAACTATATAACTACCATAACATTAGTAAGATGAATATGAGAATTGTTAGGGAGCTTCTCAAATCTCCACATGGAAGCAGCACAGCCACTCTCCTTCTCGATTCGTTAGTCAGAACTTGTCACATGAATCTGCCCAACTGCAAGGGGATTAGAAAGTCCAGTTACCAAAATGCCAAGGAAAACAGGGAAAACTAGCAGGCATTAATAATGTGTACCTCACCATTTCACAAAATTCTAAGGTGCCATACTTTTTATGCCAGGTTAAAATAGATGAAATGTGTTTCATATTAAAAATAAATAGATAAGCTTAGAGTCCTTTTCCCACATCTCTGGATTTTTCTTTAGTCCTAGAGATCTGAATGATTACTGCAAATGAGAATAATATTTGATTATGTTAGAGTACTTAATTTATAAATATATATTACAAGGTATTATGTTGCAATGCTTAATGTCATACATTTATTTATTGAACACTTATTATGTGCCAGATATCATAGACAAGGTGAATTACTTCTTCCATTTTGAATCTGCAAATGGAAAATAAAAACTCAGGACCCCAATTCACTACGCCAAAAGAAAAAAATTAAGCTGAAAGCTAAGTCATTTAAGAAGCTGCCTTTTCTTTTGTTACTAAGCAGATAGCTATAGATAAAAGGTTAAATATCTCCACAGGTAGGATGTATGTTCACCTTATCCTATGTAAAGTACTAGATTTACTGAGCACAAGAGAAATACATAATTAACTCTTCCACTATCTGCTCCTTTTCTCTTATAACATGTGGATTATCATACCCTCCCTCTTTCTTCTCTAGCCCACTTTTCCCCTGTACCTGTTGAAGCCCTCAAAATCATCTTTGGAGAAAGGCACAGGCCACAGACTCTTTCTGTGATTCCATGTTTATTTTTTCCAGGCACGTCCTTAAGTTTGTCAAAATAAACTAAATTGATTGAGACCTGTCTTAGATACTTTTTGGTTTAAAATTCCAAGGTATTAGAGGCTCATAGATGTTAAATAACTTAATTAAGATACCCAAAATAGTAAAAGACAAAGTAAGTTCTTCAGTCTTGGTTTCCAACATCAAGTGTAGGACTATCATCAGAATACGATATTTTCACTCTTACGGCTGTACTGTCAAAACTGTCTATGCAAGTAAATAATTGTGCAGCAAAACATATCCACCTTCAGCTGTTCATGCCACCTTCAGGCTTGTTCACGCCACCTTCAGGCTGACTCCCTGGATGGTGTTCATTTGTTTGTATCTTTGTTTTGTTTTGTTTTTCTGTACTTGGACACTCTTTCTTAACTGGTATTAAATTTGATCTTCAGATGTAGAATACTTACATTTGGCTTTGGAAAAATTCTCAGTATCCTTTGTCTATCAAATCAGTGGCTGCCTTTGACATACCCTCCAAGAGTCTAGTGGACATGCCCTCTGTTCAGCCCTCCTCTACCACTTTAAGAAAGGCTTGCCACGCCGGGCGTGGTGGCTCAAACCTGTAATCCCAGCACTTTGGGAGGCTGAGACGGGTGGATCACGAGGTCAGGAGATCGAGACCATCCTGGTCTACACGGTGAAACCCCGTCTCTACTAAAAATACAAAAAACTAGCCGGGCGAGATGGCGGGTGCCTGTAGTCCCAGCTACTCCGGAGGCTGAGGCAGGAGAATGGCGTAAACCCGGGAGGCGGAGCTTGTAGTGAGCTGAGATCGCGCGACTGCACCCCAGCCTGGGCGACAGAGCAAGACTCCGTCTCAAAAAAAAAAAAGAAAAAAAGAAAGGCTTGCCCCCTTCTGGAGTGTGTAGAGGAAGTTGTTCATCTTTCCCTTATCCCACTTTACATCTTTGGTTTTAATGGAAATTTGTGATACCTGGAATTTTGGCTATAATGATTGGGTATGCAACCCAGAGTGGTCCGAACAGGGAGTTTTCAAACTATAACAGAAAAAGGAGAAGAGGAGGTTAGAGACAGAAACAGAAAGGAAGGAAGGGAGAAAGAGAGAAAAAAAGAGGGGTTTATTAGTTGTTAAGTTAAACACTTTAACTTAATCATCTTTTTTAAAGGACCTATCTCCAAATATAATGCTTAGGTAGTAAATAGGGGTTAAGAGCTTCAACATAGGAGTTTTGAGAGGTCACAAGTCAGTCCATAACTTGCAATGAGAAGGGGAGAATGAAATGAGATAGAAATAGAAATACACACACAGAGAGAGACAGAGATTGAGAGAGAAAGTAAAAGAGAGTCTTTTCTCTACAGTCTAGAGCAGTGAGGCAGAAAAGGGAAGGAGACGTGGACGCACATAAAGAAACAAGGGTGGGTGAGCAAAATATTCTGGTTGGTAATTTTCTGGTTTTACTTTATCTTTGTCTTATTTATGGTTTCTGTGGCATTCAATAAATTCCTTGAGCCCATCGAAAATGAATTTCCGTTATGAATAATCAAAGTCCCCTGACCACTACGAAGAGGCTTGATTCAAATCTGGACTCCAAATCTGCTCGGTCTTGACATGTCAACATCAGTATAAGCCTTCTGGAAGGAAATCCCAAGATTTGGGAGGTGAGGGCTATATCTAAATTGTCTTCCTAGACAGAAATGTTCACACACAGATATGACCCTCTGAAATGGTACTGCTGACATGAAGGAATGGTTTCATTATTCAAATTCTGAATAGATTTTAAAAACAGGCAAAGGATATTATAAAATTAAATTATTATAAACATTAAAAAATACTTATTCTCATTACTTATCAAGGAAATTCCATTTTAAACCACAATGACATATTACTTTTCTCCTCTTGGCTTTGGCCAGAGTGTGAGGAAAGGAGCACCCTAATCTATTGCTGGCAACCATTATAAATTAGAAAATTCATTCTAGAGTGCAATTTGGCAATGTATTTCAAAAATCTTTGATCCAAAAATTTTACTTCTACAATTTTTATTGGAAAGAATTCTTCCTTAGAAAAAATGATTTTGGGGCTACTTACAAATTTGTATTTGCAAGAATATTTATGAACTATAATGTATTATGAAGACATTTGGAAATCACATAAATATTGATCAATAGGACATCAAGGGCAAAGCCACTTAAGTATATACAATACTTTGTTTTAAGCTCTTTTACTTAAAAGTGACAGAATGGACAGAATGCCATTACTAGCTAAGTAAGATAAAATACTAAGTATCTAATACTAATAGTATACTAATTCTGAGATAAATTACTAGTTACATTACTACTAAGATAAAATCAGTAATTTAGTGTTTATATAACCAAAATCTCCAATAGTAGATTGGGTTTCAGGTACTGATGAACCATGAATTCAAGTGATTAATTTAATAAATGTTTGTTGTGCACCTATTATATGTCAGGCAGTGGTTGAGGTTCTTAAGACACACTAACGAACCAAATAGAAAAAGTAATCCTGTCCCCAAAAGCTTGTACTTTATAGTATGTGATGGGGTGAGGGAGTAGATGATGAACAAGTAAATTATGTAAAATGATGGAAGATGATAGCTGCTGTCAGAACACAAGATACAATAGAATATCGAAATGATTGTAATTTATGCATAAATTGCAGGGTTAAACAATTGGCTACTTAGTGCATGCCTCTTCGAAAAGATGAACGTTGAGTAGAAACTTGAAGGAGATAATAAAGGAATTAGCCAAGGAAATACTGGGGAAAAAACCATTCCAGTTAAAGCCAATGGCTAGAGTTAAAAGTTTCAATATAGATTCATGGTTGATGTGTTCTGAGAACCTCTGAAGGCTTCTGGGGCTAGAGTGAAGTGAGATTGAGGGAAAGTTACAGAAGAGATAGCAAGGAACCAAATTAGATAGACCTTTGTAGACCGTTGTAAGGGCTTTGATTTTTACCCTGGGATATACAAGGAGTCATTGCAGGACTTTGAGTAGAAGAGGAACATGGTCTCTTTACTTGTTTGAAGGATCACCATATATTATTTCCCAGGCAGGGAGCAAGGACAGCATCGGAGTGTCTCTGTGAATCTCCCAGTGGGGAATGGCGGTGGGTCTACCCAGGGTGTCATCAGAGGGCATGGTGAGTGTAGTTGGACTCTGGGTACATTTGAAGAAACTTACAACAGAATTTATGGACATACTGTTCGTTTAGTGTAAGTGAGAGGGGTCAGGGTCTTTGAGAAACTATGAGGATAGGGATGTGGAAGGCTGTGAGTGGAGCAGGCTGGGGTGTAGAGGAGATGAGGAGTTCAGCTGAGGATATGAAATGTTGTTATCAGAGAGCAGCAGCCTTTTCCTGTAGGTCCTGCAGAAAAGCCTAAGGGAGGATCCTGGCCTGGCATCTGTGAAGCCGAACCACAGGAAACAGTTCCTTTTGTAGGTCAACTTTGGACTCATCTCTCTGCTACTGGGAATTTCTTATCCTGGTCCCAGGATCCCCCTGTGAACAGATGGGTGGAGGACAGTGTCCTGCAGGGGAGAGGCTTGTGTTGCTACCAGAGCTGGGAAGAGACACTAAGGAGGCAAAACATCCAATGTTCCTTACTGTGCTTTCTTCTCTCCCTTTCTCTCTTTTTTAAAATTAATCTTTATATAAACTTATTATATTCTAAGTTCTTTACAAATCAATATTTACTTGCTTAATCCTCATAATAATTCTATGAGTTGAGTATTAATTATTAATCCTCATTTTACACATAGGGAAACTGAGGAAGAGAGAAGTCAAATGACTTGCCCTTTCAGGCCACACAGTTTGTAAGCAGCACTGCAGAGTTTAAACCCAGAACATCTGGCTGTGCAAGCCACATTCTTACCATTGTGCTTTTTGAAATGATGATGGTGATTTTTATATATAGACAAGGAAATAGATCAAACAATGTGCTACATGTTTTAAAAAGGATTTTCAAAATGGCATGATTAATATGATTTACTTACATATTAAACTATACTTTAAAAATATATGAATGGAAGGGTAAGAACCAGCAGGGCAGCAATAATAACTAACATTTATTTAGAACCCAACATTATTCTAAAGCAGTGCAGCGTTTCACCTGAAACACCTAACAACCCAATGAGGTAGCTTCTTTTATTATTCCCATTTTATAAAAAAGGAAACTGAGGTACACAACCTAAGATATCCATCCAAAAACACACAGTTAATAAGTAACAGGGCCAGGATTCAACCCCTGGAAGCCTGGCTCCAGAATCCAAAAATCGTTTTTATTCCTTTTTTTTTTTTTTTTTTTGAGACAGAGTCTCACTCTGTCGCCCAAGCTGGAGTGCAGTGGCCAGATCTCAGCTCACTGCAAGCTCTGCCTCCCAGGTTTATGCCATTCTCCTGCCTCAGCCTCCTGAGTAGCTGGGACTACAGGCGCCCGCCACCTCACCCAGCTAGTTTTTTGTATTTTTTAGTAGAGGCGGGGCTTCACCATGTTAGCCAGGATGGTCTCAATTTCCTGACCTCATGATCCGCCCGTCTCGGCCTCCCAAAGTGCTGGGATTACAGGCTTGAGCCACCGCACCCGGCCCCTTTTTTATTTCTTTATAATTTTATGTATTCTCAAAAATTATTGCAATAGCATAGTACCATTGTTACTGTTACACATAGCAATACAGCAATATTCATTTTGAAAAAGAAAAGTTTGTTTGATCACTGGTATCCCAGTGGGAATGAAATCCTGTGTAACCATGGGGACTCCAGTAACTAAATGGGATGTGTGGCATGGCACACTGAAGGGTCCATGCTACTGGGAACTTTCTAAATTACGTTGTCCTGGGTCTCAGGAAGCAAATACTCTGCCTCCAACCCCTTTGCCAATAACACACAGCAGGTTCACTTCTCAAAGTTATGCAAAGTGCATTGTGCAGGTATCAGCACTGAGGCAGATAAAATTATTTCAGTTTTGAACTTCCAGCTGTTTGTGTGCCCAGGGTGGTCCCTGCTGGGGCCTCTGCAAGCACAGAGTAAACCAAAGGGATGTAAACAAATAAGTAGCGAGGCCTGTATTGCATTTAAGAAGCAGAATCTGAAAAGGCAGAGTAAAATGGATATTTATGGGCATCTCAGGAGCTTTCTCTGTCCTCAGTATTGGAGTCAGAGACTGTAAGTATTATAAGGACCACCCTTTTTAAAAAGAACAATGAGAACAAGGCCCTAGCTAGTGGCCAAGACCCCTGCCATTCTCGTTATCTAGGCTGGTCCCATCTTCTATAGCTCACTTTACCATCTTCTGCTTCTACCCCAGTGGACACAGGTACTATCTCTCCAACCAAGCCAAAGTTTTCTAATCCACAAGCACATAAAAGTGTCCTTCCTTCTCAACCACTCAACCACTCAATCAGGAAAAGTCCTACCAGTCTTCAAGACTGCTCAAATATCACTTTGAAATCAGAATGGGAATAATATGGGAAGTGGGAAGAATAACGATGACTATGCAATGGAATTGTCAGTGAAATGAGCAACTAACTTAAATTAGGAACTATTCCCAAAAAGAATTGTGAAGATAATTTGGAAAAAGTTTAAGAAGAGCTTGTGTGGAAAAGAGAAATTGTTAACTTTCATATTTAACAATGACAGCTATTAGAACATGACATGGGAGCAAAAAGTAATTACCATGTGTAACACAAGTTCAGCATGGTAGACACTCAACTCATGATTATTGACTGATCAATTATCAGTTGAAGAATGTGACCTGTGGGTTGTTTCTTTAGTTCATGGTACAACACGTGTATTAACTGCCTTAACTAAGTCAGTATTATAAATATTCCAAAAATCACTGTGTATTAATCAGCCAGAGCTGCTATCACAAATTACCATAGACTGGGTGGCTTAAACAATAAACATTTTTTTCTCAGAGTTCTGGAAGCTGGGAAGTCCAAGATCAAGATGCCAGCAGATTTGGAGTCTGGTGAGCACCAGCTTTCTGGTTCATGGATGAAGCCTTCTTGCTGTGCCCTCACATGGTGGAAGAGATGGCTGAGCTCCTTTGGGCCCCTAATATAAGTACACTAATCCCTCTCATGAGGTCTCCAGTCTCATCACCTGATTACCTCCCAAGGGCTCCACCTCCAAATATCATCACTCTGGGGATTAAATTTCAACAGATGCATTTTGGGAGGACACAAACATTCAGTTTGTAACACAGTGTGAAAATATTTCTTAAATACTTTATAAAAATAACATACCACAGAGGAACAGCATGGGCATGGAATGAAGGAGCACCAAATAATGGAATTAACATTGCATTTGGGAGTTCAAATCTCACGCTAACTGTGTGATGTTGGAAATTCTACTTTTCCTATCTATGTCTCCGTTGTTTTTCCTCTTTAAAATGAAGGAGATCACACCTTCTTCATAAAATTGCTATAAAAATTAAATGAGCTAAAATAGTAGGTTAGTTCTTTGATTTTTTTTTTCTCAAAATTAATTGTTTTGGTCCAAAGAATAAGACCTGGTCACTAGTTCTGATCTTTCCTAGTTTTAAATGAACAGCTATAAAAGGCAAACTGTCATATCACGTTGAACTTTAATTTCAATAAAATGCACATCTCATGCTCTTCTTCACTTCCCCACGTAATCCTGGCACCTTCAAGGCTTGTGCTTCCCTCTATCATTGTTTCGGCAGCAGTCACATTATGAATTGTTGATAATTTCATCAAAGTCTGCATGTTTACTAACTTTGGGTCTGAGCTACGGCATTTTCATCTGCCATTTTTATGTCAAACACATTCAAGGATCACACAAAACTGATAACCTGGGGAAGGCTTACTCTCCTTTTGCTCTTGTTCCTGTCTCCTTTGATTTTCGAAATGGGAATTGTTCTAATGTGCATGTGTTTCAAAGGCTGTCTGCATAAATCAAAATTAAGTGGACAGTGGACAAGTATTTATTGGGTGGGAGTGGGCCAGAAGCTAGGATGTACATTTTACATACATTATCTCTAATTTAGTAAACAAGCATGGTGACGTGTAAAATCTATTTATAGCCCCTTGTTACAGATGAGAAAACTGAAGCTCTGAGAAGGCCTGAAAGTTGGGTGACAGCAGAGCTGAGCTTCACATGGGGATCTATTTGACTTCACAGCCTTTGCTCTTTCTGGAACATTAGGCAAACTCTCATGCTACAACTTTTCTCCAAATGGCCTATCACTGTCACTCGGTTCATATCTACTATAGTTTCTTGATTACATTTTCATTACTCTGGTCGAGTTGGAAAATTCCCTGCCTGAAGTCATGAGTCCCTTATCTCATTCTTCTTTGACTGAAATCTTGAGTCTCTTATCAATTCTTGTCATCCATTCTCAAAGATTGGAAATCTATTTTCATAGTCTTCAGTTGCCGAGCATGCTCTTGATTCAAAACAAATAAATTACTAAGAAAAGCAACGAGGTTGTCATGTGCTTCCCCCCAAACTCTATAGCCTGACTTAGATGGAATAGAAGTGTCCCTGACCCCAGATCACTACAACTGGGAGCTGGCCATACCCACAAGAGGCCACCCTATCCATCAGTCACCCACTTTGTCCAAGCCATTTTCACAGTCAAATTCCTCACCAGGAGACATAGTAAAAGATCCATGGAACTTTAGGCCACGGCTGCCCTTTGATCACTTCAGACTTCCTTTGCCAAGACAGAAGCAAGCAAGGAAAGACTCGCTATCCTGACAGCGGTAACTGATGGCCCATTCAGAGGATCTAAGTAGGTGACCCTCATTACCTGTTTCAGACCTCCACTGTTTCATAACTGGCATAGGATATAAAGAGTTTGATACTCAAGTGGCCCACAGACCGTCACTTGGTGATCTTTGCCTAATCTTGACGGTAAGTAGTCAAGAACTGAAGCCACTGCCTGAGAAAAGCATAGTGACCAATGGCTCAGATTCCTCAGGGATGAGAGTCTGTGCCACTGATTAAGACCAGCATAGATAGTAGCTAATGGTGAAGGGAAACTAGATTGATAAGGAAAACAATGTGATTCGGTTACAGCTCCAAGACCAGCTACAAAAGCAAGGGTTATACATCATCCTGCTAACATTTTCTTACAAGTTTCCCCACGAAAGACAAAATCCAGGATCCTGGAGAAGTTGATCTCCAATGGACTAAACTTAACATAAGCAACAAGCAGATTTGAACAGAGCAACAGAGCAAGGAGTGGGCTATGGTGGATGCTGTGATGTGCCACCCGCATCCCCTTCAGGACTGACGCACTCATCTTCCCAGCTGCCAAGAGTGCTGCCTGATGGAGGATCACCACTTTGCTCCTCTCTGGGAATTGCCTCCAGCCACATGAATGAGCTACCCCCAAGGTTACACCCCCACTCTGGGGCAGCCCTCATCTAATGACTAGTCTAAGCGGAGGTACAAAACCCAAGCCCCTTGCCTCAGTTGGGACAACCCTGAAGAGCCTCCTAGCTTCAGAGCCCCACATGTTTTTGGCTGAGTTATCCATGTTAACTGCATTTCAATTTAACTTTTCCCTCTGCCCAATCCTTCCTTTCCTCACTTCCTCATGGAATACTCTCAGTAAACCTCCTGAATACATATCAGGTTTGTTTCTAGGAAACCTGGCCAGATTTTACATCTACACAGTGTTTGTTCATTTTTTCAAACAATTATAATAATAACTGATTTACATTCTACTACCCTTTATCTTCCACCCCTCCTTTTCAATTTTATATCCAATCAATGAATTCACTGTGATCTACAGAGTCATTCATACTGTCTTGCCATCACAAACATACATTTTCTTCACTAAGTGTTTGACTCTGCTTTTTTTTTCTCAAAATATTTTGTGTAAAAATGAATATATTTTCTTGTTTTCCTATTTGGCACCATTGTTTAACTCTTAAACAATTTAAATATTTCCTTCTGGGAAACTGGAATTTATTTTACATGATTACCCAACATAAGATAGTCATTGCATTCTCTGTCTGTCTGGATGAAGGTTCTGTCTTAGGTAAGCAGTCTGCTACTTGCAGCCTCTACAACCTTAGACAACTCCTGATGTCTTTTCTTGGGTCAAGACTGTGGCTGAGCAGCTTTGTGCTTTCCACTCTCCTTGTCATTATTCTGATTATCTTCGGGCCTGGGACCTTGATACCCACAGAATGGGGCTGCCAGATTTAGCAAATAAAAATACAGGAGACCTGGTTAAATTTAAATTTGAGAGAAGCAAAAATGAAATTTTAATATAAGGGTGCACCAACTATTGCATGGACATCCATGCAATGATGGAAACATAGTTAAACTAAAAGTTATTTATTGCTTATATGAAACAAATTTAAGTGAGTGTCCTGTATTTTATCTAGAAACCTTAACATAAACTATATTAGAAAATTTTTTAAAACTCTAGAACACTCACCATAGTCTTCAAAGTACTGGATTTGGAGACAGATTTGAGTTTGAATCCAAGCTCTCAGTTGTATGACTACAAGGTAGTTACTTGAATTTGCCAGTTCCTGGTTTGTTAATCTGTAAAATGGGCATAATTGAACCTACCCTGCTTTCCAGGTCCTGATAGGGATCGGAAATGGTGACAAGGATGTATGTGTTATAATATGAATATGTAAGCAGAGGCTCTAAGTTGACAGGATAAATACTGTACCTGGAAGCTCTATCTTTGGTACAATGCTATGCCCATATTTAAGGTTTGATTTATATTCATAAACTACTCTTCAGTAGGCTTGAGCCAATTTACGACTGGTAGATGAGAATGTCTGTTTTCTCTCCTAAACCAATGCCAAGTTATATCAAGTAATTTCAGTCATTAGCATGTCTGTGATATTGTCAAGTGTAGTTGATAAAAACTAATGTTCGTAGTCTAACCTTGCAGTGCAGTGTCATCTCACATGAATAATGGTTCTATTATCACAAATGGGTAATGCAGACTCCTTTACAGGATGGATTGTTCAGGCTCAGCATAGTTGTCATTAGCAAATAACAAATAATACTTTATTACTTTATGTCTGACACACCAATTAATGTCAAGGTTTAAATTGCCCCAGCCTCTGCCCACCCATTAAGAGATGATCTGCTCATTGGAATCTTATTGAAATGGATTTAGAAGAAGTTAATATATTGGAAAGAAGGCCTTCTAAAAGCCAGGACTGCCATTAGCCATCTTGAAGTCTTTACGAAGGTTACTAAACTTCTCTAGGACTCTATTAATCAAAAGAGATAATCTCTCAACGCTTCCAGTCTGTGACAGTCTGTGAATCTATAGTTTGAGGTTTAATTACTGTTATATGGATATTAAACTCTAATTCATGTCTTATATAAAGATGTTATTCATTGAGCCCAATGTTATTTGTGAATCAGGTACTAAGGAATGCATTTAAGGAAGTTTATTTACTTATTCTTTTCTATGTATTTATTCTCCTCAAATAATTTTCAACACACGACTATGAGAACATTAATTAGGCCAAATGAATTAGGACAAAAACCAAGAGCCAAGAATAGTGCAAGTAGAAAAAACTTTGGCTAATGATAACCATTATAGTAGAATGCCCAGCTTAGCTACGAGATTCCTGGTTGGCAAGGCAAAAAGGACAATGCAATCAACCTCAGTAGATATGTACGTCTCAAAATCGGACCAACGGAGGAAAAATATCTGTTCTTCGGGAAAAAGTGTGTTTTCAACTTTGTTCTCTTCCACTAAATTCTATGTGAGCATTTACAAAAATCATTGTTACATCATTGAAATGACATATATTCTTATACATGAGGATATAAGGATATACATCTAATATCCTCATATGAGGATATAAGGATACATGTCAAATATAAGGATATATGTCTATTTCCTTATATTAGGTCAAATACTTGAAGGTTCATTAACTCCCTCAGACATCCTTGATTTCACTTGACTATCCGAAATATAAATGTGGTACAAGGCATCATCAGAAGTCTTTGATACCTTTTTATAGCCTCAGTTCATGCCACCTGTTAGAGTAACTGTATATCTATACCATCTAAAATAATAGCCATTAGTTATCTCTGTCTATTGGATATTTGCAGTGTGGGTGGTTCAAATTGAGATATGTTCTAATTTAAAATATACACTGGATTTCAATACATACTGTTTTCAAGGAAAAAAGTAAAATATCTCATTATTAATTTTTATATTAATTAGAGAACATTGGTACTATTTGGATAGAGTAAAAATGTTACTAACATTCATTTCACCTTTTCTTTTTACTTTTTATAACGTCGTCACCAGAAATTTAAAATTGCATATGTGGCTTGCATTTGTAGCTCATGTTACATTTCTACTGGGCAGCATCCATGTATCACAACAGTAGTAATAAAATCATAGATTTTTGAGAAGCAAACAGGTGCAGACAGTTAGTGGCTGCTATAGATGTATTATTTCATTTTCCATACGGTAACACCTCATGTCAAACCAAGTCAGAGAGGCTTAGGTACTTGGTTCAACATTGCAAAACTAGTATGTGTCAGTTGCATAAACCAATTTCCAAAAACCTTTCTCATCCTTTAAAGTTCTAAGTCTTCTGGTCCTGTCGAGAAGTTGTTCATTTTGTCACCATAATCACATTAATCAATATTGTTTAGAGATCAGAGAACTGAATTAAAATGGGGCAGATTTAGGTTTCAGTCCTGTCTCTGCTATCAGCTTAGTTCTCACCACCAGACCTCACTTTACCTTCTTTAACCAGATTATCTAATTAGCTAATGTGTATTAGTGTTTATTATGCTTTAGGCACTTATCTAAGCACTTTACCTATTAACTTATGCAACCATCATTACAACTTATAAGGCAGTTACTACTATAGGTATATTTTTCAATGAAGAAAACAGGGCATTAAGAGGTTAATCAACTTTCTGAAGATCTTACCACCAGGAAATGGAAGAGGCAGAATTTGGACCAGTTTGTTTAGCTGCACAGAATCCATGTGCATAAGTTCTAGTGGCACCCAGGATGGAACCAGGGGGCAGTCTGTTCTGGGTGTGGGCAATAAAGAAGTGCATTGTCTTAACTTGAAAACAATAATACACCCGGCTAAACGTCAATCTGTGTTTACTGTCACCAAGCACTGGCAATTCTAAATGATTTCAGGGAGAAAAATACATGTTGCTCCAAATTATTTGTTGGTCAAACAATTGCTGCTATTAATGTTGAGTTTTACTGATGTGTGTATAAGTTTCAAATAGGCACATGCTTATTGTCCATTAATAAAAGATAAAGTTAATTTAGAGGACTCTCAGTTCTAGAGTAGGCCCCTAACACAGGCAGGACTAGCTGCACACATTGGTTTAGAGAGTAAGCTTGTAACAATTAGGAATCACTTAGACTCACTTCAGGTCCAGGTGTAGTTTGTATCTCCAACCTCTGTGGTAGTACATATTTTTATCTTTAACCAACAGTTGAAAAATAAACAATGAGAGCACAGTGATGGCAAAGATAAAGAAAAAGTGTCTGAGTTGCTTCCATTCTATCATTCGATGTAGTAATAGGGAATGTTTATTTCTGTTTATAATGTCAAACAATCACACAGTGTGAAATCTAAAGTGAAATATTTTCATTTGTGAAGTAAACATTTTAGTTTATTCATGAAACAGATTCATTCCATTACATGATTATTATTGAAAATGCTTGTGCCCTAGCATTTTCAATGCTAGGGCACAAGAAGAAGGACGTATCAAAAACAGACCTAATTTGGTATCAACTATGCTATATCTACCACTTAACTCTCAGAGTTTCTAGAACAGCAGCCTCTCTGCATGTCCTGTCTGATGTAAAATGCCATGTTTTATGATTATGTCAATTCTCAATCTTCCTATTTCATAATGTAGGCAGTTCAGGGGGCCTGAAATCCTTCTACAAATTAAAGCAGGGAATAGATAAACAAAGCTCATTTATACCGAGCCCCCACAGTCATTTTCTTCATTTTATTCTCGACCTTCTTGACTGTGTTTCTCAGAAATGTGGTTCCCAGACCACAATGTAAAGATGATGTTTCTTTGTGCCTTTGATCCCAAAGTCCTCCCGAACTTCATTTCCAAGGAAACTCTTGCAGTTTCCCTGGATGTGCCATGATCTTCCTCTCTTTCATACATGCATGTCTGTTCCTCCCTCTACCTGGAGATTCTCCCTACCTTCCTTCTCTATGACCCACCTTAGGCTTTGGGAACAGCCCACTCCTCCTTTAGGATTCATCTTACATGTGAACATCCCATGGGAAAACCCTCCTGACAAAGTTACTGATTACTTATTTATTGAACACATACAATAATCCTCAGGTTGCTGGTTTACATGTCTGCTTCCTCTTCCCTCACCTTAAAAGTGACCTGCTGAAGTTTAGGAATAACTTTCTCCGTATTTTGCTAAATAAGAGGCCTGGAACAAAGTCTGTCTTCTAGTATTGCCTCAATTAATCTTTAGCTAATAAATTGTTGAATGAGGTCCAGTATTATCTGAATGCTTAGACTGATGCTCCTAGGGAAGAATATGATAACATTTAAAACAATATGGAAAAATTATCTAAGCCTGAGGTTCCTGGAAAATAGCCTGAGGCAAATCTTAATGTCTGAGTACAATGCTTGGCCACAAGAGAAAGGAACAAAAGGGAAGACAGAGAAGGAAGAAGAAAAAACACAAGCTTGGCATGACTAAACTGTTCCAAGTTTCAGACAAAAATATACTGATCATGGGAGATGTCCCTGGAAAAATGGAATGGAACTAGCGTGTTTCACTGCCTCAGAGGGAAGAATGAGCAATTTCTTCACCAGCTCTTTTGCATCTCTGTGTCTCACTGGTCCAAGTTTGCCCCATAGGATGTGAACTCCTCCATAGTGCTTGGCTATGTTGCCTGAACCCTCCAGACAGCCTCTTGGGAAGCTGGAGCCTCATGGGTCTGGTGGGGTCAGACAAGGTCTGCTGCTGCCACAGTTCTCAGCACTGGGGGCTCCATGGAGACCATTGCTGAAGCCTGACTCTTGTCCCCAGAAGAGGCAGTGGCAGGACATAGGTGATGGGGGCCTTAGCCAGGTTTGCTGCTGCAGAAATGGCAGGAGCCGAATTTGGGAGAAGAGCAAGTGACTAATGCTAAGCAGCTTATCAGAAGTGCATCAGCTGGGTACACTACATAATGAGCAACAACAAATACCAGCTGATGTGTACTAAGCATTTACATTGGATCAGACCCCATATTGGGTCCTGGGGTCACAGCGGTGAGCAGGAAAATGACACAGTCCTTTTTCATAGAGCGTAAATGGTTTGATGAAGAAAGTAGACATTAATCAAACAATCACCAAGTAAATGAAAACTTGTAAATATGAAAAGAACAGCCAAGAAAAAAGTTCTTCATAAGTTTATGACAAAGTTTATGTCATCTTTTCAAATCCTGTGATAGGAATTATTTGCCAAATAAGGGTGTCAGAGAATGATTCTCTGAGTGTATAAGAATGAAGTAGAAATATTAAGGATAAAAAGGAGTTATGGAGGTCAAGAGAATGGAGGGGGAAAATATAGACACACGAGCAGCAGTGGGCAGAGGCCCACTGGTGGTATGGAGAAGGTGCTTAGAAGATGTGATGAAAGAAGTTACTGGCCAGGCGCGGTGGCTCATGCCTGTAATCCCAGAACTTTGGCTGAGGTGGGAGGATCACCTGAGTTCAGGAGTTCGAGACCAGCCTGATCAACATAGCAAAACTCTGTCTCTACTAAAAACACAAAAATTAGCCAGATTCAGTGGCACATGCCTGTAGTCCCAGCTACTCGAAAGACTGAGGCTGCAGAATTGCTTGAACCCATGAGGGAGAATTTGCAGTGAGCCAAGATCACAGCACTGCACTCCAGTCTGGGTGACAGAGCAAGACTCCATTAAAAAAAAAAGAAAGAAAGAAAGAAAGAAAAGAAAGAAAGATGTTGAAGATGTTGTTCTGGGCCAGGTGAAGATGGAGAGCTAGACAGAGGATGGCTCAACGGAGGCCATGGAAGCCATTCAGTGAATTTCTGCCTTAGCCATAAAAGCAATAGGAAGCTACCAGAAGAATGTAAGGAGACCAGTGAAGAAGCTAGCTTAGCTTGTACTGAAGAAGAGATGGTGGAGTTGAAAATAAACGCAGACAGATATAAGGTTGACTATGACAAGATGTCTTACAATAGCAATGGGACAAAAGTGGAGAATGGTTATAGCAGACTATTACAATAACCTTAATTTTACGCCAGCCTTGTATGGCTTGAAAACTGTGAGTTATGCATACACTTGTATTATTTTTCTCCTGAGTGCACTACTTTATAGTTTCCTGGATCATGTACCTTTTTCTACTCTCTCCTGAGACACTGAAGCACTTTTTCCTATCAGTCAGGTGTTCCTCAAAGCAAACATCCCCTACCCACAGAAGGATTATTTTTTCATTCTGTCTGCTGTAATGTTTAATAACATTTTACCATGAGTAATTGTGTGGATTTCTAAGATTATACATTTTCTTAAAATAACTATAATAACTGGAAATTATATTTATTATAATCAACATCTTAATTTTCTGGGTTTGGATGGAGTGTCTTCTATTCTTGAGTAACTTTGCACAGATCTGCAAAGCTCAAGAGCAGAAAGCAAAAGAGAGTAACTAATTACATTTTGCATGAATGCAGGCAAGACTACGCCTCATTGATTCCTCATCCTCATCTTCACAAAGACAGAAACAATCACCAGATTGTTGTATAAGTGAGAGTTTTCAGTTCAAACTATAAATCACGTATAAAAAGAATTATTATAATTACAATAGGAAATTGTAAACGCATTATTTCATACAGTGCAAAACAGTATACTAAAATATTTTTTATGGCAATATAAAATATCATACTATTATTCCATATTATAGCAGTAATTCTAGAAATCTTTATAAAACATAATGATGATAAGAAGAGACAAAACAAAGTAATGCAGAGGATATTAAATATTAAACTTGTATAAAACATCCAAAACAGTGTAGCGATTCCTCAAGGATCTAGACCTAGAAATACCATTCGACCCAGCCATCCCATTCCTGGGGATATACCCAAAGGATTATAAGTCATGCTGCTATAAAGACACATGCACACGCATGTTTATTGTGGCACTATTCACAATAGCAAAGACTTGGAATCAACCCAAATGTCCATCACTGACAGACTGGATTAAGAAAATGTGGCACATATACACCATGGAATACTATGCAGCCATAAAAAAGGATGAGTTTGTGTCCTTTGTAGGGACATGGACGCAGCTGGAAACCCTAATTCTCGGCAAACTATCACAAGAACAGAAAACCAAATACCGCATGTTCTCACTTATAGGTGGGAATTGAACAATGAGATCACTTGGACACAGGAAAGGGAACATCACACACCGGGTCCTATTGTGTGTAGGGGGAAGGGAGGAGGGATATCATTAGGAGATATACCTGATGTAAATGACAAGTTAATGGGTGCAGCACACCAACATGGCTCATGTATACATATGTAACAAACCTGCACGTTGTGCACATGTACCCTAGAACTTAAAGTATAATAAAAAAGAAAAAAAAAATCCAAATGAAATGCCATCAAAATTGTAATGGGCAACTTGAACTTACTTCTATGATAACATCTATTTTATACTGAATTTTATGCTTGAATTGGCCACATACAAATTCTAATTGATGTTTTTAAATGAAACTCTTTTCAAAGTTTTTAATGGTCACCACAACGAAAAACCGTCTTTGTTCAAGTAGGTGGTCATAAAATGTAAAACTATTTTTAAAACCTTTCAATATTTGCAACAGTCGAAATTAAATTTACAGAATCCAGAAGATCTTTTTCTCCTTTAGTTGACGAAAGTAGTAAGTACATTTCTTGCAATAATATAAATAGATTTCAAATGCAATCAACCATTTCTATAAAAAATATTTCAAAACAGTGAAGAAGTTCTCATATGAAAACATATGTGAGTTGCTAAAGTGATTATCCTCTACAGCTAGACTGGGCAGAAAGAAGATATAAAAGAACTATCACTAGAAGAGCACACAACCACAGATAGAACAGAGGAATCCAATATTGTGAAGACTGAGCCTCTGGGCTGGCCCATGAAGTTGTGGTTTCTAGTCCTTGAAGAATCTGCCTTCCAGCTTTTCCACCACTCTGGCAACCCAGGCTACAGGCCATGTTCCCAGGGCATCTGGAACATAAACTTCCTAAACTCTGCAGGCATGTTGTCCACAAAGGGCAGAAGAGTGCTTCATGACTGAAGCTCCCCTAGCTATGCTTCACAATTCACAGTCAAATAAGAATAGCCAGATATTGCTTATTCTGGTCATTGCCTGCAGTGGCCTCACTTGACCTCAGCCATCAGTCCCCACTCTTCACCAAAAAATGCCTAAGTGTCGGTGAAGTCAACAGTCAATGGGATTCATCAATATCATCTACTCAAGATAAAAAGACAAAGACCTCCTCGTCACCCACTCCCAACCACTGTCTGGAAAACGCTGGCTTAGAGGAATATTCTTCACCCTCAGTGAACAGAAAGGCAAGAGTCTATGTGCACGAATTACTTGCAAATTTAGTATTAGCACAGCAGGTGTGCTGGCATTCTGAAGGGATTGTAATAAGATTCAAATCAATATGCCCTGGTGCTTCAAGTGGTCTTGTCTGTGATGCAGTAGAACACAGCTCTGTCTCCCAAACCCTTGTCCAAGTATGTGGAAATTTTACTTATCGAGCACAAAACTGAGCTTTTAAATTTAAAATTGAATATGAGTCAATAGAGCATTAGATATGTAGGTTGAAATAATTAAGGTACAATTGCATCCAAGTAACACCTCGGAAGCAGATTAGTAGAAATAAAGCTCATTCATATTCCACAGCTCTTGTCAGATAATAAAGAGTTCAACAGAATTCAACTGGTGGCTTTTGTTTGGTAGAGCAATTATCAAGTGGAAATCATGATTCATTACAAATGTCATCAGTCCCTTAAAAGTGATTATATATGTATTTGCCCGGAAGACATCTCTTCCAATTTCTTTCTTGTTTAAATTCTTAATTTTCTGCCTAGGAAAACCTCTAAAACAGAAAAAACTAAATTTCTCAATCTTACACTTGGCCTTAGGCATGTCACTTAAGATCTGTGATCCAGTTTTCCATTTATAAGCCAAACAAATGAGCTGAAATTATATATGAGGCTGCATAACTTGAAAATTCTAGAATGTTATCTTTGATTTATTACCACAAATCACTCACTTGATTTAGAATATTTTCCTCAGAAACTGTGCGTTTTCCCCAATATAAAATGTTACTTGGATTATCATTGAAAGTCAAGAAAACTAAATAATGGCAAAAAATGATATAAGCTTTAGGTAACGTGAGCAGAGAGAGAGATGGCGTTATTTATCTTTGCATCCTCGGGGTTGTTTGGTGTGTATTCAGTGCTCAGCAGATATTTGATAGATTCAAAGAAGGATCTTTGCTGAACACGTAATCTTCCATGATTGTTTTGGGGGATTTATTTTCCTTGTTTGTTTTGCTTTTGTTTTTGAAAGGGAACTTCTTAGCTTGAACTTTTCAATACTAAAGTTGTGTGACATATAGGAATTGAAAAGGCCCCAATACAGATAAAATCATCCGCAAATCTCTTTCTTGGTTCATACCAGCTTCACCGTAACCTTTGGCATCGTGTATAAGGCTGTTTTCTTAGGCTATGCCCTTGATGCACTTATCAGACCATTCATTCCTTTCCTACGCTGGGTGCAAAGGCTATGGAGGTAAATAAAACAACCAACCACCTAGCTTTCATGGAGCATATGTTCTAAAGGAGAAAGACGGGGGAAACACATAAATGTGTAACAAAGAAAACTTTCAGAAAGCAACAAGCTTTATGAAGAAAAAGATACAGTTGGAAACAAGGATAACAGGATAACGGGGGAGAATTGGGGGGAGGAGGCACTTCAGCTAGGGTGCTTCCAGAGAGGTCATTTTAGGGAGATCATATGACACAATAAAGGTGGTCTGTGGAAGATCTTGGAACTCAGTGAAAAGTCACAGGCAAGGGCAAGCACTAAAGTCCTAATACGAGACCTTGAAGAGTGGTAGGAGGAATATAGGTCGTCATGGCCAGAGTGTCCCAAGAAAGAGGAAAAAGGAGATGAGAAATTGAAAAGTTAGAAAACAATATTCAGGTCTCCACTAACTGCTTAATACTTGTATGGAGTCAACACATTTCATTTGCCCTCTTCGAACCTCTGTGTACTCCTGTGTATTAGGGAATAACACTTGCCTCACAGGATGGCTGTGAGGATTCCATACAACAAAAGTCCTTCAGTGCCATCCCATGATATGCCAGATGAAATTCAAACTCCCTAGCACAGCCACCCAGGAGGCATGACTACCTCTCTAATGTCACTTCAGCTGTTTGACACAAATACAACATGTCTTTGCAGTCCCTCAAATGAGTCAAGATTTTCCTCTTTACTTTATATGTTTCCCCCTGTCTTTTTCCTTTAGAATGTAAGCTCCATGAAAGTGAGACTGTTGTTTGTTTTATTTACTGCCATAGGTTTTGCATACAGCACAGTTACTTGAAAGGCATGAATGGTTCAGTAAATGAATCAAGGGCATAGCCTAAGAAATGAGAGGAAAATCTCAACTCACTTAAGGGAGTGCAAAGACATGTATCTGTGTCAAGCAGCTGAAGTGAAGCGCAGTGAGTCTGTGCCTCTCACTGGTGTTCCCTGTAATTGAAATACCCTCTACCTTCTTCTTGCCTTATCTCACTTTCACTTGAGTATCAACTAGCTCAAGCAATACTTCCTGATGGGAACTTCCCTGATATTTCCAGTGTGGTGACTACGCCCTTTGCCTGTAGTCCAGCAACACACTGAGCACCATGGACAGTGTGCTCAGTGTGTAGCCACTACGGTTTGTCTCACCCTGTCTATTATACACCCCTTGAGAACAGACACATATTTTCACGCCAGACTCCAATATAACCTGGAAAAAGTAGGGGTCCAAGAATGTTTACTGAGCAACCCTCATGTCAACTGGAGTCCCTCGATGCTGAAAATGTGGACATACTGGCACCCACTGTGAAGTTCAAATTTCCAGTGTTAGTCAAGATAAGACGGGTCATTTCGTAATAACAAATCTCAATGGCTTGATATAAATGAGAATTATTTCTTACTCACGTAACCTGTTTAACCAAGATTTGCGGGGGAATCTGCTCTTTGACGTTCTCAGGCACTCAAGAAGACAGAGACTCCTTTTTGATACCTGATTCCTCAGACATTGCCGCAGTGGCAAGGGAGGATGGACAGCTGCACACAGGCTCACACAGCTTCTCCAGGAGGTGACACATGATGCTTCTGTTCATATTTCATTGCCCTTGAAAGAAACAGGGCCATGCCAAACTTCAGAGAAGGGGAAAGCTAAATCATATGATGTTTCCAGAACAAAATAATGTTTGTGAACCGACATAATAAATAGTACCTCTCCCTCACTCTCAATTAATTCCCAGAGGCTTATACACCTGTAGTCCCTCTGACCCTCAGCCATAGGATCCATGTGTATCATCTCTATTATATGTAACAGATTTAGATGCAAAAATTAAACTCTAACGAATTTCTTCAAGTTTACCCATATTGAGTATTTTGTGTATTTGGGGAAATCTAATGAAGACAAAAGGCTCACTTGCCTAGAAACCATTTTAGTCCCCAATTATTTTAGTCTTTACTCTGATCTCCAAAACCCCTGGAGCCGCAAACTTATACAGAGCTCCTTCAATTCTCTAACCCCTAAACTTAAACATTCAAATGGACAGAGTACCCAGTAGAACAAGAGTCCCGCACTGTTCAGGCATCTCCTTCTTCAGAAAGTACTATTAGTTGTAGTGATAGTTCTAACTGGTTTGTCATGTTTGAATAGTGAAATGAATGCTGAATAAATGAATGAATAAAGGACAAAAAATACTGAAGAACTCTGTGCACTTTAAAACACTTAACCAACTTCAGTTTTTATGTGGATATTTGGCTTAACTGCTTTCTAAGGTGATAGTAACCTGTGGTATATACAGGACTCATTCAGTCTTTTAGTGATTAATTGGTGACAGTGAACAAATGAGTTGGACTCTAATGAATGAAGTGCTAGAGCTTGTATGGTGTTCTAGTTTTAATTTGCAGTTTGCCCCAACTCTGTCAGTCTTTTTCTCTTGTGTATCTGCAAGGATTTGGCTAAACAATTTTCAAAGGCTCATTTCCTGATTTCCCATAAAGTGCTCAGTTGCCCAGTTAGCTAGAATTTCCATGAGAACAAATATATTCCAAGAGCTAACTGTGATGGTGAAGGAAAGTCTGCACATGCGTGCGCACGTACACACACACAAACAAATGAGCAGGAATACACACAATATGCAACAATTTGTTCCAAAATGTCACCTGAGCTTAAAGTTCTATAGTCATCAGTGCAATCTACCAAGTGTTCAGGATAGAGACGATTTGCCTGGTGCTCTGCTCTCTTGGCAGTTACATTATCTTCGAGTTAGGATTCAGGGATATGTGTGTGTAGCAGCTTCTTCACCTTTATGTAAAGTAAAATCTAGGATCCACCAGTAAGTAGTTAGTGATATTTGACAAGTCACTTAATATTTCTGAAATTCATTTTCTGTACCTCTAGTAATTAATAGCAACAGGGCCATACAATAATAGTAGCAACAACTTACACTCATTAGACATCTAGGTGCATGCATAATTCTACTTAGTTCTCTGTCCTCTCTCTCTCTCTTCTCTCTCTTCTCTTCTCTCTTCTCTTCTCTTCTCTTCTCTTCTCTTCTCTTCTCTTCTCTTCTCTTCTCTTCTCTTCTCTTCTCTTCTCTTCTCTCTCTTATACACACATGCACACACAGACACTCTATTTACTAGTACTAGTATCCTTCTCCAGCCAGACCGGAATATTCTTGCAAAGATTCAGCTTGACATTGTTACACAAATCCATCTTGCCCTCCTGAACTCCCACATTCCATTATAGGTAGGAGTTTGCTTTACCTTTGAAGAAACAAAAATCTGTATAAAGTATTTTTTCGAATGACATACAGAGAAAGTAACAGATGGAGGGATAGAATGGGGAGAAGAAAGAAAAAAGGGAAAGAGGGAGGGAAGGAAGGAAGGAAGGAAAAAAACTAGTCTTCCCCCCAAAAATGAAGCCCAAAAAGAAACTGTTAGCAGCTTCATAGTAGCACTCTAATCCACTACAGAATGAATGCTTACCTGTGCTAAGGACTTCACAGTGTCTCATTTGTATCTTAGATACATTTTGTGATATGTACTATTATTCCCAGTTTGTAGATGAAGACATTGAAGTGGAGGGAAGTTAAGTGACATGGCCAAGGTCACAGAGCTGTCAAAGGGAAGAGTCAGGATTCATAGCCAGATCTGACTCCTTGACTGTGTTCACTCCACTCACATCAATTTACCCATCCTGCAATGAGTAGACCTGGGTTCCAGTGTTAACTTTGCCTCTAGCTGGTAGTGTGATTGTGGGAAACTCTTTTATCTTCTCTGTTACCTCACCTAAAAAATTAAAGGGTATGAGTCTCCACATTTCTTCCTTCCATAAATTGGGGCTTAGTTATAACCACAACATATTTCTTAGAATATGACACCATTATTTTATACATTACTAAAAAATTGAAAATTCTACTAATTAAACTATGAAGTAATGTTTTATCACTTTGAATTTTAACTTTATATATATATTTTAAAAGCATTTTAAGTGTAACCAAATAAAGATTTTATCATATATTACACTTGGATATATGTAAAAAGGAAAACACAAGAGGAATTGAGAGATACAGTCCTGAAACTTTTGAAGTGATACTCTTTGGAATAACTTCTCAACATCAGTATCCATATTCTCCAGAAAATATCATCTTCTATCTGTATCATCAAGAGTGCTGCATCATTTCATTTCTTAAAATGGCATTTGCAAGTCTCTCCTGGGATCTCTACCAAGCAGTTCACCACCATTCTTCAAGTTTTCATTTGGGCACTTCCTGTATTTTACCAGATCACATCAACAGAAGATTTCTTTTCTTTTTTTTTTTTTTTTTTGAGATGGAGTCTCGCTATCACCCAGGCTGGAGTGCAGTGGCCGCATCTCAGCTCACCGCAAGCTCCGCCTCCCAGGTTCACGCCATTCTCCGGCCTCAGCCTCCGGAGTAGCTGGGACTACAGGCGCCCGCCACGTCGCCCGGCTAGTTTTTTTTTTTTTTGTATTTTTTAGTAGAGACGGGGTTTCATCGTGTTAGCCAGGATGATCTCGATCTCCTGACCTCGTGATCCACCCGTCTCAGCCTCCCAAAGTTCTGGGATTACAGGCTTGAGCCACAGCGCCCGGCCCAGAAGATTTCTTTAGACAATCTCATGGAGATATAGTGTCAAATGGCAAATTTGCGTTCCTTTGTCAATTTGAGGGCCTAGAGGAAAGGGACTTCCCATGTTGGAACCCCCACTCAAGGCCATCACTTCACTCCAAGTCATCTCACTATGGAAACTCTTAGATAAGTTTAGTTGGGATCTTAGGCTCTGGGCACATGGAGAACTCATGACCAAATCCTGCCTTGGATCCATCAGCCTCACCAAGTCAAAGAACTCTGCTCTGTTTTAGATGACCTCCTTCTGGGTTCTATGCCATGAACTCTATTTATTGGCAACCCTCCTGGATTTGTAAGGAGTGCACTCAAATCTAATTAATCAATCTGATGAATAGTATGCACAGTCATTAAAGAATAACCACAGCTTTAATGAAGACAAAAGAGCACCAGATGTCCCTTGGATCAGAACTTGGGCTACTATGTCTGATCCCTCCCTATTCTTTCTTTCCTGGCCTGACTCCTCCAAGCTTTCATTCATTTTCATCAGACCTTCTGGTGTCTCTTGTGTCCTTTCTCCTGGGATTTGGAGGCAGGCACATCAACTTTAAAGCCTCTGCTGTTACTGGGTCCCATTCTTGAATCATCCAAATAAATCATTGTGTGAGCTTCACAAGGCTTGCTTTCCTCAACTGTGCTGTGGGAAGAATGATATCTACCCTGCAGGATTGCTGTGCAGATTAAATACAATAGAGAATTTGAAAGCACAGGGTTCACACTGAGTAACTGCAGGGTACCATCCTTCCTTCTGACTCTTTTGCCTTTCTCAGTCTTTTCTTCCATTCTTCCTTCCTCTTCCCCTTTTATATCTTGGTCTTTTCAAAACCTGCTCCAACTTTTATCTCCCCATCCCCTTCCTCTCTCTTTCTCTTCCCCTCTTGCTTTCTTTATTTCTTTCCTCTCTCCTTTTCTCTCCTCTTTCCTGCTACCTCTTCTCTTCTCCCTCTTCTTTTACCAACTAAAGTTACCACAACACAGTAGGTTTGAGAGTTCTCTGGATGTCTAGCAAGACTGGCAAGTTTTTAAAAGACTAAAGCACAAGAATAGTATTTGAAGGGGCAAAGTGATAATGGTGTTTGTGTTTGTTACTGTCTTTCTTTTAACCTACTTGCTAGTGAGGAATATACAATAAAATGGGAGAATGAGCAGGCCAGGAGAAAAGAAAGGGACCAGCCTCTCCTATTTGATATCTCCTATTTTATATGTTGTATTAATTGTCAACACATGAAAATGGATATGGCTTACTTTGAAGTTTCAAATATTTGAGCATTTTAAATCACTTTGCAGTAACACATAAAATTTGACTGAGCAACAGGGAAAGTTAGAGGGTGTTTTTTGTTTTTTATGTTTCTGGATGTTTTGCAACACAGTTTAACTGTTACTTGAACATCAGTTCTTCTCTTTGCCTGAACTATAGTCCCAAATAGATTTCTCTTATCACCACTGTCAACCTGGAAGGGTAAAACCAACCACATTAATCCTATTTCTCATTTCTGCAGCTTCCCTTGCAGTTTTACATGGTCATGTGTTCCAGTTCCAATTACATCTAAGTAGCGTCTGCCAAGGAGGTGGTTTGGGGGAAAGCTTTTACTTCCTAATGAAAACAGGAGAGATGTGCAAGACCGGAAGGCAGAGTGCTGCCCTCATCCCTTCCTTCCTGACTTGAATGCAGATGTGATGATTGGTCCTACAGTAGCCATCTTAAGACCATGAGACCAATAAAAATTACCACCCAAGTACCTTCAAGACTCTGACTCTGCTTGCAACCACCTACCTAGAGAAAACTAAACAACCATCTGGTTAAGCTAGTTATTCAGATATACTGCAATTTGTAGCCAAAAATGTTACTAGCCAATAGTCTCCTGGTCTTTGGAGAAAAGTTAGAGTCCAACCATCTCAGATCTAAGTGGGGAAGTTACTCCAGATACATCCAAATACATTCAAAGTACCTTCCTATGGTTCTTATAAGGATAAAATCAGATAATGCAGGTAAAGTACTAGCACTACACCTGATAAATAGTAGGTGCCTAAATTCCTGGTCTCATTTTCCTTAGGAGGGATCACTCAATGAAGAAGCATCTCAATTAGAGCCCAGTGAAACATTCCCAGTGATGTAGGCTCTCCTTTCCTTTTTTTGTTTGCTCTGGTCTAGCACATAAGTATAAATTTTCTCCTAATCTGGCTAACTCTGCTTCTATGGTTCGCCTACATCAGAGTCATTATTCAGTTAGTTATCAAGACTGGGTCATTTTTTACTCATTCATTAAAAACTGTTTACTGAGCTTCTGCTATTACCAAGCACTGGGGAAAGAATGACAAATAAGAGAGAATGGTGCTTGTCTTGGAAGAGCCTACACTCTAATCAGAGAAGGCAAAAAAAAAAAAAAAAAAAAAAAAAAATGCTATACAGGAAATAAACAAGTTTGTTCGGAAAATTCTGGGAGCAAAGAATTTAAATGCAATGGTCAAGGATCATTTCTCTGAGGTGACTTCTGACTGAGACCACAAAATGGCAGTTAAGCAATGATCCAGAAAAGCACTCTACACAGAGTGAATACCAAGCAATGGTGAAGGGCAGCTTGTCCTCTCCACCTTTACTTCTTAGCTAATAATTCCCCTTTGTGCCTATTTATCTTTCAAAGTCTAGTGAAAATGTCTTCTCCTGCTATATCCACAGCATGCATCCATGTGCACATAAATAATTAATGACCATTCATTTGCCCATTAAGTAATTAATTAATTGTAAGTGTAAAATATTACTAACTCCAACTGGAAGCAAGTTAATGATTTTAAACAAAGAAGTGATATTATCACTCTTACATGCTGACCCCTGCCCCAAGTTACTCATTACTCTATTAAAATAAAAATGATCACTGAAACCACACAATGCTTCTTCTTTATAATGAATTATATAATTATCTCTATATATAATGAATTAAAAACAAAGAAATGCTTTTCTGCCATTCTTACTAGTGTGTAACTGAAGCTCATTACTTTGGTTTTGTTTTGCTTTTTTGTTTATTTGTTTGAGACAGATTCTTACCCTGTCACCTAGGCTGGAGTACAATGGCATGACTATGGCTCACTGCAGCCTCAACCTCCTGGGGTCAAGCAATCCTCCTACCTCAGCCTCCTGAGTAACTGGTATTACAGGTGCATGCCACCACACCTGGCTAATTTTTGTATTCTTTTGTAGCAGTGGGATTTTGCCATGTTTCTCAGACTACTGAGCTCAAGCAATTTTCCTGCCTTGTCTTCCCAAAATGCTGGGATTACAGGCATGAGCCACCATGACAAGCCTTTGTTTCAAGCTTTTTGTTTCAAAAAACTTAAAGCCTACTGGACAGTCAGATAGTGTATTAGCTACCTATTGCTGCATAACAAATAACCCCAAAACTTAGGGGTTTAAAACAATAAACATTAATTATCTCACTATGTATATGGGTCAGAAATTTAAGAGTAGGTTAATTGAGTGATTTTGGCTCAGCACGTCTCATGATGTTTCAGTCAAGCTCTTAGCTGGAGCTGCAGTCCACTGAAGGCTTGACTAGGACTGGAAAATTTACTTTCAAGATAATTGACCAATGGCTGCTGGAAGGAAGTATAAGTTATTTGCTGGCTATTGGTATGGGGCCTCAGCTTCTTGCTACATGTGGCAACCTAAATATCCAACATGGTGGCTGGCTTCCCCAAGAGAGGGCTTCCCCAAGAGAGTAAAGCATATGCCACAATGTCCTTATGACCTAGCTTTGGGAGTAATGTGCCACCATTTATGTCGCACTGTATCAGCAACACAGACTAATTCGAACACATTGAAGGCAAATATGTATGGATATGACTACCAAGAAGTATGGGATCATTGGAAATCATCTTGTAGTTTGGCTACTAAGACAAACAAAGGGGAAGTGACTTGTTAGGGCTGAGATAGAGATGCACAGTTTGCTAAGAAAAGAGCTAGTAGATAATATAAAAATATACCTGTTGCCTGTCCAAGAACCAGCCCTGACATGCTTCTTTGTATCAGATGTCTTGATCCCTAGGAAGGTGGCCTCAGGACCTGGCTTAAGGGTAAGCATAGGATATAGTTCTAGCCTATGAGATATATACGGAAGTCTTCTATGAGCTTCTGGAAAGACATTTTGCACCTCTGATAAGAACGAGGTATTCAGGGGGAACTCCTGGCTATATTACTACCCTTGTGAGAGTGAATGAATGTTTAGAGAAGCTGCAACCATCTTGTGACCATGAGGGAAGGCCAAAGGTACTCTAGAGTTGCCAGCATAAAGTCCCTGATATAACTGGAATCCTGATCCACCAGCAAATCCCTATGTCCATGCTTCTTGTTGTATAGGAAAAACAAACTCCAATTTGTTTAAGTCACTCATAGTTTTCTCACTAATCGTAGCCAAACGCATTTCTAACTTATACAGACATCTAACAGACATTAGAGGCTGAGGGAAGTTTCTTAGAGAAAGTGACATCCATGCTAAGAGCAAAAGGATGCATAGGAAGAGGATCCCAGGCAGAGGAAACAGTAAGAGAACAGGACACCTTTGGGGAACTAAATGAAGTTAAGTGTGGTTGAAGCACTAAGAGCAAGAGGGATAGAAGTGAGAGATGGGGCTGGAGAGAGAAACAATAACCAGTCCTGGAGATGTCTGCCTTCTATTTTAAGTCATTTGTGGGTAAAGCAGAGTTATCACAAAATGCTAAGCAAGAGAGTGACATGATCAGCTGGTGGGAGGGAGAGGGGAGGGTCGTTCTTTGATAGGTATAAAATTTCAATCATGCAGGGCTGAGAGGGGATTCTGGGGACCTGTTGTACAATAATGTGCATGTTGTGGGCAATATTGTACTGGCACACTTGGAAATTGGTGGGAGGGTCAGTCTTATGTGTATTTTTTGCACCATTAATAAAAGAGTAACATGATAATATTTTTAATTTAGACTGATCACAGCAGCTGAAGAAAGGAGGCAAACTACAGCGAAAGAGATTCAGAGTCTACTGAAATCATCTAGGTGAGAGAGGATGGTGGCCAAAATACAAAAACAGGAGTGCAGCAGTGGAGTGAAACAGAAGAAAGTTGAGAACTATTTTGTTGGTATTCAGTAAGTCTTGTTGATTGAGTGTGTGGAATGAGGTGAGTGCATACATACTGAATGTTTGCCACGTGTGATGCGTTATACCAAGTGCTTTGTATGAATTACTTTTAGTCTACATAAAACCTGGCAAAATTTTACTTTCCACCATATTGTGAAAGTTCAAAACTGTTACATAACTTATTCAAGGTCACAGAGATAAAACATCCTAAGTCTAAAGACTTTGATAAAGTATTTTCCTGAAATTTTGTCTAATTTTCTTCAGTTCTTCACTTCAGGGGGAAAGGATATGTTTTATATCAAAAATGCCTTTGTATACCATAACAAAACAACAATTATCACTATGCTTGTGTTTTACTATGTTACTTATTTTATTTTATTTTGAGATTGAGTCTCAATCTGTTGCCCATGCTAGAGTGCAGTGGCGTGATCTCGGCTCACTGCCAGCTCCACCTCCTGGGTTCATGCCATTCCCCTGCCTCAGCCTCCAGAGTAGCTGGGGCTACAGGCGCCCACCACCACGCCTGGTTAATTTTTTGTATTTTTAGTAGAGATAGGGTTTCACCGTGTTAGCCAGGATGGTCTCGATCTCCTGAACTTGTGATCTGCTTGCCTTAGCCTCCCGAAGTGCTGGGATTACAGGTGTGAGCCACCACGCCCGACCTACTTATTTATGTTTTAAATGCCAATTTGACCAACTACATTGATTTCACAACCCCACAAGTCAGTTGGAACCCACAGTGTGGACAAAAAACTAATCTAGAAGGATTTTGTACATTTCATACATTTTGTATATGTGGATACCACTTTCAAATATTAATTCATGAGATTTACTGTTGTATGCCCCTTTTTCCATTCCCTCATTCAATTTTTCTATCAATCACTTCTAGAAAGGAGTAGCAGAAAGCAAACTACTCTTTCCATCTTTCCGGGTTTTATTTTTCCAAAAATGTAATCCCAAAAGAAAACTTAAAAAGGTTTTAGAGGTACAAGAAGTTACAAGTCACAAGGAAAAAACAGAAGGCAGGAAAAATCAGATACGCTCAAAAAACAAGGATTCTCACCAGACTAAAAAGAGGTTCTCCACAACTGGTGGGGTTGGGGGAAGAGTCTGTGCATCCTAAATAAGGGCTTTTTGGTATATCCTGGAGAAGGCACAGCATCCTAAAGTAGAAGGACAACGTGCTATGTCAAGTAAATGGGATCATGGGCAGACCTGTACAAAGATTCACCTGTCTATATGTTGAACAAAAGCAATGCAGAATGCTGCTGGACCCACAGGATAGGATCACATGGGTAGGACCAACGAATGCCTAAGTGGTGACCTTCGTGAATGAGCAGTCAAAGACCAGAAGGCAAGCATGTGCATGAGGGCATCCCCCCATACATCTGGCAGTGCATTAGCACCTAGAACTACAGCATCTTCCTGGGATTAGGAGGGTACAGATGAAAGTTCCAAGAAGGGTATGGGTTAAATGTTTCACCAACTGTGCAGAAACAGAAATACATTGATTCTGAAAGGGAAAGAGATATTTTTACACTAAATTAATTAATTAAGATTAATATATGCAATGATATCAATGCGACTATATAATATATTTGTATTATAATGTCTAAAAAGTGCTAGCTTAGTCAACATAAGCACCAATAGTCCACATAGAGAAAACAGTACTAGAGTGAAATATTTTTAAAAATAAGTCTGTGATATTAAAATAGCCATCGGATAGATTTTTTTAAGAGGATAAAGCAAAATTATCTGCTTTATTTCCCAATGGGTCTGCTCGTTTTTTGCCCCAAGAATTCATATAGGTACCAAATTAAAATGCATAGCCCAAAGAAGATTTCGTGACATGACTGCACTAGCTGGAAACCCACTTTTTCTTTTCTTTCATTACTGTTTTTCAGTATCTTATGTCACTAGTCATTTCTCTAATGGTGTGTGTCAGCGTGTGTGTGTGTGTGTATGTGTTCTTTTTAATTTAGGACTTCAGTAAGTAAAGTCTTAATTAGTGATGTCATAGTTAGCTCATCCCCTAGTTAAATCAGCATCAAAAGGATCATCTTTTAAGAAGAAAATATTTAAGTCTATCTCCCTTGAAGCTTTCTTCTGACTGCCTGATGGATGAGCTATGCCTTTCTTGTCTCCGAATTGTTTTCCCACTGATGAGACACTCTTCTCCTTCCAGGCACCAGAATCTAATTTAAACTAGTTCCTGTGAAGATCCAAAATGTCTACAAACATTTTTTTCCTGTATTTTTTCAAGGCAGAGGAAATATAAAAGTAAAAATAGACATTTTCTGTATTCTATTGTGTATTTTACTGCATTCCAGATGAAATGTGAGTGCAAAGTTGTTAATTCATAGAACTTGTCAAAGATGATCTCTATGTATCTAAGACACTGACATTTCCTGGAGTGCTGTCAAAGCAGCTGATACTTTTGATATTTCCTAAGAGTAATTCTTCCAGGCAAGGCAGGCATGTAATATTCCTTTAAGGATTTTCTACTTTGGAAGCTGCTTTGTCACAAACATCCTCCTTCCCTTTGGAAACAGGATCTCTCTGGTTTCAGGTCCCCTTCCTGAACTGAGTCCATCTTTTCTTTTACATGTGAATATTTTATATGTCTTCAGTAAGTGTCAGAGTTTCTACGGGCACTTAGAAAAGGGCATGGCTCTTAAAAAATTTTTAATTCATATATTAATGTAATCAACCTAGGAAGTCATAGGTGCATCAAGGGAGACAACAAATTTCCTTTTCTTAAACATATCTACTGTAAATGTGGCCTATGGTGTGTAGCAACATCACACAACAAATATGTTATTTTCCAGTGAAACAATAGGATATTTCCTCCACCACTACAACTACCTAAATGGAATACATTACACCAAGTTAATTATTTTTGTTAAACTCAATTGTGAAAGTCTGTGTTTTTCCATAAATTATAGAAATAGTGTCTAAGTTTTGAACAGAAACAGAATTAATAGGCCCTCCATTCAAACAACAATGAGTTCTACTACCTTCATCTGCGATTCAGGTACTTTCTAACAGATTTCTCAAAGTCTAAATGTCTCAGAAGTTTCTTATTTACTTTGCCTTTGAAAAGTCAAAAAGGTGACAAGTTTAATTCCATCAGTCGTATTGAATTAGTCATTGACTGCTTATGGCAGCATTTTTATTGAGCATGTGGATGTTAGAATCCTGCAATACAACTTTAAGCATTGGATTTAACCATGAGATCCTGGGCAAAGTACTTAGCCACATGAAGCCTCAGTACTCAGTATCCTAGTCAGTAAGATGGGAATAATAAAAGAGAGAAGGACCTAATTCACAATATTACTGGAATGATTAAATGGGACATTTGTAAAAGAAAGAGTCTGAGACCTAATAGGTGCTAGATAAATTGTGGCTAACATTATTATTATCTTATTATCTCTATGTAAATTACAGTTGCTAGAAGTTGGTGGATATGGGCCCAAGGAAGGTTTTCCCTTCAGAGAGCTCACTGTTTCATGGGGAGGGGTGACAGATACACAAGTCAATGGCTAGTCCCTGTGTAAGGGACTGTACTAAAAGTATCCAGAACAGATTATTAAACAGAGAAGGAAGTCATTAGTTCTCAATGGGGATATCAGAAAAGTTTTCAGGCAGAGACAACATTGCTCAAACTTTGAAGAATGAGGTAAGCAAGTATGTTCAAGGAGGAATACAGGGGAAGAGGAGGAAGTTGTGTGCAAAAACACATTGAGTTGTTAAAACGCTGTCCTCAGATCACAGTAGAGACCCTGCCTTAATAAATATGCAGAGGATAAATGAAAGCATTATGAAAGGTCTATCATAGCTTCAAAAGAATGTGTTGACTTCTCTTGATTTCTTTCTTTCTTTCTTTCTTTTTTGACGGAGTTTCGCTCTTGTTGCCCAGGCTGGAGTGCAATGGCTCGACCTCGGTTCACTGTAACCTCCTCCTCCTGAGTTGAGGTGATTCTCCTACCTCAGCCTCCCAAGTAGCGGGGATTACAGGCATGCACCACCACATCCAGCTAATTTTTGTATTTTTAGAAGACAGGGTTTCATCATGTTGGCCAGGATGGTCTCGATCTCTTGACCTCGTGATCCGCCCGCCTCGGCCTCCCAAAGTGCTGAGATTACAGGCATGAGCCACACTGCCCAGCCAACTTCTTTTGTTTTAAGTGGTTCTTAATCATTTGGTGGTTTGCATATTCCAAAAAGCTTCTAAATATTTGTGTTGAACCGATGCCGTCATTCAAAAACAGAATGCTTCTTGGGCTGAATGGCACTATGTCATCCCAGCAAGAAGAGCATTGGAATCTAATTGTGTCATCCATGTTCTTATTTTAAAACAATCTATGGTAACACCCTTCCAGCCAAGAAACGTTCAGTCAGTTGAACAGATGTGATGTGTTCTCCCTGATGCATTAGCTTCAACCTCTGAGTTCATGAAATTCTGAGTTTCTTTCTGTAGCATGCTGTGTTCATTCATCAGCCTGAGTCATTTTATCTGATTGGGTCCAATCTCCCCCCACTTGGCCCGCCTCCTTTTGCTGCTGAATAAATCATCCTGGGAGCTGTCCAGGTTGGAGAAAGATTTTCATAGGAAAGTTCCAACTGCATCCAGCCCCTCATTTATTCAGGCTGAGTCCTTAGGGCCCCAAGGAGAAAGAACTGAGAAAATAAAGAGATGTCTTCCATTGCCAAGTTTGCTAATATGGTCATTAGCACAGATGCCCAGGGGCAGTGCTCACACAGAGAGGACACAGCTCTCCACACATTCTGGCTCAGGGTCTATAGGACAGCCCTCCCAACTGTGCTCCGTCTGGGTTCCCATCTCAAGTCAAGAGACTCATTACCCACCCGAGTTCCAGTAGGGTGAGGCTGATGAGTTCAAGGAATTCAGGAAAGAAAAAGCAGGAAGCATGTCTTTCACAGGAAAGTAATTCCAGGAATTATTTCACTAAGGGCTAGATAACTGCAACACAGAGTTGTCTGAGGTGCTTTTACCCTTAACTTCCAGCCCCATGGGATAGGCCAATTATTCTGGGAGATCTTTAGCGTTAACACATTAATTCATCTACAAGCAGAGTTAAAAGTAGAATCAGCCGTCTATCTATTTAAAGTTGAGCGCTTCATTTTGGCTTTCTTGAGGGATTGTAGAATACAACTTGAAAGGACTGGAATTAGGGGAGTCTTTTCCATGGAGTGAACGAAATTCTAGAAATCTACTGGTTAGGGACTAGGGGGAACGTTAGAGGATTCTTTTGTCTTCCTCTTGGAATTCTGTGTGCAAGGCAGGTGACCCGTTCCGGGTTTAACCCGAAGTCCAAATGCATGGGGGGAAAAACAGAATTAAAAAGCAAAAAATTAAATCCCGCGTTTCTGGGACACGGCCGACAGAAATAACCCTGGAGACAGTGTCTGTGTTTGGGGGTGGGGAGATCGAAATTTATTTTTCCTTAGGACAGGCAGGAGGGAAAGGAGCTTCTCTTCTCGCTCAGGAGGGACTGAGGGGGAGGCAAGGCAAGGCGGTCATTCGGGCTTTCATGGGACGCCACGGGGAGCAGCGAACGCGCCCAGGGCCTGACGTCATTGGCCATCAGCTGACTGTGCTCTGGGCCCGGGCTCCACCGGCTGCAGCCGCAGTCTTGGTGGCGGAGGTGGTGACCACCACCGCTCCTCCACCTGCATCCGGGTGCGGGACTGCGGCGGCCGCGTTTGCCCTGCAAACCCTGCACCCCCGGGACGTGGCTCATCAGGCGTTAGCACCGGCACTAACCTTCCAGCGCGCCGCGACTTGGTCCGCCGCAAGCGCCTCCGCAGGCTTTGTCCGCGAGCGCTCGGCTGAGCCTGGGCGGGCGGGAAACCTGGCTAGGGCGAGGCGAGACCCCTAGACATGCCCTTCTCCACGTCCGCCTCCTCCACCCTTATTGTAAGCGGAGAAACTTAGTGTGTGAGGCAGGCAGGGGAAGTCCCCATTTTACTGTCCCGTACCCTTCCCTCCGGGTCGAGGTAGTAAAGGGGCTCCTGTAGGAAACTGACGGCCTCTATGATTGCGGCCTCTTGGGGGATTTTGCGTTTAGCCCGAAAGTTGGCTTTGCCAAAAGACGCACGGGTAGGAAGGGCGGAAAGGAGACCCTGTATTCCGTTGCGCTGGGCTCTCCGAGTCCGTGGGCAAAGCGGCCTACGAGTCCTGGCTCCGCACCTGCAGAGGACAAGAGCCAATGCCTAAAAAAGAACAGCGGAGGAACCGGCTGGCGCGGCCAGCTGGAAAGCTGAATCTCAGTGCGCCCAGGGAAGGCCGGGGTCCCCCGCCTGCCCTAGCCCTCAGTGGTCCTCTCCCACTCCGGCCCGCGCGTGCCGCTTTCTACAAGACCTGGGGCGTCCTGGCCAGATCTGGGTGGCAGGTCCCTCCGCCGCTCCCCGCCCGGTTCCAGGGGCGTGGCTTGTCGCGGGGGCGGGTTTAAGTCACCGCGGGTGTCTGACCGCTCTGACAGGTCTCCAAATTCCTCCCAGTAGCCTGGTGCCCGCAGCGCGTTTCAGAGCTCCAGGGTGGCACGCGGCGGCGCTTCCCTGGATCCAGAGGCGTCTCTGTCGACTTCCACTCGGCCTCGGGCCTCCCTTCTCCTCCAAACCTTCGCCTCGTTCGCCAAGCTTCGGTTCTCAGCCTCAGATATCCGCACCGGCAGCTTCTCTTCGTTCTCAGAGCTCTTGGCTTTGGAGACCTCCCCACTTTTTCCTTCCCCCACCTCCTGCTCCTCCTAGCTCCGAGCCAAATGGACTCCAAAGAACGAAGTAAAGGGGATGGGAACTGTGTGCTGCGACCCTTCGAAAGCACAACTGAAAACGTGGACCTCGTCTTATAGCTCAGGCTGGGACCCTGGGGCGAGAGTCCCCACACCCACTCCCGGAGGGATGCTTCTGGCCAGAGCCAGCGCTGCGCTGTCAGTCCTTGCTCCGAAACTAGGAAGGAGCCTAGGAGGGAGCCTCAGCATACCCCTTCCTTAAAATTAACTATTTGGTTAATTGTTAGCGCCGAGGCTACCACCTCCCCAACCCTGTCGCGGGGCGCCCCGCCACCTCACCGTGGCCCCCTCCTCCTCCTTCTTTTCCCCCGCCCCCAGCTCCGCCCCTGCTCCCCATCCCGGCGCAATGGAGTTCTCCGAAAGGCGATGATTCCAGCCACATCTGCTAACTTCGCACCCATCGCTGCCGCCGGTCACCTCCGGCCAGGACCCCTGAAACCGCGGAGCAGTGGGCGTCCAGAGCCCAGTGCTGCAGCCAGGCCCGCCCGACGCACAGCAGAAGCACGGAGCCCAGGCTCCTAGGCGTCTCTTGGAGAGTAAAGGCTGCGCCAAAACGCTGAGCCTAGAATCAACCAAGGAGCCTGAGCCCAGGAAGGGGCTGCGTGGCTCAGAGCGCTGCGGCACCTGAGGACAAATAGCCACTGCCGCTGCGTACCCAAGCTGCGCCGGCTGGCTGGAGAGCAGCGCGCAAGGACGCGGAGGTCCGCCGCAATCTTCCAGGTGCCCTTTGCCCCTGGGCACAGTATGACCTGACCTACAAGGAGCCCTGGCGCAGGGCTCCTGCAACAGGACAGCCTAGGGTAGAAGGGATCACTGCCAAGCTCCTACCAGGCCGCCTTCAAGTCTTTAGGAACCCCCTTCTCCGGCTGCCTCCCCAGGGTTCTGCGCCTCCTTCCCTGCGGCCCAGCGCCATGGAGCTCTCCGATGTGCGCTGCCTTACAGGCAGCGAGGAACTCTACACCATTCACCCGACGCCCCCGGCCGGCGACGGCAGGAGCGCCTCCCGGCCGCAGCGGCTGTTGTGGCAGACGGCGGTGCGGCACATCACCGAGCAGCGCTTCATTCACGGCCACCGGGGAGGCAGCAGCAGCGGGAGTGGAGGCTCGGGCAAAGCCTCGGACCCTGCGGGCGGCGGCCCTAACCACCACGCGCCGCAGCTGTCAGGCGACTCGGCGCTGCCCCTCTACTCGCTGGGCCCGGGAGAGCGAGCGCACAGCACTTGCGGCACCAAAGTCTTCCCGGAACGCAGCGGGAGCGGCAGTGCCAGCGGCAGCGGAGGCGGGGGCGACCTGGGCTTCCTGCACCTTGACTGTGCCCCTAGCAACTCGGATTTCTTTCTCAACGGGGGCTATAGCTACCGAGGGGTCATTTTCCCCACCCTGCGCAACTCCTTCAAATCTCGGGATCTGGAACGCCTCTACCAGCGCTATTTCTTGGGCCAGAGGCGCAAATCGGAAGTGGTGATGAACGTGCTGGACGTGCTGACCAAACTCACTCTCTTGGTCCTGCACTTGAGCCTGGCCTCGGCCCCCATGGACCCGCTCAAGGGCATCCTGCTGGGCTTCTTCACCGGCATTGAGGTGGTGATCTGCGCCCTGGTGGTGGTCAGGAAGGACACCACCTCCCACACGTACCTGCAGTACAGCGGCGTGGTCACCTGGGTGGCCATGACCACCCAGATCCTGGCAGCAGGCCTCGGCTACGGGCTCCTGGGCGACGGCATAGGCTACGTGCTCTTCACGCTCTTCGCCACCTACAGCATGCTGCCGCTGCCGCTCACCTGGGCCATCCTGGCCGGCCTGGGCACCTCGCTGCTGCAGGTCATCCTCCAAGTGGTCATCCCCCGGCTGGCGGTCATTTCCATCAACCAGGTAACTCCTGCCTGCCTTGCATTTGTTTCCCCTCTCACTTCCCCGGGTTATTCATCATATAGCTTCCAGAGGGCCAGGGTTGCCTCACTCTCTTAAAGTCTCTTCCTTCAGTCTGGCACAGTGCCTTGCACCTAGGAGGTCTTAAGTGTTAGCGGAATGCAATCTCTTCTTAAAGTGGAACTAAATGACCTCTAAAAGTTTCTACCAACTCTACCCTTCTACTCTGATTCTATGAGTAATTCTACTCTGACATCAGCTAAGAAAGTCTGCTTTCTGCTCCTCATTCCCCTCCCTCAGGGTCCGCAGTCTCTGGAGCATGAGACAGAAGGGGAGGGGAAGCATCCAGATTTAGAAGGTGACCCATTCCTTAACAGCTCTCCTCAGGAGAGTCGCAGCAGGGTGTCGTAGGGGGGCTCTGGGCTTCAGAGTTGGGTACCCTCAGTTCTCAAAGGAATGTATATTTGTTAAACACATACTGACTGTCAGTGCTGAGTAGTGTATGTGTTATTTCATCCAGTCCTTCAAATAATCCTATGACACATGGTTTTCTCGGGAATTTTTTATTGCCTTGGTGACCGAACATGATATCTTCTCTCATGACAGGATGTGACCCCAGTGCTTTGAATAAACCAAACTCAGTAATTGGGGGTGGCAAAGAACGCAAGTTTTGATTAATTGGAAAAGAGCATTTTGATGTAGATGGTGTAAATGTTATATTTAGGTGAAATCTTGTTCTTTAGGCATCTTTCTCTCCTTTCTCCTCCTTTTTTTTTTCTATTCTTCCCCTTAAATATGGATATGCTTATGCGAACACAGTTCACATTGTCTATGGAAGAGAAGGTAGACAATGTTTCTCTTGTTTGAATTTACTAGAACCAATAGATAATTAATGGCATGGCACTGTCTTTGCAAAATGTATGGTAGGTAACAGGAGAGTGAATTTGGGGGGTTCTCAAAAATGAGGGAAACATGTCAAGTGAAGTGTTTTCAAATAGATGACTGGTGTGACATGCATGGCCAGGGGGCTGCTTTGTGTGGGCCTGCCCTGTCCTTAGCCTCTGCATCATTTCTGCTGCATTAGAAGCTTAAAACTCCTCTTCTTTATGGTCAAATTTGAATAGATGGTGCTTAGAATAAACAGGCACAACCCCACTGAAAATTGCTCATGATGCTTAGGTTGCCAGCGCTGTTAGAGTGCTTCACCTATTATTGGCCTCCTGGACTTCTGGTCAATGTGGGATCCTGTCTCTTCTCCGATGGGTCTGGATTCCTTTGCTCAGGTGACTTATCTGATTGGCTGCTTTTACAGTGCTTTCTGAAGTCTCTCTGGGTAAAGTAAGACTATATAAATCACATGCCTGTGATTATTAGGCATGAAATGGAGAGATGAGAGACTCTGAGTAAGGGCTGATTGACTGAACTTTTTCTTATTAAAGACAATAATGAATGTGTTTTCACAGTCACCATGAACCTTTATATCCACATAAAACAAATAAGTCTTAATCTGGGAAATGGAAGTCAAATTCTTTGGTATTAACTATTTCTCAATCCTGTTTACATGAAGACCTACATGCCAGTACATCTAAATCTACTTTCTTACAAGCTCTCTCATTCTTTTTTTTCATTTTCTTTGTTGTATACTTAGACATTAGTAGATCTTTTCTTCCCTGTCTTCCTCCCCTTCCTTCTTTCTCCTTCTCTTTGCCTTCTCTTTTTTTCATCTAACTCACTATGAGTTGTTTTCATGATAAAGCATAGCTATCTGATCATGTATAAGAAACTCCATGTATTATAACCCACTGCTTTTCATGCAATAGCCTTTCTCAGTACGCACAACTAGAAAATTTAATAAGTAAGTTAGGAATAGTATTTAGAATAACACATCCTAAGTGGCAAATTATGAGTGTTTTCAAAGTTCTAAGTATAGATATCTTTTTCTTGCCAAGTGAATCCAGAAAGTAAATTTGGCTCCATATTTGTTTTATACTCTACTCAAATACTACCAGATGGGAGAAGATTAAAAATAACCCCCAAATGTCTTCCCACCCTCATCTCATCATAAACAATTCTCCACTGTGAAAACCAAGGTCCTGATGCATGTAAACCAAGTTCATTCAATTTTTTGTTTGGGTTAGAATTATAGATAAACTACGATTTCGTAGGTTGAGTCACCTGTTACCAAAACTCTAAAGGAACAACCAGAGCGCTCTCCCCTCACTTCAGTGCTGAAAGGGCCTTTAAAGGTCCTTTGGCGCCCTCTATGGGCGTAAGAGTCTTTCCTAGATCTTGCAGATGGACGAAGTAGAGAATAAATCGCGTATTATAAGAATCTGTGATTTTTGAATAGGTACTATTTAGTTTTCCATGTCTAGTAACATATAAGGAATGCTCAAAACCTGCTAAACACTTCTTACAGCAACTAAAGTGCTAACTGCTTACCACAGCATGCTTGATTCTCTGAGCTAGTTGCTTCTTCTCTCTCCAACCATATTTCCTTCTCTCTTCTCTTCTTTTCTCTTCATTAGGCTCCAAATACGCCATTCATTTTTGCCATATTCTAAGCTCTTCCTAATTGTGGGTCTTTTCACCTGCTACCTAGAGCAATTTTTCCAAAGTCTTTATAAGACTGGCACATTCTCATTGTTTCAGACTCTCAAATGCTACTTTCTCTAGTAAATGACTTGTTTTATTTTCTCCAGAGCACATCTGCTATCTGAAATTATCTTATTTGTTTATATCTACTGTTTGTCCCCCACACCCTCACAAGAATGTAAACACCATAAGGGCAAGGATGTTGTCTATCATAAATAGCATTTTATCCTCGGCCTGTAGAAAAATGCCAGACATATAGTTGGTATTCAACAAATGGTCACTGAATGAACAGGTAATTCATCATATAGGAAATATTATAAAATATCCAAGTGCCCTGGTGTTGTGTTGGTGAAAGCTTTCTACACACACACACACACACACATCATATGTGTGCAAGGCAGTCTTACACATAAGCATCTTTTAAAGAAGTAAAAAAACTATAATAATCCTTTACTTTGCACAGTATTTTACATGTAACTAAGCACCCTTATGTGCATCATCACATCTAATGATGAAAAATAGATGGTATCATCCTTCATTTTCATTTCAGAGAAAAAATGACAGATTCCTAGAAACTTTACAGTGATATCCTGAGGATTAGGAACCTAGCAAGCAGTGAGAACAGAATTCAAACCCTTACTCCAATGCCAGTTGTTCTTCAGAAACCCTCTAGTGATTATCTTTCTAAACACATAAGCATTTGAAACTATTAAAGAGTGAGGAGTACTTCTTTTACTACTTAAGAGAGTAAATTCTGTATAGCACATGAATAAACATTTAATGAAGAAGCCAAAGGGAAATTATGAGAGAAAAATGAGTGAATTGCTGGGAATAGGCTCATTGTAGCTAACTCATCATTCTGCTTAGCTGGATGCAAATCTGTCAACTAAAGGCCATAAACACTGGAATAGCATCTTTCTCCACATTAATCTTCATTCTCTTTGGTAGGATGGCTAATGTTTAACTTAGAATTTTCAAGAATTAGGAAAAGAAAATGAGAGTATAGAGTTAGCACACCTTGGCAGCTGTTTCACTTCACTGAAAATGCCATTTTTGAAAGGAACAAATGAGCCAATGATTGCCTCCCTTTAATCTAAGCTATGAGAATCTGCTTTCCCTCTTTCTACCCTGAAGGAAATGACATCTGTGACTTGACAGGGTAGCAACCACACTGCAAATCTCTGCAGACACCCTATATGAAGAGACAAAGCCCTGTGTTTATTGAATCACCATTTGCTTTCCACTGCGGATACAAAATGGAACCTAAAAGGGGCCACTCAGGAAATTCCCTGCCATCAGCAAAGAGATGGTTTATGTTTTCTCTATTCAATTAACACACTACAAACCTTGACTGCCCACCCAACAATGAGATTATTGTCTAGAGCAGACACAATCACCCATATGTTTTCTGCATCTGGAGTGGCATTGGAAAGACTGAGAAACTTTCAGAAGGTTCAAAACCCAGTTTGAAGGGTTCCTTTTATTTCACTGTAACTTAGCTCAGCTATAGGTAGCACTAGGGCTACAATCATTTCTTTCTTATGAAACCGCACCCAATTCAAGTTAAATAAGCCTCAAACCAATAATAGGAATACCTTGTCCAGATTTCCCTAAGACACTGATTTACTTTTCCCACATCATAAACCAATTGTTTGCCTCACCAATTTGATTTATCCACCAGTAAATTCATTACAAAATGATGTTATATGTGTAAATAAAGGATTAATGATAAGATTATATTTGCTAGGTTCTTTCACAAGGTAGATAAATTCTAAACGCTATTGCTATAGCTAGCATTTTACTCTATTTAAATTGCTGGTGACAATAATCTGAGTTATCTTACATTTGAAACTCATCTCATTCTCATTCTTTAGCTCATTAGTGATAAGATGGTGGAAATCATTTAGTTATTGGAAAACTGAGAGGCAGTAATATTTAACCAGAAAGATCGCTGCATTATGGTTCCCTCTTGGGGATTCTAAAATGTTACAGCTAGTGGCTAATTAGTCTTCTGTACCTCTTGGTGAGATAGATAAGCAGAATTGTCAGAGTGGAGATGATTTCTCCAACATAACTGTACAATCAAAGGCAGTCAGGTATGCAAATCCAGGTTACTTAGTGCTCAAGGTCATGCTGTCAGATTTAAATTTCTCATGCAACATCTTCTTTCCTACCTTTCAACATCCTATCAAACAGGAGAGACTAGAGCCAGAAAAATGCTAAAGAATGATCGTTAAACTTGACTTATAATGAGGGACATTTAGCCTACCATTTGACTTTCAAGAAATCCTTTAGGGGAAAATGCTTTTTGGGTATATGTGCTGGATAAGATAGTGGTGTATAGTATGAGTAGGTTGGGTTCAGGAGGGAAGCAGACTTTGTATGTGACTTAAATACACAGTTTTGACCACTGAAATGAAGGACTAACTTCACAGTAAAGACAACATGAACATAATAAAATTACCAACTTCTCTCCCATCATTTATACAGTTTAAACATTAGATATTATAAGTTCTTTGTGTAAGTCTGAGGTTCTTTGTAGCTATCTCAAATCAAATAAAGGGAATCCTGTGACTACTTAATGTACAACAAATGGCATGTAATATAAATCATTCCAATTTGGTAGTTGGTATCAAGGTACGTACTCACTTGAGGGACATAAATATCCATTAAATGAGTATGACTGGAATCCAATTTAATGTACCTCACTAATTATGGTGTACATTTCTTAAAACCCCAAATATCTCCATTTCTGTACATTTTTCTTTAGGAAATTCATATAGGCTTTAAAAAAATAATGGCAGCTTTCCAGTATGCCTGAGAAAAATGCCTTTCAAAAACTGATTTGAGTGTCAACCTTCCCAAGAGATTCCTCTGAATGCCGAGAAATGGATATATTCTCTCTTACTTGTGAAAGATACCCAGAGATTCTCCTTTTTCTTTCTTTCTATTTTTCTTTTCTTTCTTTCTTCTTCATGTGTATGTGTGTGTGTGCTTGTGTGTATGTGTGTTGGTGGAGAATGGGCTTTACAAAGGATATCTTAATGATGGCTGAAATGACCAATTAAATCCCTTCAGCCCTGGCCTGTAGACATCTTTGCCCTGGAGTTGCAAATAGGCTTGTTGTCTCTGTATTTAGAGAGAGTTGTAAAATGATTGTGTACTGTGTGCTTTGCAAGACTGAATTATGAATTTGTTTTCTTTCATATCTGGTAATATCACCTGACTGTTATCAGCAGGTCAGAGCATAATTAGATTAGAACTGGGAAGATTGGGAGGACTTTGCTTCTAGAGCAGCTGCTACAATGTCATGCTAAGTAGGACAAATGCATTAGTCATATTTACACTTTGATGATTGATGGCATTTTAAGAGCTCATCAGAAATGAGTGAAACCAAGCAAAAAAATGAAAGATTTTTAAAAAGAGTTTATTCCATTTTCAGTGCTGCTAGCAGCATTTAATCAGAGGACTCTACTACAGTCACGCTGATGTGACACTTTACTGTTGTCTAAAGATGTCTTAAGATGCTAATTTATTCATTTCACAAGTGTGTCTATTTGATTCTACATGTGTTTATTTGCAAAACATAGGAGACACTTGCAACATTCATCTTAAACCTTTCCTCTCAGCACCAAATAGGTACAATATTGATTGTCTGAGAGACCAGGAGGCCCAGAATACGCAGTTGGACAACATAGCAGTTCACTTGACTTATCGCTTCTGAAGTGTGTTTTTGGTTTTCTCTTTGGGGCAGAATTAAAGTAACAGAACATGAAGGTTGGTGGCAGTATTGAAGGTTGCAAAATTTCTGTGATACATAGGTTTGAACCACAGCTAGTAAAGGAGTGGGTTATGTAAAGAATTTTCTTCCCAGGATTTATGTGGGGCTTTAGTTGAGGAATGCTGCTTCAGCCAGCCACAACAGCGCAGGGAAAGCCAGTATAATCTTCCCTGCACTTCCCCAGGAAATGTAATTGGATTTACACACTCGAATTATATCATGTGAGTTTTGTTTATGAAGGACTATTTTAAGAAGTCAGGTCACTTAAGCAGTGCTTCGGAAGCCAGATTTTCTCCCTGCAAGATTTTTTACAGTCAGCCCTGTGGGGGAGAGGAAGAATGCAGACTAGATTAATTAACCATGGAGATGCCAGACATTCCACAGGAGGCCCAGGCACATTCTGGTACGCATAAAAGCCACCTACCAGCAAATGCCACCAGGCCACTACCTTCTCAATAAGAGAACAGAGCTTATCTGACAACGTGTTGTAATAAACCTATGTTTGCTTGTTTTTTGATCTCTATGCATTGGACTCTGAATGTGCATGTGTATAACTTGATATCTGAATTTCATTTAGCTAGATCATACATTTTAAAATACGAAATACTTTGTACTTTATAGCTTTCAGTCTTTCTATCCCTTTCAGTCTGTTTCCTGCTTTATATATCTAAGCTCAAGTGTACTAATTGCAAAATGTCTTTGAAGCACAAACTTCCCCCAAATTAGGGAATGATAAAGTTATACATGGTGAAGACATAAGCTGGACGTGAAAGTAAATCACATTAATGTTTTGGGGTTTTTGTTAAATGACTAATGTTTTTACAGCTGCCATTTCTATCTACAGTGCCAGTGTAAAAATTTCACATAAAAACGAGAAACTATAACCACTTCATTTTGTAAACAACACATCCTTGTTCTATGTCAGCTGATTTTTCAGTTGACTGGAGTAAACCATTTCAGAATCTTTTCTTCATTTGTGTGTATGTATGTGTGTGTGATTACATGCTGAATGCACAAGATTGCTTATAAAATAGAAACTATTAAGGATTAGAAATGCATTATCAAAGTACATGTATTTCTTTAACTCAGACTAAAGGGAGAAGAAATAAGGGCACAAAAAAAATCTAACAGAACCCATCTTATACTGCTCTAACAAAATACCTGAGACTGTGTAATTTATTAAAAACAAATCAGAAATGTATTTGGCTTCTGGTTTTGGAGACCAGGAATTCCAAGATTGAGGGATCATATCTGGTGAAGGTTTTTTGTTGCAATGTAAGCTGGCAGAAGGCATCACATGGGCATAAAAGAACAAGAGATTGAACTCAAAGCCTCAAACACTTTTAAAATCAACATTAATCCTTTCATGAAGGTAAAGCCCTCAGGATCTAAACAACTTTCATTAGGTTCCACTGTAACATTGGGGATTACGTTTCCAACACATGCTTTATGAGGGGCACATTCAAGCCATAGCAAGGACCAAAAACAGAAAACAAAACAAGGCAGAATACCTCTGGAAGGTCTGAAGATGGGAGGGATATAGAAGGAATATGGTGACTGTCTTTAAATATTTGGGGTTCTGCCATGACAAAGAGACTGGTTATTTTATGTGTGTCTCCTTTGGAATGGAATTAATACCAATGGATGGCCATTAAAGCAGGAGAAATTCTGATTCACAAAAAGGTAAAGTTTGGTAACAAACAGACCTGCCCAGGGCACTGCTTTTTGAAATGATGAGCTCATTGCCATTGGGCATTCTCCAAGGAAAAGTTGTGCAACAATCCATCAGAGATGTGATCAAGGATATTCCTATATAGTGATCTATATATCTATTCCTATAGATATATAGGAATATCCTATGTAGGGAGATATATAGATACATATTCCTATAGAGGGAATCTCCTTTATTACATCCCTAACGGATTGTTGCACAGCTTTTCTTCAAGGTCAGTTGAAAGTCGTTGGCTGCATCTCATGTCATCATGGTTGCTTTGCAGGCATGGAAAATTAGAAGACAAAGGGCAAGAGACCAAAATGGTAAAAGAGCCTAAGCCAACTGCATCTGTGCCCCTTTGAGGAGTTCCCCTGGGATCTCTGCCCAACAAGACCTCGCTATCTTTCAGGGGCCATCGTTATGGTACAGGACCATTCTATCAGCAGGAAAGGATGGCACAAAATGATTTTTCTGGGCTTTAAAAGATCAGAATTGCATTAGAATGAAAGGTAGAATAACTATTGAAAAGATAAGATTTTCAACAAATATTTGTCGACTGCCTGCTGGGTTTTATGTCCTAGAACACAGCTAGGTACTAAGGAGATAAGGTTATTGATGTAATGGAGCTGATACTTGGATGGATTTGGGTAGGGAGTTTGTGACTGCACTGCAGAGGTTTGGTTGGAGGTTTGTACCTGACTCTTAGAACACATCTGGAGCACGGGATTCAGGGATTCAGTAAATATTTTACACAAATGCAAGACTTGGGTTCTTTTAACTACAGACCTCTAAAGTATGAAACATCAAAGCTGCAGTGGATTTCTTTTAGAAGTTACATGAAAGGAAAGGTCAGACTCCAGAAGAAATAGTGGAAGGATATGGATCTTCCTCCCTGGTGAAGAAAAGAAGAGCATGTAAAAGGACCCTGGGATGGGCCAAGAGATCAGTTGTCTGAGCACCACTTTATCACAAACAGAATGTGTCACGAGGCTGGTGACCTGCAGACATGACAGGAGGGAGCATGTGCAGCTCTGGGAACTCATACTCACTCTGTGCTCAGAGTGACTCCAGCTGAAAACTGAAGAGGCTGCCCTGAGACTCCAGGCAACCCATCCCCACACAAACATGGGCAGACAGTAAGTTTAGGCAAGGCTCAAAATGCCTTTGCTTGGCACATTGCCACATCCCGTGTTTTCCTCTATCAGAGCAATGTCATAAGGTTCTCACATGCCCACCAGACTATGAGCCCCTTGAGATCAAGAATTGTATCTTATCCATCTTTGTATATCTAGCTGCTGGCATAGCATCTGGCACATGGATGGTTCTGAATGCCATATTTTAAATTAATGGAATGAACGAATAGTAGGTGACCATCTCCTTCCTTCCCCCAGTCACCCCCTACTCCACCCCCACCCTCACACATACATCATCACAGAATCATCAACAGGGAATGAAAAACTGGCTAGAGAAGAGAAATCAGTCTCTCTGTCAATACAGCAAAAGTACACCAGAAATTATCCCATGAAACACTTTGAGCAGAAAGCTGCAGCTGAGTTTTGCTATACATATGCATATACATATACATATTAGATAATGTGAAGAAAAATTCAAGTAATTATCCAGATCATTTAAGTTAAAACAAAAGTTATGGGCCTGAATTATTCATGGGTATTTGTCCATTACCAAACACTTTAAATGGATCAGGCCCATCTACTCAAAATAGAGTCCAATTGCTAGCAAATGCATCACCCTCTTGTTCTCTTCCCTCTTTGTTCTTCAGCACCCTGGCTCTGCATCTCTATTCCCAGCTCTGGAGTTCTTTGCTTTTATAGCTGCAGTCCCCAACCTTTTTGGCATCAAGGAATGGTTTCGTGGAAGATAATTTTTCCACAGACCTGGGTGGGGGATGATTTTGGGAGGATCCAAGAGCTTTATATTTATTGTGCACTTTATTTCTGTTATTATTACATTGTAATATATAATGAAATTATTGTACAACTCACACCATGTTTTCCTGTAGCTAAATGGTCCCATCTGGGGGTGATGGGAGACAGTGACAGATCATCAAGCATTACATTATCATAAGGAGCATGCAGCCTAGATCCCTCACATGTGCAGTTCCCAATAGGGTTTGAACTCCTATGAGAATTTAATGCCACTGCTGGCCACTGATCTGACAGGAGGCAGAGCTCAGGCGGTAATGCAAGTGATGGGGAATGGCTGTAAATACAGATGCATCTTCACTCACTTGCCCTGCCTCTCACTTCCTGCTGTGCAACCCACAACCTGCTGTGCAGCACACTGGAAATCACTTCCTGGGCTTGACGTCTCAGTGGTGCCCCCTTCTGGTGGATGCTCACCATCGGACTCCATACAGGTGCAGCTGTGGGCAGGAGGTACTCCCACCCTTCCACTGGACTCCTAGTGCTCCATACCAGAGGTGCTGGTCGGCCTCATTCCTTATGGGAAGATACTGGACAAAGCAGGTTGACCTTGCCGTGTCTAAAAAGTGGATAGTTGCTTAGTCCACTGTTTCCTGCAGCTTAAAACTTGTCACATAAGACCATATTGTACCCTAACTGGACCAGTTTATCTGCAGACTTCTACAAAGCAAACTAAAGTCTGATTTCAGGGAATGGAACTCAATGCAGTTAACTAAAGCTGTCTTTATAAAGTCCCCAAAAAGGTCATGAGTCTTTTATGTTTTCAGTTCATTTTTTTTCCTGCCAGTTAGTTTAAGAAACAAAATCACTAAGAGCAAGCTAGTTTTCCTCTAAAGTCAAATCTCCCACACCCTCATTCATTGAGGTGAGCCTTCCCAGCCTATTGGTGGAGGGCAGTTTATTTGAGAATGAGTTCATGGCCCCAGGTGGTCAGTGTGCAGTGACTACAAAGTCTCTTCTATTTACGAGACAGAGATATTGCCCTTGGCTCTTGCCAAGTGAATTATGACATGATATGCAGCTCTTTGGGCCTGGCCTAAGCCATCTCTGCCAGAGAGAAGCTATGCCAATGGACAATTAGAGATATTGTTGAAACCATGTAAGTACGTTTCCTTAAAAACATAGAAAACACACATTCTCCTCCTGTTTTTGCTATGGGTTTTTCACAGCAACTTTGGCCAAATGGCTTTAGCTTCTTTGGGCCAACATTTCTTCATGTCTAAAAGAAGGATATCTCAATACTCCCGACCCAGTTAGATATTCCTCCTCTGAGGGCATGGCCCTTTACCTGCCCATTTATCCTGCTTCATTTTGCAGTGCTATTGGCTTCCACATCTTTCTCACCAGCTGGGCTGTGAGCTTCACAAAGTCTGGGGTGGCATCTGGATCACTGTTAAGTCTCTACAGCATAGTATAGTGCTGGTTACATACTCTTCTTTCTCAGGTGCCTTCAGGTCTTGTTTTTCAATTCACCTCTTCAATGTTGAGGCTCCTAAAGTTTCCATCCTATGCGACTTCCCATTTTCTCACTCCGCACCACTCCCTGGATAATCAAATCCCTCCCTCAGTCAACAAGTATGTATCTGTGTGCTGCTAACTCCTAACCCTGTAACTCTACCCCAGTTTTATTTGCAAAGCTTAAGACCTGGCAATCTAGAGACCTACTGGATACCTCCATTGAGGCAGCCCAACCTCAACAAGTCAACAATTGACTCCGTCCCACCTGACATCTACATGAAATTCTGATGGTTTAGTCTTCCGTTGCTGGGGTCTGTCCACAGCTCTCTATCCTGCTCTTTCTGTTCTAGTGCAGCCCCCTGCCCAAGATTCCTCAAACCACACCATGCTCCTCTGAACCACCCCCACACTCCCCAGTGGGAGCTTCTCCCATATGCTAGCATTCTCACTACATCACTTCACTGGGTAAGTTCTACTGTTGAACTTCATCACCAGTTTTCTGCATATTCCATGCTGGTTTCTGCCTGTGTGTGTCTTCTAGGACAATTGTTTACCTTCCTTGCCTGGCAATATTCAAGTGTCACCACTTCCTGGAAGTCCCTCTGTACCCATTCTCCGGGACAAATGCCTGCTTAAGAATAAGTGGGGTGTGTTTAATTGGAGAATTGTGTTTGTTTGACTTTGAGAATCTGAGCTCATGTTAGGTGTTCAAGGAAAGGAGGGGCAGAGAGATATGCAGAATTTGACAAAAAGAATGAGCAGTCCTTCAAGCATGACTCTTTCAATGAGAGAGGACATGTGTTGGAGATTGCTATATGCCAAACTTACACACTTCACAAGGAAAGGAAAAAGCATAGAGTTCATAGCACAGAATGTGATTCAGATACAGACTGCCTGGGATTGATCTGCCATTTTTTCATTTTATGACACTGTCAGGAGCCTCAATCTTTCTGCACCTCACTTTCTTCAGCTGTAAAATGGGAATAATAATAATAATAACTCAGAAGGTTGTTGAAGAGATGAAATAATACACATGGAGTATTTAATCAGAACCTGGTAAAGAGGAATCAGGTAATACGTTTCATTTGATTTTATAATTTAAGTTTTAAAACAATCACCCTTTTTCAATGAGTTCTCTGCCCTAAGCTGACAGTTTCTGGACTTCACCTGGCTTAACCCCTGCATCCTTTAGACCAATGCTTTTCCAACTTTAATGTAATAGGAATCATTTGGAGATCTTGACAAAATTTGTATTTAGGAGGAGGACCCTAGATTCTGTGTTTCTGATAAGTTGCCAGGTAATGGATGCTTGCAGTCTGCAGATCATAATTTGTGGGAAAGGCTTTGGAGTTTGGCATAGACCCCACCTTCTCTTCAGTGGGTCTCTGCTACTCTGCCAGGTGGATTTAGATCCTTGTGCTCTAATTCACTTATATTATTGAACATTCAGGCTTCCATAGCAATATACCATAGCTGACTGGCTTGTAAGAACAACAATAACAACAACAACAACAACAAACACATTTATCTCTCATAGTTTGGGAGGCTAGGAAGCTCAAAATCTAAGCACCAGTAGATCTGGTGCCTGGTGAGGACCTGCTTCCTGGTTCACATGGCCATCTTCTGACTGTGCTCTTGCAGGATGAAAGAGACAAGGCAGCTCTCTGAGGCCTTTTATCCGGACACTAATCCCATTCATGAAGGCTCCACCCTCATGACACATTCACCTCCCACCTCTTAATTCCATCACCTTAGGGTTAGCATTTTAACATGTGAATTTTGGAGGGACACAAACATTCAAATCATAGCAACATTATTCCATCATTCATTAATGCATGCTTTCATTTAGCCTCATATGGCAAATATTTATGGAGTACCACAGTGTGCTGCAAGTAGGCAGTAGGGGTGCTGTGGTGAGGAAAAGAATCCAGGATCCTGCTATTAAAGAGATTATAATCTAGAGCTATAGACAGTCATCATCAAATAATGACCTAAATAAGTGAATGATTTCAAACTGAGTTAAGGACTTTTAAGGCAGGTTTGATGTGGGGCCATGATTAGTTAGACAAGTGAGGCATCCAGGGTGCAAAGCTTACAAGAGGCACTTGTTCTCAGGGGCTGACCCTGCTCTTGTGCAACCCTGAGAAGGAACAATTCCTGAAATTGTGTGCTCTAGGCATTCAGCTTGCACTCATTTCTATTTAAAAGGAGAATCCTGACTAGACCTGAGGTGAGGAAATTATTCTTAATATCTACAGGAGGAATTCATGTTAGCAGGGAAGATTGGAATTATGTTTTATTTATTTGCTTCTACTATTAAACAATGTGCTCTTTGAGAACAGAGTCTGTCCTTTTGTATATCACTGGAATGGACACTGGCACATGACGAGGGAATCTCACAGCAGAAGTTTGTTGAGTAAATGCCTGAACAATCGTATTTGCATCAGTATTGCTGCTTCCCTTTTTATAGTTGAGGATGCTGAACGCAGAGTTGTTACAGCATTTCTCTTTGGTCTTAAGATGAATAAGAGACTTCATCCACAGCTCTCTGATTCCAAAGCTACCCTCTAGATTTGATGCTCCTTTAAGGCCACTTTATCTCAATAAACTATGCTAATTTCGGAGGCAATCAGTTAAAATTAATAAAGAAAAAGAAAAATGAAATGTGCCTTCCAAATAGTAGCAATGTTTATCATGACAGTTCTCACTATCATAGGTAGAACCAAGGGGATAGCACACTGTATTGAAAACAACAACTGAATAAAGGGTCATGAAAAGACCCACCTCAGATTTTACATAGAAAACAGTGCAACTTTCTTCAAGCCACAGCCTGTCTTGGCTTCAAAATGAGTTTCTGACAGCTCTAAAATTCTATGACTACGAAATGATTTCTGAGTTTCCTTACAGCTCTAAAACATTTTATTCCATGAGTTATAATGAATGTGAATGTGGGGATTGGTATGCTTTCCTCATTCATTTGCCTCCCAAGATCAGATAATGACAGTTCTTGTAGAACACATAACTTGTTGAGGTCTTTGACCTCTGAGATTCTTAAGAGAATAATGAGTAATGATTTAGCAAATACTGAAAGAATCTCTCACTAGATGGTATTTAATATTTAATTTCTCCTAGTGGTTTAATTACATTGGCACCAGGAGTTGCAAATTTCTGTGTCATTTTAGTCATTCAATTTGTTTCGAAGGGACTAGTAATTGTGACAATTAATTGACAGGCAGTTGTTTATTTTGACTATCTAATTAGTGACTTTATGGCCCCTGCCTATCTCTCATTTCCACAATGTGCATGTTACTGGAATCAACAGCCATTTTGTGTCAGTATTACCCAGCCAGGATTGAATTGGACATTTACGCAGCCTGAATAGTCACAACCTGGAGCCTGGCTTTGGTGCATTCCTCTTCTTCGTCTATGGACCCCAGGAAATAGATAAGGTAGCCTGAAAGAACTCACTTAATCCTGCTGTAGGTTAGTCACTGCATCCATAGCAAGATGAGAATAAAGTAGCTCCTTTATAAGTAAATGAGCTAATAAATACGAAAACATTTTGAATGAATACACAGCAGTAAACAAACGCTGGGTGGTATTATTGTTATTATTAATTATTCCTGTAATACAGCTGTGTCTGATGATGTCACGCAATGGTAAGCTGTCTTGTTCTGTTGTTGGCGTGAAACTGCCGAACACGAGACAGTGGTCCACAAGGTAAACCCCACCTGTGAATCAGCTGAACAGTGGAGGAAACAAACGGTCCCCCAGACCATTTCTGGCAATAATGAGCGTTGCACACCAGAAGCAAGAACTACATTGCAGGATGAGAGGATGTCACTCGTGGACAAAAATAGCAATCATTAGGAATCACCTCTTTACCCTGTATCTAAAACACTCTTATAAGGAAGAGAAGCCATGTTGCTCTAAATGATGGTATGTCTTCTTAGAGCTTCCCACACTAAAGTCTTTTCTTATGTAAAGTTCTTCTTAATTTTGTGGAAGGTCTATACAAATTTTTATTCAACATCCTACAAAAAAGACTGACCTAGGCATGGGTTCGAGGTAATTTGGATGTAAAAAAAGCTAAAAATATCCTTTAAAAATCTAGTTAACAAAATTTATCTCCTTGGACATATCTCATGCACATGTGCAGAGTTCAAACTGGGAACTTATCTCATTATCAAACAACCATTAAATCACAGCAAAACTAATCCATTGTCAATAAAATTGCTAGGAAATATGTAGTAAGATAAACATCAAATTTCTTCCACAAATAGGATGTACAAAATATTTTTAAAATAGTGGCAGCTCCTTTTTCAAACTAGACTAAGCACTAAAACATAAAACTTATGAAAGTGGCACTGTGTGTTGGTTGAGGAGGGGAGATACACTCTGCCTCTCCTCCTGCAGCACTGCCATCTTCTGCTCTGTGACCTACCAAGGCACTGCCAAGCTCCCACCAAAAGACGTTTCAGAACCACCACTTTATAAATCTCCTCCTAGGTCTTTAGCTATTGAGGGCTTAACTTAGATGTTCCTAAAACGAGAGTAAGGTGAAAGAACACACTCGTATGTGACAGTAACGTATTGGTGTCGATACCAGCATCCATGGGAATTGGGGCAGTAGGGTCTCTTTTGTTGCAGAGTAGCTTAGGCACAGGGCCATGGCTATGATATCTAGTACTTCCTACACACCTACTATATCTCAATCTGCATTATATGGTTTGCACACATCCTGTCCACTCTTAATAGTATTCCTGCATAATATTACAGGATTGCAATCTCCAGTTTGAAAATGAAGAAGATGAGAATTAGAGAGTTTAACGTGGCTAAAGTCATTCTGATTGTGTGTGGCCAAGCGAGGATTTGAACTGAAGTTAATTTGGCTCCAAACATACATGGGTTCCCGCTGACTCTCACCATCACCACCCTGTACATGCTGAGTGGTCATTTAAATAAATGTATATTTACATTTAGTAATTCATATTCCTTCCATCATTCCACCCTCTACTATATGCTAAACTTGAGGGAAGCAGTCAAATAATACATGTTTTCTACCCTGGAGCCACTTATATTACCAGAACACGAACACAAGAAAGAAAAGTTTATCTGCTGTTACCCGGGCTGCCTCTTGTGTTGGCCCTGCTGAGAGCTGCAATGGGTTTTATACTTTAATGGATTTCATCCCTTTCTGCTAAGAAACTTGAGAAACAGTTCATTCCTTGACCTGGTCTGCACATGCTGCATGTGACACAAGTAAAACTAGCATTTATGGGGAAAATAGAGACATCAAATAATTTAAAGTTCTGATGACTTCATAGTTCACCATCTTTCTTTAAGACCAATCCAACTGCACATCAATGATAGACAGGAAAAGAAAATGTGGCATTTATACATCATGGAATACTATGCAACCATAAAAAATGATGAGTTCCTGTCCTTTGCAGGGACATGGATGAAGCTGGAAACCATCATTCTCAGCAAACCAACACAAGAACAGAAAACCAAACACCGCATGTTCTCACTCATAAGTGGGAGTTGAACACTTCAACTAATCACTAAACGTCCGTAAGCCTCAATTCTTTCACCTATAAAATGGGATAATTATAGCATGTATCTTATAAAGGAGTGAGCATAAACAGAGACAATGCAAGTAAAGTCTTGGAGTGGTGCCTAGCCTGTAAGTGTTACCTGTCATTATGCAGCTTGCAGGGAAAGCATCATGACGACTGTGATCTTGATTTGCTAATTTACTGTCCCATCTCCACTCTTGAGAACAATGCCTAGCACACAACAGATGTTTCATGGAAATTTTATTGAATGAACACATGGACACAGGGAGGGAAACATCACACACTGGGGCCTGTCTGGGGATGGAGGGTTGGGGAGGGATAGCATTAGGAGAAATACCTAATGTAGATGACGGGTTGATGGGTGCAGCAAACCACGATGGCATATGTATACCTATGTCCACCATGGCATGTGTATACCTATGTAACAAACCTGCACATTCTGCAAATGTACTCCAGCACTTAAAGTATAATAATAATAATAAAAACATATTGGTGTGCACACCAAATGGAAAAGGAAAAGAATCATTACATAATATATCAAAATATGCAGACCAAGCATTTATTTTTACCCAGAACCCTACTAACAAAAACAAATTCCTTTCTTTCCTACTTATATTCCTGAAAGTAATCCAAACTTAGTTGTCCACATAATGCTGAATTACCCTAAGTTGTTTTTACATATGTTTGAAAGTGATAAGCCATTTGAGGACATACTTGTTGTATTAGTCTGTTCTCACACAGCTATAAAGACATACCTGAGACTGGGTAATTTATAATGGAAGGATGCTTAATTGGCTCACAGTTCAGCATCACTGGGGAGGTCTCAGAATATTTACAATCATAGTAGAAGGGGAAGCAAACATGTCCTTCTTCACATGGCAGCAGCAAGGAGAAGCGCCAAGCAAAAGGGGAAAAGCCCCTTTTAAAACCATCAGATCTTGTGAGAACTCACTCACTATCACCAGAACAACATGAAGGTAACTGCTCCCATGATTAAATTACCTCCCACTGGTTCCCTCCCACAATGTGTGAGGATCATGGGAACTACAATTCAAGATGAGATTTGAGTGGGTGCACAGCCAAACCATATCACATATAGAACCAAACTTTATTTTGGGAGGTAATGTGCCCAGTTGCATTACTAGAGGATTTGGAGAAGCATTTAAAAGATGTCTGATCCATCTGGGAGACCCACCTTTCTTCATCCACCCTACGTCCTTTAGCCATCTTTCTACCTGGTAGACAGATGTCATGACTGCTCCAACAGCCATCTTGGACTGTGATGAGAGATTGGAAGCCATACAGAAGGATGGTGGGCCACAAAGAACAAGAATCCAAGAACACTGATGATATGACTAGGCACCATGCCAGCCCTAGACTGCTCATTGCTAGATTTTTTTTAAGTGATAGAAAATACTCTACTTTTATTTTAGTTCTCCTTCACCAATATCTAATGTAATTTCTAATCAATATTGGCTGCAAAATATACTCATGCTGTATCATCCAGTAAATTAACATTGACTATTTTTTGAGATAACATTGCAATTGCAATTCTTCTATCTTATACTTAGCTGTTTGATCATCTAAGACAAATAGAGCCATTTACATTTTATGGGTGCTTTGTGTTGCTTTGCTCCTTATTTGAGATTTGAGAAACAGAAAGACCTAGATCAGATGTCATGTCATCTGATGTATAATTTATAGCACATAATAAATATCAGGCAACAATTATGGCTGGAAAAGACTAGTGGGACTATTTCCCAAGGGAAGAAACTGATGCCTTCCTACTTATAACTCTTTGAAAGTGCACCATGCCTTGTGAGATTAGAAAGTAGTCCCTGAGGGTGCTTAGCAGAGACCAGATGCCCATCATCAGGGATTTGGGGAAAAGAAGAAGGAGCTGGACTAAACTATTTTATAGATCTTCTCTAATTTGAAGTTTATGATTCTGACTCTTGAAGTTATAAATAATTGGTAAGATGTAGAATAATTGGACTCTAAAAAGTGGAGAAGTCTGATAAATCTTCCAAATCTCAGAAAGGAATGTTGGATATTTACATCAAGCTGTGTCCCTAACTTTGTCCTCCTCCTGGTTCTTGATCTCAACAAATCCAGCATTCTCTATTTCACCTTTGCAGTTGCCCAAGCCAGAAAGCTCAGAAGGCATCCCCATTACTTCTCCCTCTCGCTGTCCCATGGCCAGTCCATTGCAAGTTTGACTGCTGAGTGTCCTCAAGTGCATCCAATCCATGTCTTCTCATTCCACTCAGAGCAGAAGACACTGGTCCTCACCTGAATCACAGTAGCCTCACTGCATCCACTTTTGCCCCCTTCTAATCTATTTTCCACAGTGTTACCAGAGTGCAATTTTTTATGATGATGGCTTAGAATCTTCAGTAACTGTCAATAGCTCCTTATTGATCTTAAGACAGAGGACAAACTCTTTCCTGGGATCTACCTCTTAGATCTGACCTGTCTCCCTCAGATAATGCTAATCTTCATCTTGTTCGCCTTCCACAATGTTTTCATTCAGTTCCTTGAAAGACTCATGCCATCTTCTACCCCTTAGCTGTCTAAGTTTCTGTTCTTCCTTTGCCCAAGATGTTCTTCCCTCATTCTCAGCTCAAGGAACCTTTCTCAGGGACGCTTCCTCTGCCCTCTCTTAAGTCACAACTCAATTCCATTTCATTTTCAAAACACCCACAATTTTCTTGAAAAACACCCTCTCATTGAGAGAGAGAGAGAGAGAGAGAGAGAGAGAAAATGAATTTGTTCCATGTCTGTTTTTTGTTTTTCCCAGCAGATAGTAAGAGCAATGAAGATAGGGAGTGAGTCAGGTATGTTTGCCCACCTGAGTAGTCTCAGCATCCCATGTTTGTTAAGTATTTATCTAAGAGTAAATGTATAAATGAGAATATCCAAAGCTGGTGCTAAAGGCTGGTATGTATGGCAGTAGGATGTGTATGTCCAAGAAGATGAGATAAACCTGGTTTGGATTAAGATTCAAGGTAGTGCTTCTACCAGACTTCTGGCCTGTTTCTATCTGCTCAAATCCCAGGTAAGGCTAAAAATTGAAGCTAAAATGTTTTCAGTACCAGCAGCTAATCAGGAAACATATCAAGAGAAGATGACCCAAAGAATCTGCCAAATTGTAACTCCAATGATCCTATGCAAAATCATTGTGCCAGAATGATATTCTTATTTCAATAGCTGATGTTCTGGTAAAAATACTTGTGGCTTCCACAGCCTTTAAATAGATGGTATCATTAAAGAAGCAAACGCAAATTTTATTAAACATAATGGATCTCATTTTGTTGCTTATGTGGCAACTCTACTTGTAGAAAACATTTATTGTTGACCTGATATAGATAGCTACCCTATTTGTGCAATGCTAAAGGCCAAGACTGCCTAATATACGCCAGATCATTATTTTCATTAATACCAACATTACCATCAATTTCATACCATCATCTTCCTCTTTCTCCTCCCTCCTCATCACCTTCACAAGAGTCCCTGGTATTTCTGTAGTGTTTTGAGCCAAAATGAAAGTGTCATTATTTCTGACTGAGAACATTGAGGAAGACTTCACCATGGAGGTGGCAGGTGAACTGGGTAAGATTTAGCGATAACAACAAAAATAGACCTCCACTGATAGACATGGAGGCCTAACCTCCTAACCATGCCCTTCATTATATGTTAATCTTCAGGAAATTAACACTCCTATATTTCCTCTCAAATGGAAGAAGATGGTTTGGCAGAATGAGTGAGAACACCTGCTGTGGAGACAGAGTACCTGGTTTGAATTCTGACACCATCAGTCATTAGCTGTATGACCTGGCAAATCACTAAACGTCCGTAAGCCTCAATTCTTTCACCTATAAAATGGGATAATTATAGCATGTATCTTATAAAGGAGTGAGCATAAACAGAGACAATGCAAGTAAAGTCTTGGAGTGGTGCCTAGCCTGTAAGTGTTACCTGTCATTATGCAGCTTGCAGGGAAAGCATCATGACGACTGTGATCTTGATTTGCTAATTTACTGTCCCATCTCCACTCTTGAGAACAATGCCTAGCACACAACAGATGTTTCATGGAAATTTTATTGAATGAATGAACAGAACCCCTGAGGAGAGTAGTATGCCAACCTATGAAAAAGTTAGCAGCAGACTGTGACAAAGCGCTAGAAAGAAGCATGATTAATTAAGATGCATGTCTTTGATATTTTAAACTGATATTTCCAAACCATGCAACTGAAAACTGAAAAAAATAAAGTTGAATACAAGCATCATTCCTTCAAGACAGTGTATTTTAACAAAAGGAGGGGAAAGAACTACCTCTCTTTCTTTGAGGGTTCTCTTTGAGCTTTGAAAAATCATAATTGCTAAAGAAGACAGTATTGGAACTACATTGAGTCATTATTTTTTATTGAATATTGAAGGAGAATAAGTAATTCAAAGCCCACTTATTTCCCTTAAACCAACACTTACTCCAAATGACCAACTCCCTCAATCACCCGTAACAAAAAAAGTTTATACTTGACATTTGTAATATAATTTATATTTTAAAGTTTTCTGATATTTAATGTTCCAGACGTTGCTGCTTATCAGATGAGGAAACAAGGGTCTGAAAGGTTTCTGAACCTCCAAGAACTGAGCAGAACTTGGAGGTTCTTAACCTCCAAGTACTGGTCTGCTCGTCTCCACTGTCTGCTCGTCTCCTAGTGGGATTTTCTTTTCTCTCTCTTACATGGCATACTTCTCTGCCATCATTTCTAAAACTCTGAGGGGAAAAGGAAGCTAAATGTTAACATGCTGTGACCAGTAAACCAAAGATGCAGTGATTGCTAGTGGGCTCCAGCCTCGGCCCCTTGCAGGCAGTGGGGTCATATCCAGGGATGGTGGATACCAGCGTGCACAGCCCCTGACTGGTAGCTGCCCATGTAGAGTGTGGGGGCAGGCATTAGATGGGGGGCTTTTCCTAATGCATCTAGCACCCAGTGCTCTCTGACTTCCAAGCTTTTCCCATCCCATACCATAAAGAGTAGTTAGGTAAGCATATTTCCTGTACTTAAATTCATAAGCCAAGGTGTTTGTGTGGAGACAAGGACACAGGATAGGAGTGAAGAGTCCTTATTTGAATGTCTCCAGTCATCTAGCTTGGATTGCTGCCTGCTCTGACTTTAGAATCATGGACATTCCAGTCTGGTGTGGTGGCTCATGCCTGTAATCCCAGAACTTTAGGAGGCCAAGGCATGTGGATCACCTGAGATCAAAAGTTTGAGACCAGTATGGCCAACATGGTGAAACCCTGTCTCTACTGAAAATACACAAATTAGCCAGGCATGGTGGCACACACCTGTAGTCCCAGCTACTCAGGAGGATGAGGCACAAGAATCACTTGAACCCGGGATGCAAAGGTTGCAGTGAACCGAGATTATGCTGCTGCACTCCAGCCTTAGCAACAGAGTAAGACTCCATCTCAAAAAAAACAAAAACAAAAACAAAAACCACCAAAAACCATGGACATTCCAAGTTGGAGTGGTGCTCAAGGCCACCAAAGTCACCTTCTAATCAAAGCACAAGTTCTTTCTCCAACGTCCTAGATAGGAATAGGAGAGTCACTCTTAGGGCTAAAGAAAATTCAGGAGGAGTTCAGGAGGCAGCCTGTATGCTATTTTGTGTTCTGTCAATTTTAGCAGATAAGCCAATGGCTTTTGGGGGATAACTCTTGAACAGAAGTCAGGCCTGTCATCTGCCGCAAACCTAGCAGGACTCTTCATCTCATGCTGCCTCAAGCCAGTGTCCCTGCAATGGTCCAAAGACCTGCCTCTGGCCCTGCACCTTCTTTGTCCCTATCTCCACCTACTCTCTCTGTCTTTCTCACTCTGCTCCAGCCTCACCTTTCTCCCAGCAGTCTCTTAAATGTACCATCTTGGCCTTACCACTAGCTGTTCCCTCTGCCTGGACTGTCCTTTCCCCAGAGATCTGCAAGGCTCACTCAAACTTTGGCACAGAAGTGACCCAATCAGTGAGAGCTCCTCCTGTGACGTTCTTATTTATTTTTATTTTTTTAAAGAGAGAGACGGGGTCTCCATTGATCATCCAGGCTAGAGTGCACTGGTGCAATCATAGCTCACTGAAGACTCAATCTCCTGGGCTTAAGCAATCCTCCCACCTCAGCCTCCTGAGTAGCTAGGACTACAGTCATGTGCTACCATGCCTAGCTAATTCTTTTTACTTACTCTGTTGCCCAGACTTGTCTCAAATTCTGGTCTCAAGTGATCCTTTTTCTTGGCCTCCCACAGTGCTGGGATTTCAGGTGTGAACCACCATGCCCAGCCTCTTATTTCAAATTATAACCTCCCCCTACCACACTGCATTCCCACCCCAACCCCATGTTACTGTCCCCTTTAACTCGCTCTATTGTTTTAAATCATTACCTTCTGTCACTCCAGATAACTTATTTATTCAAGTTATTTGCTTCTGCTGGAAAAGCAGGCACATAGTTTGGAAATTGTGTCCGTTTTCCACTGACAGATTCCCAGGGTCTACAACAATGCCTGACATGTCATAGGTACTCAGGAAGTATTAATCAAATGATGAGTGAAGAAACGGATTTCCATCAATAACTGTGTGTTGATGTTTGCTCTCATTCTTAGGTAGACACAGGCTTCCTCTCTAGGTGTTAGGATTAAAAATAGAGTCTTCAGAAAAGAGGCTGGACATTTGGAATCAGCAGATTTGGATCTGAGTTTGTGCCCAGCCCCTCTACCTAGCTATGTGCATAGACAAGTTGTTATACCTCTCTGAGCCTCATGTTTCACAGCTAAAAGTGGGTATAATAACTCCCATACTGACTTGTCATTATAAGAAATAAGATTTTTTAAAATTAAGCACTAGATACCTAGGAGAAACATAATGCACTTAACTATTATTTTTAGAGTACTAATAGCTAGATAAAGCTATGAATTCTTTAGAGATAAAATAACCAAAAATTAAAGGGAAGACAATAAGCCTTTCTGGACTGAGTTTTTAAAGTCTCTGTAAAAGCTGATTTGTTTATATCTTCTCTACCACCCTTTGTTTGTGCCATTCAGATTTATGAAGGCAATTGCTACAAATGTTTGTTGATAATGGAATATGTACTCCTCATTACTCCTTTGGATACCCGCATAGTGTGCTTACCACTTGGGGTCTCTGAGTAAATTTAACCTCATCAGAGATACCTTCCCTGGCTACTCCACCTAAAATGGAAACTCCCTTCTTCTATAATTCCTTTCTCCTTTTAATCAGCTTTATTTTTCTCCATAGCACTTTTCATCAAGGCAAAGAAAATGTTATTTTTTTCTTTGTTTATTTTCTGTCTCTCCATAAGGCAAGTGAGATATTTCATCTATTTTGATGACTGACATATCTTCAGAGCCTAGAGCTGTGCCTGCTCTCACTGAATTGAAGAAACTGCTCTTTATCAATCAGTTTCCCAAAAATACAGTTTGAAGACTTATCTTAGTGACCTGTGTCTAACCCAATAGCATGTGCCCTGGGTAAGACCTTCGTGTGCCCAGAATACTCCACATTTATGTCTGTCTCCTTTCTCTCTGAAATATGTCCCATTTTGTATAATAAATGACGTGGTCACGATAGCCATGGAGTCCAGAAGAATTAACGATGACACAATCCCACATAAAAAGAACAGATGGTCTAGATGAGAAAAAGAAAGAAATTACCGTTGATAGTAACAGCTAATAGTATTAAGTGCAACTATATGCCAAGGGCTCTATGTAATTATGTCACTCAGTCACAACAACCTATGAAGTAAATCCCATTCCCATTCCCATTTAACATAAGAGAAGTCTGAAGTTTAGAGGGTGTAAGTAGATTCCCTGTGTTCTCACAACTAATAAAAGGCAGAGCTGGGATTCAAATCCCAAAAACAGATCTTTGAACTACTAGGCTAGAATTGCAAGCACTGTGGTGGGGCTTTTCCATACGTGACCTCATTTTATTCTGTGTTAATCTGGAAGGTAGTTATTAATTATCCCACCTTTAAAAAAATAGTAAAATAGGCTTAGCTGTGTTAAGTGGCAGAATTAGGATTTAAATCTAAAATAAGTAAATTTATTTTTAAAAATTGTGAACAGGATGGTGTTAGGTATGAATCACTATGGGCTAAAGACATTTTATGTTACTAGCTTCCATTATATTTTTACTACCAAATGTGTCACAAGGTATATAACTCAGCATTATAGACCAAAACACATTGCACTTACTCATAATCACCATGTACATAAATTTCGGGAGAACATTTTATTTGATTGAAACATGAAATGAGTAAACTTGAAAAAGCAAGGGTAAACTAAATGCTTGCTAATAGATTTCCTCATGCTTATTCCCTGCTCTAGAGGTTAACTGATGTCTCTCTTTAGCTAGATCATCAATTTTAAGCCACTCTATTCTCTATACTCATCAGAGAAAAGGGGTATTGGGAGACCACTTGATTCGTCTCAACTTGTAAAATAATACAGTTGAGAAACTTTGTAAAGTTATTTCATGTGAAGTCACCTTCTTTATGAATGGGGCAACTCAATTTGTCCTTAACAAACCATTTTCCCATCTTTCTGAGGTTAATGTGAGATTCCTTTGCAATAATAAATACACTCTTTTGGTAAAGTATAACAAGATAATAATGGACTTCTTTGAAGGAGTTAGGATCAAGACTTAGGAGACTTGGGAAAATGTTCTAATTTTTGGTGCATACTGTACATTATCAACCCTGAACAACACATGCATTTTAAGAGAAAATAAGCTCTTGGCAAGTTGCTATTTTTAGCTCAGTAACTAATGATGAATCAAAATGCTTCTTCAAACCCAATTACCCAATAAAAATTGCCATAGTAACCATCACATTACACCACACACCCTTCATGCTCACACCAAAAACTTCCTTAGGAACTGCTGACACTACCTCCTTGACACTGCCATCTGCTGTGGAGGAGGAGATGGTGGGGGAGGTTGGCAAGGAAAAGGTAATTCTGTGTTTTGCAAATCCCTGGGGGAGGGGTCTTGGGGCCAAGATATATTGGTAGAAAAATTTTTTCTGTGGAACTCTATATTGGTTTTTACTATGAGCTTGAAGTGGCTCAACCCAGGAGCTTCAGGCCTAAATTTAAGGTTGGTCATAAAGTGAACTCTTCCCTTCCTCCTTCCCATACACTACAGCACTATAAGATCACCCTCCCTGTTCTCCTTCTGCCCAGAATAATTATTGTCTGGTTCTTTTCTTGGCCCACTTCTCTTCATTTGTCAGGTTTTATCTAAATATTTCATCCCCAGAGGTTTTCCCCTGACTACTTAATTTAAATGAAAGTCCCCACAGGATGTCCCATTGGGAAGGGGCCTTATTTGTCCTATTTGTCACTGGAATCTAAATGCCTTAGTCATACTTGGGACTCAATAAATGCTTATAAAATGAATGAATGAGGGAGGAATTACTTATGGATAGTCATTATCAATATTCACCTAATAATTTAGATGGTACAAAGTAATTAAATCCATTGATTAGGTTTATTTGACACATTCATTCATTCAACTGCATTACTGAGGGTAATGCATATTTGTTAGTTGTTAGAAGTTAGGTCTTCTGAGAAGCAGACTCTGAGCAGGAGATGAGTTTTTAGGAAGCTTACTCGGGATTCTGTTGGGATACCCACAGAGGAGAAAAGTTAGAAGCAGAAATAGACAAGTTGAGCTGTGATGCAATTTCAACAGAGACCACAGTCAACACCACGGAGAGTTCTGAAGCTGAGATGACCTTCCCGGGATGTTCTGAGTTCCATTATGATCCTTTATGCCTCCATGTTGATCAGTTTTTGAGCATGACCTTGGATGGGAACAGCTGAGGTAATCCTCAAGGGAGACTGGCAGCTGGGGACTGTCTGCCAGAAGTAATCCTAGGAGGACATGTCCATCTTTCCTGAAGGGAAACCTGGTGGCTCATCACAGGGTCCACCACGGTGCACCCCTTATACCTCTAGGATCCACTCCGTACTGCTTCTGAGAGCTGTTCCTGTATGATCCTGGTAGGCTTCTCTTCTTTGGGGAAATTTAAAAGAGGAAGATCAGTGGGATAAATTACAGTCCCTGCTGCAGCAGTTGAGTCTTGGGGCACCAATCAATGTACACTATTCTAGATTCCCCTCACACTCCACTAGTACCTCTACTGGTCTTGTGGTTTACCTGGTGGTGTGACCCAGACTCTAACCTCTGAGTGCTCTGAGCCTCTGGTCACCATGCCTTTCTCAGGCCATGGAAGAACCCATTCCAGATGGTGATTCTTCTTGTCTGTTGGTCACTTGACATGAAGAACTCAGCATGCTCAGATGAAAGTCATGGTTTAGAGCTCAGTGGGACTCTTGCTCTGTCACCTGATGACAACATTCAGTTTTGGCAATCTGGAACTGTAAAGCAACAAAATGCAGAGTTTCTGGCTCTGAGATGTCAGGCTCCCCAAATGGGTTCCTGGGAGTGATGGTAACTGGGGCCACTCCTGCTTCTAGCCCCTTGTTCCCCTGACTCATGTATTCTACCTACCAGGGACACAGCACCATTTAGAAACCTTTGATTTAGAGTGTCCACTATGTCCTGGAGGGTGACACCCCATCCTTAGTCTATCCTCCTAGGATTGCTTCTGGCAGACGGTCCTCAGCTGCCAGTCTTCTTTGAGGATTACCTCAGCTGTTCTCATCCAAGGCCATGCTCAAAAACTGATCAACATGGAGGCATAAAGGATCATAATGGAACTCAGAACATCCCAGGAAGGTCATCCCAGCTTCAGAACTCTCCGTGGTGTTGACTGTGGTCTCTGTTGAAATTGCACACTGAGTCCAGTGGAGTGAGGCCACAACTTGAAACAAACTATGGATCCTTATCTTCTCACTCCATGTCAAAAGCTCATGAACAGACAGCATCGCTGGAATTATTTAAAATGCTTTATTTCCTCCTTTCCTCTCCTTTTCCTTCCTTTATCTTACCTGCATTTTTCTTCCCTTCTTTCTATATCTGTTTCTCTCTCTCTCTTTTTCTCTTTCTTTCTCTCCCCAAATTTTCAATTAAAATCACATACAAACTAAAGACACACATGTGAACATACCACTGCATTATAATATGTTACCTAATACAACTCAAATTCAAAGAGAGAAACTTCCTCCAAAACCCTATGCAAATTTGACAGCACTCTGGACCTGGCTCTTTGTTTTCCTTGCAAATAATAGTTGGATTTTCTTATGCACATGATCCCCTAGAAGCAGCATCTCCCCTTAACACTCAATATATTAACATTGATACTAATAAGAATTCTTTGGTGGTGACATCTCTAGCTCGAATGTTCAAGGAAGTGTTTGTGACCTCGTAAAATAAGAAAGTTCATATACTGTAAGGTTCAGAGTTGGATACACTGACATGAAATGGATTTTGGAATCCATACTCCCAGCTCCATTGTAAATATGTAATTCTTGGGCAAGTTAGGTGAGCTATCTAAGCTATCTTTCTTTTTCATAAAAAAACAATGAAGTCATACTTTGGAGGATTGGGATGAGGATTTAAGGAGGTAATGGTACTATTATGTGAGGCATTTAGGTATGGCAATCTCTTGGTTCTCTTCTTGCTTCCCCAACCATGTGCAGCAACTCCAACCTTACCATCCTATTCTCCAGGAATTCTGGGCATTTTTTTACCTCTCCAAATGCTTTCTGCATTTTCTTGCCTTTCTACCCATTGCTCCTTTAAAACACTTTCCCCATCCTTGCTTTCCTAACTTCTATACATTATTCATGAATCAACTTAAATGTTACCTCCTCCAGGAGCCTTCCTGGATTTCCTACCATCTATAGATTCTACTCTAATGCACTATCTTTACAGCATAGTATAGTTAGTGCTTAAAAGGGCAGTCTTTGTGTTAGCCCATTCTCATGCTGATATGAAGAAATACCCAAGACTGGGTAATTTATAAAGAAAATAGGTTTAATTGGCTCACAGTTCCACATACCTGGGGAGGCCTCAGGAAATTTACAATCATGGTGGAAGACACCTCTTCACAGGGTAGCAGAAGATAGAATGCATGCCAGCAGGGGAAATGCCAGATGCTTATAAAACCATCAGATGTCCTGAGAACTCACTCACTATCATGAGAATAGCATGGGGAAAAGGGGGAAACCACCCCATGATTCAAATACCTCCACCTGGTCACTCTCTCAAGCAATGGCCCAAGCTGATGTTGGCCCCTTTTAGCCATGACTGGGGTTCAGAGCGCCAAGTCCTGAGGCTGCACAGAGCAGCAGCCAGGAGGTCCTTGGCCTGGCCCAGGAAACCATTTGTTCCTCCTAGGCCTACAGGCCTGTGATGGGGTAGGGAGGCTGCTGTGAAGGTCTCTGACATGCCCTGCAGATATTTTCCCCATTGTCTTGGTGATGAACATTCAGCTCCTCGTTACTTATGCAAATTTCTCCTGCTGGCTCAAATTTCTCTCCAGAAAATGGATTTTTCTTTCCTCTTGCATTGTCAGGTTGCACATTTTCTGAACTTTTATGCTCTGCTTTCTCTTGAACCTTTTGCCACTTAGAAATTTCTTCCACTAGATACCCCGAATCATCTCTCTCAAGTTCACAGTTCCACAGATCTCTAGGGCAGGGGCAAAATGCTGCCAATCTCTTTGCCAAAGCATAGCAAGGGTCACCATTGCTCCAGTTCTGAAGAAGCTTCTCATCTACATCTGAGACCACCTCATCCTGGACTTCATTGTCCATATCACTATCAGAATTGTGGTCAAAGCCATTCAACAAGTGTCTAGGAAGTTCCAGACTTTTCCACATTTTCCTGTCTTCTTCTGAGCCCTCCAAACTTTTCCAATCTCTGCCTGTAACCTAGTTCCAAAGTCACTTCCACATTTTTTAGTATTCTTATAGCAGTACCCTACTCCTGGTACCAATTTATTGTATTAGTCTGTTCTCACACTACTTTGAAGAAGTACCCAAGACTGGTTAATTTATAAAGAAAAGAAGTTTAACTGACTCAGTTCTACATGGCTGACTAGAGAGACCTCAGGAAACTTACAATTATAGTATAAGGAACTTCTTTGCAGGGCAGCAGAAGAGAGAATGAGTGCTGGCAGGGGACATGCCAGATGCTTGTAAAACCATGAGATCTCGTGAGAACTCACTCATTATCCCAAGAACAGCATGGGTGAAACTGCCCCATTGTTTCCATTACCTCCATCTGGTCCCACTCTTGATACATGGGGATTATTACCATTCAGGTTGGATTTGGGTGGGACACTAAGCCAAACCATATAAGTCTCTGAAGCCTGACTTGCTGGGCTCCAAATGTGTACGGAAGGGCGAGCTGAAGCAAGGTACTTAACATGTCTTTGCTTCAGCATCCTCACATATAAACTGGGGATTAGGGTGACCATGCATCCCTATTTTCTTATGAAAAATGAGGTTTAGACCTCTGGCCCTAACAGAATTACTACAAACAATCATTTTCATTGTCAAAACCGTTCTGATTGGACAATAAATTATATGGTCACCCTAATAATAATAGTAGCACCTACCTCATTGGCTGACTATATGAATTTAATAGGTGCCAATGCCTATGACACAGTAGATATTCAATAAAATCAGCTGTTCACTGACAGGTATCAATTGTCTCAGTGTACCTCTGTCCTAGCACTCATTCCTCTGTGTGGTAAGTGCATGTCTAATTGTCTGTCTTCCTCACCAGACCTGAACTATCTGAGAACAGGGAGATCATCTATCATGATCATATTTGTACCCTCAGTGTACAGTTCAATGGATAGCTTTAAAGTCATATATACAAAAAGAAAATAACTCCCTATCACAGGATTAGAAATTTGGAAATGTTTGAAAGATAATTGCTGTATTTTGCAAACAAAACAGATTTGTAAATGAAGCTGCACACCTATCATTTATCTGGCAATAATTTACTGAGCTTCTACTATGTGCTGGTGACTGCTAAGCTCTAGGAGGTTTCTCAGTCTTCAAACTATTGATGTTTAGAGCCAGATAATTTTTTTTTTTGAGACAGAGTCTCACTGTCGCCCAGGCTGAAGTGCAGAGTGACACCATCTCAGCTCACTGCAAGTTCCACCTCCCAGGTTCACTCCATTCTCCTGCCTCAGTCTCCTGAGTAGCTGGGACTACAGGTGCCTGCCACCACGCCCGGTTAATTTTTTGTCTTTTTAGTAGAGACGGGGTTTCTCCATGTTAGCCAGGATGGTCTCAATCTCCTGACCTCGTGATCTGCCCGCCTCAGCCTCCCAAAGTGCTGGGATTACAGGCTTGAGCCACCATACCCAGCCTAGAGCTAGATAGTTTTTTTGTTGGGGAAGGGAAGATTGTCTTGTGCAGTGTAGGATGTTTGGCAGCCTCTGTGGCGTTTACCACTATATACGCCAGTAGCACATGCCCTCTCTAGATACGACAACCAAAAACGTCTCCAGGCATTGTCAAATGTCTTCTGGCAGGTAAAATAGTCCCCATGTGAGATCACTAATAAGGAGGTAGGACCTGCCTCTTTCACTTTAGAAATGGTGCTGGGAGTCTGGGAGATCTAGTACTTGCAGGTTTTGCCTGACAAAAACCATGCCTGGGATCCTGACATAGTTCATATAGTCTTCTTATTTCCTCCCTGAGTAATTAGTATTCATAAAAAGCTAATTCAGTAATATGTGCTTTTTTAGCTAAAAGTGTTTAATCAATGAATTTAACAAATATAACATATCGCCTTTTTTTTTTTTTTTTTTTTTTTTTTTTTACTGTTTGTACATTCATTCATTATTGTGTGCCTACTGTTTGCCAGATGGTTTCTCTTCATTTGGGATTTTATATCCTTTGGACATGATACCTTTTTCCTCTCTTCCTTGGTATAATAAGCGAAGAATCGTATACATCGATTGCAGATAAGTCATGAATGGTTCTAAAAGATTAGTATCATCAAGAAACTGAAATCCTCTCTTTGAGCACAAAGCCTCCATGGAAAGGTTGTCCTCTGGCCTTGGCACTCACCCTTGCCTTTCTGGGGAAATTATTACAGGTCTTTTGGAAACCCTCCATTCTGACATTTCTCATGGAGATCTAAACAGGATTGATGAGAGAACCACTTGTTATCTGTGTTTCCTGCCACTCCTTCCCTTTTTATCAATGTTGCCCAGCATTGTTGGTGACCTAGGCAGTGATCTATCTGCTAAGCCACCAGGGATTGTGACTGTGAAAGTGCAAGCTTCCTAAGATTTCATGTTCCACATGCAAATGGAAAAAAAAAAAAAAAAATAAGGTTTAGAATCCTGCCATGTTGAGATGGACTTTTTAGGTAATAGATCCTTTATTAATAATAGTAAGTCATGGGGAAAAATCTCATCATTGCCAGAGTAAATAAACTTGAAAAAGCCCCACTGCCCAGGAAATCATTCTTTTGATAAGGGCATCTGATTTTTCCCTTGAGCCACAAGCACACAGAGGTCACTGGTGCCTCTTCAGTGCCTCTCCTGCTGAATCTCCCAGTGGCTCCTACAGGCAACCACAGGAGTGTCCTGTCAACAAAGATTTACTGAATGACTGCTGTCTGTCAAATACAGGAATACATCAAAGAGTTTGCTGGCAGGAAATGTGAGATGGTGACAGCCTTAAAGATAGGCAGCTTTCAGGGAAAGAGAAGCTGCTTCTTGTGCATTGTGAAGCATGCTGAGGAAGTAGGGGTGTGTGTGTGTGTGTGTGTGTGTGTGTGTGTGTGTGTGAGAGAGAGAGAGAGAGAGAGAGAGAATTTGGAGTAGGAGCAGGGAGACATTTAAGGAAAAGGGAACCAAATGTGCAAACACCAAGGTATGGTTCATGTATTATTCAGGGTTCCAGCAGGGAACATTCAAAGGAGTAAATGAAGTGAGCTGAAGCAAAGTTTTGAGATGGGGATTAAGGGAACCACAAGACTTGATGAAGCACCCATGGACTAGCTGCAGAGGAAGCTGTTTTCACTCCTATGGGCCTAAAAGGGCAAGGGGAGGGATGGTATCGCCAGGGTCTTACAAGAGCTCCTCTACTGTAGAGGAATACAGTAATTGCACAAACTCCAGCACAGCAGGATAAGCAATTGCCCCAGATCTTGCTCTCTCCCGTTCCTGATTTTTCTGTCTTCCTCTTCGACTAGCCATGGCAAAGCCCAAATGGAAACTAAAGATGAAGAAACTTGATAGATGCAGTCCGGAGATATCAACTTTTCTGGGCAAAGAGTGGGACACAGAAGGGCAGTTTTTTAGAGGCCAAAGGAGAATAGCCAGCAAAGTCGGTCCAGTTAACTCCAAGTTATCGTGTGTGACTAGAAGCCAGGAAGCACACAGGGAAGAAATAAGTCAGGAGAGGGAACCAGAGAGGAGAGGGAAAGCACCAAATCCCAAAGGCTCCTTCGTAGTCTCTGCCCAGTGCTTTAGTTTGGAGGCAGCCTGTATGAGGACAGCAGGACTAGCGGCTGCCGTTTTGGGGTATTTGCTGTGTATCAGGCAAATACTAAGTATTTTGTATACAGTGCTTCCAATGGCCTCATTTAGCCTTTATAGCCACCCAGGAAGAATCCTCATGCGTTGACTGCTAAGTTCCAATTCCTTTGATAATGACTTGACAAGTGCTGCTTCATTGTATGCTCTCAGTAAGTTTAGGCCATAGGATTTATTTTTTCGTTTTCATGTGAAGAGTCTGTAATTTCACTGGAATATGAGATCTAGGGGGACAGAGACTTGTTCTGTATCCCTTGAGCCAGGGGTAGTGTCTGGCACATAGTATATAATAGGTCACCAGTAAGTTAAAAACTGAAATAGACTCAGAGGCTCTCAGAGGTGGAGTTTTGGAGTAAATTCTGACTTCCAAACTCTGAAATCCCTAAACCACAGAATGATCTCAGCCAGTTGAGAGGGGAAGAAGTACACTTCCCTTCATCCCTGTGGGTGTCCATGAGAATCTAATTTAGCAGAGGCCTTTCCTAAGAGAAGGCTGCCTGGTTCACCGCCCTTTAGTCTCTCCCCCTGGAAAGACTGCATATTATTCGTCTATAAGCTGCAAGAGGGCAGGATATGTGTTTGTTTGGTCCACATACGTATAACCCTGGCACACTGCTTGACCTATGGGAGGCACTCAGTAAATATTTGATGACTCTACAGATGACTAAGAAGCAGCACTGTGATGAATAAATGTGAGCACTGTGCAAAGCACTGGGGCTAACAGAGTTCATAATGGGTGAGACTGATCACCAGCATGTAAGGGCAATAGTAGATGCCTATACAGGGTACAGGTCAAGAGATCAAAAAAGAAAAGAGTGATTGACCAGGATGAGGCTTGACCTCCATAAATTGAATAGATGATTGTCAGACAGATGAGGAGGAAGCTGCAGAAAAAAACATGCCAGAAAAATGATATGGCTTCCACAAAAAAGCATGGGAGGTGGAGTGGGAATGGGAGGTACATGTGAGACTTCCAGGGGCAGAACAAAGAAAGATAAAACTGGGGATGGTGTTGGGAGGCAGATCACAGGCAACCTGTATGCTACACTGTGAAGTTCAGACTTGCTGCAAATGCCCTGCCCTGTACCTACTTACCGTGCCTGTTCTTTGCTCGTGTAAGCCTAATCCCTCCATGGTACACTAGACTACATTCATCCTCTCACCTGCTCAAGGATTCCACTCTTGCAAATCTTCCCCTACCCTTTCCAGATAACTGTGAAAACCAAAAGTAAACCTTTTTTTCTCTGCAGTTACTCCAGCATGATGGGGGAGGAAAGACTCAACAAGTCTTGCTGTTGCTGTTGTTTGTTTTTATTTGCAAAGAGCCAGGCAGTAAATAAGTAAATATTTTAGGCTTTGCCAACCACATAGTTAATTTCCCTCCCCCTCCTCTTCCTTTTCTCCTCCTCCACCTCCTCCTTCTTCTTCCACACTTTATAAAAAATGTAATAATTATTCTTAGCTCGCCCATAATCTGTGGACCCTAGGAGAAAAGCATGGATGAAACTCCTCCTTGTCTTCCCAGAACTGTCCAGGTTTTAAAATAAAGCCCTGTGTCCCAGTCAAACCAAGACAGTCAATCACCCTGGTACCACTTACTAGCTTTGTGACCTTGGTCAATTATTTAACCTCTCTGAGCCTCACTTTTCTTTTCTGTGAAATGGAGCTAATAAGCCCAAGCAGAGTTGTTATTGGACTGTCCATAAAATAACATGTGTAAAGGCTAAAGCACAGGATCTGGAAACCAGTTGGAGTGTGAAAACAGAGGTTCTCCCCAAGTCCCCTTCTGAAGAGGTTGGCAGGATTTCTAAATGGTAGAATTAAGTCAGGCTGCAAAACACTCCTGGAATAATTATGGCTACAGGTTTTGTCCACTTCTCTGAATACAATAAATAGACATTTTGAATATGTTGATATCTTAAACTACTTTGCATTAGCATAATTTATCTTTAAAATTTGTGCAAAAATTTCTTCATCATTTTTACCTACTCTGTTTTTAAATGTTGTAATCACTTCTTTCATTTTATCTGAGTTAGAGGTCTTCTTCTTTTTAGCCTTTAACATTTTTACTTCTTCCTTAATGTGTGTGTGTGTGCATGTGTGTGTGATGGTGTTTCACTCTTGTTGCCCAGGCTAGAGTGCAATGGTGCGATCTTAGCTCACTAGCTCACTGCAACCTCCACCTCCTGAGTTCAAGCAATTCTCCTGCCTCCGCCTCCCAAGTAGCTGGGATTACAGGCACCCACCACCATGCCTGGCTAATTTTTGTATTTTTAGTAGAGATGGGGTTTTGCCATGTTGACCAGGGTGGTCTTGAACTCCTGACCTCAGGTGATGCACCTGCCTTGGCCATCCAAAGTGCTGGGATACAGGCGTGAGCCACTGTCCCCAGCCTTAGCTTTTTAAATTCATTTATAAAAAAAAAAAAAAAAAAAACTTATATCCCTGTTCTTGTTCTTTTCATTCTATTTTTCAAAATTCTTTTTTTGTTATCATTTGAAATGACTATTTTTTCCCTTCTTACTTTGCAATTTCTCGGGATATTATTCTTGGAATTCAAGTTGTTAATAGAGGTTTTTCATCATTCAGTTTCACTTTTTTATTATATGCCAGCTGAGTTCAGCAGGCCTCTTTTTTTCCACTTTTCTTAGATTTTTACTTAAGTTTACTACTTTATTGCTGTGTTATTTTTTAAGCTTCACTATGAACTATTTATAATTCTTTCTCCAATTCGGCATTTGCTATTTATAAAGGGCAGGCAGGAAGCATGACCACAGAGCCAACAGCTGTGGGAAGAGCCCACGACCCTGGCAGAGGATGTTGGTGGGGGCTGTTTGTCCTTCCTCTTGTCTCTGCAGCTACTCCTATGGATTTTCTTCCTCTTTTATCCCTTTCTTCACTGAATCCTTAAAGAGTTTAACCTGTGCAATAACTATTCCTCAAGTGGCCTTTCTATAACGCGTACCCAACCAAGTCGCTTACCTACTAAATCCCTTCAGTAGGTCACTGTAGTGACATATAGGCAATGAAAACAACAATAATGACAGTAACTGCAACCACAGTCAATACATATTGACTAATGTTTGTGTTACAGGTCTTTGTTAATTTCATCAATTATCCAACATTTTGAGGAAGGTATTCCTGTTTTCCAGGTAAGAAAATCTGGGGGTCAAAAAAGTTGATTAACTGAGCCAAGTTTACATAACAAGTAAATGGCATTATTAGAAGCCCAAATTCTTAGCCACTAGGCTAAACTGCTAAGCTCTATGTGTAGCACAGCAAATCACACTTTCAGTATCCACTCCCGTAGTGAGGATAAGGACTTTTACAGTCCCCCTGGGGGTAAATGGCAGCAACAGGACTGAAGGCCACTCTGTCTGATCCCTAAGCACCCCCTCTACTCTTTTCCCTGCATAGTGAATAATGGACATAAACGTTCTTTGTAAAGCACCGTAAATACAGAAGACTTTAATACTTCATGGTCCTCTGGGATATCTCTTAACCTGGAGGAAGAACATCCATGGTGCATCATTTATCCAGAAATAAAATAGAAAAAAATTACACCATAATTTTCCAAAGTTATGGAAAATCAGATTGTCTCACATTTCAATATATATCTAACATTTATTGGGCATTTGTTAGCTGCTAGAAACATTCATATGCAGTATGTGTGTGTGTATATATATATATATATATATAATATATGTATATGTAGTATATGTATATATTAGATAGAAATATATACACACATATATATATATAGTATTAACCTCTCTTCTATGAGGCAAGGTTTTATTCCCATTGGTCAGATCAGAAAGTTGAGGCTCATCGAGACATAAAGTGACTTGCCTAAATTCACATGGCTAGCAGGTGGTGGAGCTGAGGGATTCAAACTCAGGTCTCTGATTACAAAAGCTCCAACATCTGGCAGGTGCAAAGGCTTTTAGTGGGAAGCTGCCCCACCCACTCTCTCAGGACCCCCACCTCCCGCAGATTCCAGACACCCCTGAGAGCTGTGGAGAGTATCTAATCTCTTTCTGGGTTTTCTCCCTCACTCCCCATCCTCAGGCTTTGAGGCAGAATAGCCCAGGTGGTAATCACCGCTCCAGAATTTTTTAAGCTACTTGGCTTTGGGCAAGTTACTCTCAGGGCCTTAGCTTTGCCATTTACAGATGGAGAGAGTGTGATGTGCTTGAGAACACCTTTGTGAGGAAAAGGTTAAACATTCAGGCCCTAGACAGGAATGGGACCTAGTTCACAGTGAAATGCTCCATGAACATCTTAATTGGATCAAGTAACTATTTTATTATTATTATTATTGTACTTTAAGTTCTAGGGTACATGTGCACAACGTAACTATTTTAACGATGCATTTGAAGACCCTTTCCCTGCCTTAGGTGGCTCTCTCTTATTTCCTAGAGCCACCTGGAAGCCAATGTTGTCTCTGGACTGTGCTGGAGAGGCCTGCAGACAACACGCACCTCCTTACCAAAGCTCTTTCCCCTTTACTGGGCTCAAGAACTGATCTGTAAAAATGACTGAATCCTAGGGTGCATGTGGCAAGCCTGGATTTGTTGATGGGGTGAACTGTTGCTGTGTTAGTCCAGCAGAGACTCAGGCATGGGGTTGGTGAGCACAGCTGTTATAATTCAGGCTCTGACTCCCATTACCAGGGTTCACTCCTCAGCCTTACCACTTGCACCATTCATTATCTCAAGCAAATGATTAAACTTCAAGCTTCAGCTCCAGCATCTACAAAATGCTTATGTTATAGTGTCTACCATATTGGGCTATGGTGAAGACTAAATGAATTAAAATATGCAAGGCACTTTGAATGATTCCTGGCACATATTTAGTGCTCTGCTCAACAAATGCTAGCTATCTGTTAGAGAATGAGGCCAACACTTCTCCAGTCAGGCTTGTTTACCTGCATGTAGGAGATCTTTACCTACATTTTTTCCCATACACCCAGCACATTGTGGCAAAAATATTAACCTGCTTCCTTCCTTGTCCAGTATTTATTTACTAAATTATACCCCTGTCTCCTGACTGGGCTTTGTTTTCTCTGAATATGAAAGGTCTACATCAGATTCTAGCCAGGTCTTGCTTAGACCCCACCCTCCTGTACACAATTTCCAGGCCTGCCACTGTGGAGCTGTTTAACTTTAGAGATGTTCCTTAACTTCTCTGATCCCAAGCTCCCACATATGTTAAATAAACATAATAATGGCTCCTTCCTCACTGAAATTAAATAGGAACATGTATGAAAGGCACTTTGTAAAGTGTTCTGCCCTTAATATAAACTCAATTAAAGTAAGTCATACTTGTTATGACTTAGTCTCCCAATTTCAGTTTTAACATCCTCCAAAATTTATGATGAAACATCAGTCCTAAAGACAAACCAGGGTAAAAGATCCACAAAAGAAAGTACTGGAAAATATCCAAATGCAAATCAGTACTGGACTGTGACACATCGTTCCTTTATTTTCTGTCTATTGTTTAAAAGAAAATGAACTCAAGGCACAGATCCAGTGGTCACTTTCCCAGAGCTGGTCTTTCCACGCACACAATCACACTTGAGTGGATGCTTCAGGGAGACCCAGAAATAGGTGGAAGTATCTTCTTTCAGCTCTGAATAAAGCAGGCCTTTCTGGCCTTCAACAGCTTGGACGGCAGACTGTGGGGATATTCCCTGTACAAAGTGTGCTATGAAGAAAATGTAGTGCAAGTTCCTGTGGCACCAGAAAACACACAGTGAGTGCAGAGTGGAGAGGAGGGGCCCCTCAGGACACCCCAGGGAGCTATCCCCCTTTCCCACCTCCACTCTGGGGAGTTAGACCCTTAAAACACAAATCCTATATCAACAGGGAAGCTGGCTCTGTGAGTGTTCCCAACTTTGAACTTCCTGGCATCAAACAGCAGTGCCCATGCTGTCTCTATCACCCCAGCTTCATGGAGAACCTTTCCACTCCCGGGGTTGGGGGAACGAGAAGGGGAAAGTGAAGAGGGAATCTTCTTCCTGTTCCAGAAGAATTCATAGAGGACTTCTCACCTCAGAGTGACAACTGTCCTCCTTCCAATGATCACAAAACTGGACCAAAGAGGTGGGCAATTGGAATTCACTCATGTTAGTGTGCCAACTCGGTTAGATTCTGCAAGCGTATGAAGCACTGGGATGCTAGGCCCTGTGCTAGGAGATAAGAGACAGTGGCCACAAGCTCTGCCCTGGGGGAGTATAGACTGAGTAAGGTTGATGGACATATAAAAAGGAGATTAAAGTTCAGTGTTATACGTGATCATCGGGTCATTGACATGACTCAGAAATTTCCTCATGCGAGCCTACAGACCCACTGCAGCAGATCGACCTGGGAGCTTCCTAAAAATAAAGTTCTCCATGACCACATCCCTGGATATTTGTATTCAGTGGTTCTCAGTATGGCCAAAGGATCTGCATTTTTTTTAACTAGAACTTTCTTCTCTTTTCTATGTAGTCCACAAGAAAAGTCCACCAGCAAATCCTGTTGTCTCTTCCCTTGGAATACATTCAGGGTGTGGCCCAATCTCATCACCTGCATAATTACCACTGTGATCCAAGTCAAAATCTCTTTTCAAGGAGACTCTTGGAAGAGGCCTCTAACTTGTCTCCCTGACTGTCCTTGCTGCACTACAGTCTGTTTTCTTCACAGTAGCCCGAGTGACTTTTGAAACATGGATGGTAGGTCATGTTTCCAAGTGCTAAGAACTTTGCAGGGCCTTCCCATCTCGTGGAGAGAAAAGCTTCAAGACCCTCCATGGTCTGGCCCTTTGAGACCTTTCAGAGTCTGCTTTTGAAAGCTTTTCCCAGGCTCCCACATGGCTCTCTGCTCCGGCCACAGGGGGCCTCATGCTGGGCTGGAGTGAGTTCTTGCTTCTCCTGCCTCAGAACCTCGGAACTTTTCCGTGCCTGGAATGCTCTTCCCAAATGAGGATGACTCCTTCACTTCTTTCAGGTCATTGATCAGATGTCTACTTGTGAGAGAGGCCTTCTCTGAACTCCCATTTCAGTTAGCGGTCTTGCCCCTGTTCATCACTTTCATCCTCCTTATGCTGCTCTATTATTCTTCATGGCATTTATCACACTCTCACACTACCGCCACCACGTGTTAAATATTCCTTGGTTTTCTTGTTTATTGCCCATCTCCCACCACTAGAATGACAGCAGGACATTACGTGCTTTGTACATGCCAGTTTATAAAACTGTGCCTGACACATAGAACTCATTCCATAAATGATTTGAAAAGGATTAAATAATAGAAGTGAGGGTTTAGGAAGGCTTTTCAAATATAGTTTACAAATGTACAAGGGCAGAAAAAAATGATTAATAAATATTTCTCAAGTATCTCACACCTAGCACATCAATTCTGGGTCAGAGGTGGCTTACAGATAGGGTGGGATCCGAGGGATCCAGGTAGAGCCACAGGTTGGAGGGATTACAAAGCACAGCCAATCTGAGATGGTCATCACCATACACACTTAACGCTTCATGGAACTACAAATCTGCTACTGCCACAATGGAGTGGTATTTCCTTCAAAACATTTAGCAAAAATTAATAATAGTAATAATGAGCAGTTCAGGCATTTTTAGATAATTACTAGATACTAAAACAGAAACACTTATTTTTAAAGTTATTTGTGAGGTCAGTTACTGACCAAGATCAAGAGACGCTATCTGGATGGTCTTTTCTGTATTCTGTTTTTCCCACTGGTTCCAGACCTCAGGGTTTGTTCTACTGGCTGCATAAGTTTTTTTTTTTTTTTTTAATACTTTAAGTTCTAGGGTACATGTGCATAATGTGCAGGTTTGTTACATATGTATACTTGTGCCATGTTAGTGTGCTACACCCATCAACTCGTCAGCACCCCATCAATTCATCATTTATATCAGGTATAACTCCCAATGCCATCCCTCCCCCCTCCCCCCTCCCCATGATAGGCCCTGGTGTGTGATGTTCCCATTCCCGAGTCCAAGTGATCTCATTGTTCAGTTCCCACCTATGAGTGAGAACATGCAGTGTTTGGTTTTCTGTTCTTGTGATAGTTTGCTGAGAATGATGGTTTCCAGCTGCATCCATGTCCCAACATCCTGCTGTGCTTCTCCGACTCTCAGTCACCTCTTCTGGAATCTGCAAATGCCCCCAGGAAGGAAGAAGCCCCAAATGCTAGGGTCACCAGTCTAAGTGTAGATCTTGACACCTTACGGGTTTGTAGTGCCTTGTTAGATCTCCACAAATGAGTTTATTTGAATAACTTATTCTTATTTCAGTACACACACACAGTTACACAAGTGCGTGCAGACTTATGTTATTTCTTTTTATTTATATATGTGTATGTGTATATATATGTATATGTATATATATTTCTTCATATTTTAAGCATTAGGATCACATTGAATTTATAGATTTGTATGTTAAGTGCAGTTTAAAATATTACATTTTACTTAATTCATCAGAGATTTGCTAGTGTCATTAAGTATTTTAAATGCAATTTTATATTATTTTTATTTACACAGACCACAGTTTATTCAGCCATTTCTCTTACTGTTAAAAATATACAGTTTCCATTTATAAATTTTTCATGAATTGAGCTATGATGAATGTTCCCTAACAGAAGTTTCTAATGCTCTGTCTGATGATCTCCTGAAGACAGATTTCTAAAGGTTGGGTCAGTGGGTCAAAAGAAATGAGTCAAATTTTGCAACATGTTGCCAGTTTTCTTCTCATAAATATTACAGTAAAGTTTCTTCATATCATCAAGGTATCAGATTGGTTTTATTAATAAGAACCAGTTTTCTTTAATTTGAGACTTTGCTCACATTTTTCTGCTTAGGCTAGAGCAGTATTCTCCTTTATTATTTTCCCCCTTTTAATAGTCTCATCTTCCACATTTAGCTCTCATCCACTGGCACTTATTTTTGCATATAGTATGAAGTGACTATCAGTCCATTTTTTTTTCCCTGTAGTTGACCAATTACTTTTTTTGGGAAAATTTTCTTTCCGATTAAGCCTTTGATCTTTGAGCTACATGTATCACGTACAAACTTGTTACAATTTTTATTGTCTGTCTCTATACAATATACTCTACTTTATTCCATTAATTTTGCAGTTTGGTTTTTCTCTGCTGTGACAGTTTTAATTATCATGGCATTATAGTACATGTACCTTCTGGTTGGTCAAGACCCCCCTCTAATCTCTTTTGTTAAAAATTTATTTGATATTCTAACTCATGTATTCTTTATCCTGAGTCATGTATATATATAGTTATATATTATAACTATTAACATAGTTAATAATAGCATTTTTCACAGAAATGCCCCTCTTCTTTATCTTCTGTAAAGTCATGTACTTTTTTTTCTTTTCTAGCTCTCATGCATTTGTTAGTATTGTTTAAGAATAGTTTTGGTGTTTTATCTTACCAATGCTATTGTGAGATCATTGTTCTGGTATATTTTATAAATGATGAGTACTGATACATAGGAAAGCTATTCACTGATTTATTTAGCAAATATCTAGAACTTAGTAAGTGCTGAGCAATTAATTGACACTATGCTGAGCATTTATTTACTGTGCTGGATACTAGTTGTCCATTAATGGCTAAAACAAACATCATCTCTATATTATTAGAATTCACAATCCAGTGTGGCAGATAGGCATCAACTAACCAAGCAAGCAAATACATATATAATTACAATTTGTGGTGAATTCACATGGTGCAGCAATAAAGTATAGCAGGGAAATCCTACTTTGATATAGTGATCAGGGAGTGTCTATCTGAGAAAACTAGAATAAAGCCAAGAACAGAAGGACAAGAGGAATCGGCAAGGCAAGAGGTATGCAGAGAAGTGTTCGAGGAAGAGGAAAACAACATTTGAATGTCCCAGAAATGGTAAAAACCTAATGAAGGAACAGAAAATAACAAATCAGATTGGTTAGAGCAAAATGAGAAAGTGAGGAAAAGTACAAAATGGCCTTGAAGGAATCAAACGATCCTTATTGTCATGATGGGGAGTTTTCGTTTTACTATTTTAACAATATATTGTATTATAATAGGTACACTACATGCACATATACAAAAACCAAAAAGGTAGAGTTTATAAACCCAGGCTTCAGTTTCTGTCCCCAGAATTACCCAATAACTTATCGAGTGTGTCTGTGCATTTAAAAATGATGGTAGATGTTAATTCTTTCCTTCTCCCACACCTACTTTTCAACTGGATGGATTTATAATGTGACCAATCCTCTGTTTAGGGCCATTTAAGTTATTTCTAATTATTTATTATTGTAAGTGATATTATTATATCCTTTGATCTTTGCACATGGGTGGTCATATTTATGAAATAAGTCTACATAATTAGGGTTACTGAACTCATGAATATAAATATTGTCAATTTGTATAGATATTGCCAAATTCACACATTCACCAACTAGGTATGAGAGTGACTATTTCCCCCACAACCTAGCCAGCATAAAATGTTAGTAATCTGGGAAACTGATATCAAAATCATAATGGGAGACCATTCTGTATCCATCAGGTTAGCACGAAGTATTCCCACTCCACACCCCAGAGGTGCCTTTGCACGTGTGCCCCAGGAACGTGCCCAAAATGTTCAGAGCAGCAGTTTTCCACAAGAGAATGGGAGTGGAAATAATCAGAATGTCCACGAGTAGTGGAGCAGATAAATATTTTGTGGTATATTAAATACTATTTGGCAGTAAAAATAAAGGAACTATCAATGTATGCATCAAAATGAATAAAGAAAATAATGTATAGTAAAAAATATGATTCCAATGACATAAAATTTAAAAACAACTGAAGTCAAACTAAACAATATGAGGGATTTTTAAAATGTTCATGCCCACCTGACTCCACAGGACCAGTGATTGCTCACAGTTGTTTATTTAACTGGATTTAAATGATGGATTTATGGTAAGATAATATGGATTTCAAAACTTTCTGCACTGAGATAAACTTACACAAACGTTGCAATATGTCTGAACAGGATTCACCCTGAGATACTAAAAAGGGTAAGGTATCAGTTACAAAAGAACCCCTATCAGAGCAACATGAATTCTGCTAAAATTGAAGTAAGGACAAACATCAAATTGATGGGGAAGCTTTGATGGAAGAATGGTGAAATCACTGGTGCTTTACAAAAGTTCATAGAAAGAATGCCCCAGAGAAATCAGCAGTTTACAAATGGATCACTCATTTTAAGAAAGGATGAGATGATGTTAAAGATGTAAAGCCCACAAGGCAGACAATCCACATCAATCTGTGAAGAAAAAGTCAATTGTATCCATGTCCTAATTGAAGAGGACCAACTATTAATGGCAGAAACAACAGCTAAATCATTGACATCCCACTTAGTTCAGCTTACACAATTCTGACTGAATAATGAAACTTGGTCAAACTCTACCTGATGGGTACCAAAATCCATGTGCCCAAATCAGCTGCAGACAAAAGCAGAGCTTTCAGTGGACATTTTAAACAAGTAGGATCAAGATCCTGAAATGATTCTTTGAAACACTGTAACAGGAGATGAAACCTCAAAATTTGCTGAGGCTAACTTCAGGTCCTATCCTAAGATGATATTTTACAAATTTTCAATATGTGTCTTAAAAGAATTTCTACTATCTAATTATTGAATAGCATGTTTGTATTAGTCTGTGTTCATGCTGTTGATAAAGACATACCCGAGACTGGGTAATTCATAAAGAAAAGAGGTTTAATGGACTCACAGTTCCACATTGCTGGGGAGGCCTCATGATCATGGCAGAAGGAGAAAGGCATGGTGGCAGGCAAGAAAGAATGAAAGCCAAGTGAAAGAAGAAAATCCTCTTATAAAACCATCGGATATCTTAAGGCTTATTCACTACCACGAGAACAGTATGGGGGAACTATCTCCACGATTTAATTTTATCCCACTGGATCCCTCCCACTACACCTGAGAATTATGGGAGCTACAATTCAAGATGAGATTTTGGTAGAGGCACAGCCAAACCATATCAGTGTTTCATTTCAAGGTTGTTAATCATATGAGCTTTCCAAATTATCTCTCTTTGCTGACTTTTTAATCTGTTTGACATATAAACTGCTGAAAATTGTGTTAAAAGAGACTGCTATGACTATAGATTTATAAATAATTACATAGACTTTTATCCTATTTTGCGGTGTATATTTTGAGGTTGTGCTATTAAATGTGTCCATGTTCAGAATTTTTATGTATTTTTGATGTATTAAACCCTTTATTATTGTATAGTGACCCAACTTATCTCTAGTAATGCCCTTTTCAAAAAATTATCTTTAGTCTGGTATTTATAAAACAAAGCCAGGTTTGTTTTGACTTCCCAGTTTTTATATCAATGTATTTTAGGACTATATGTTACAAATAGGACATATACTATTTCTTCTTATCTAATCTGATAATCTTTATCATAACTGAAGAATATGTCCCCTATATGTAACATTTTTATCTGACTGTTTTCAAGATTTTCTTTGGTTTTTAAGCATTTTGATTATGATGTGCCCAGCAAGGAGGGTAGTTTTGTTCACATTTATCCTGTGTAGGGTTTGCTGAGATTATTGAACCTGTAAATATGTATCTTTATAACATTTATAAGAATTGCATTATTTCTTTAAACAAATTAGTTTAGCCCCATTCTCTCTTTCCTTTCCTTCTGAGAATCCAATTATATGTATGTTAGGCCTTTCAGTGTTGTCACACAAACTAATAAAACCTTTTCATAAATCATTAGAAAAATTTTTTTCAGCTGACCATGGTGGCTCACACATGTAATCCCAGCACTTTGGGAGGCCCAGGCAGGCAGATCACCTGAGGTCAGGACATCAAGACCAGTCTGACCAACACAGGAAAACCTCATCTCTACTAAAAATACAAAAATTAGCCACACGTGGTGGTGCACACCTGTAATCCCAGCTACTTGGGAGGCTGAGGCAGGAGAATTACTTGAATCTGGGAGGCAGAGGTTGCAGTGAGCCAAGATCGTGCTACTGCTACTGGGCGACAGAGTGAGACCCTGTCTCTCTGTCTCTCTCTCTCTCTCTCTCTCTCTCTCTCTCTAAATATATATATATAAAAGCCGGGCACAGTTGCTCACTCCTGTAATCCCAGCACTTTGGGAGGTCAAGGTGGATAGATCATTTGAGGTCAGGAGTTTGAGACTTGCCAGCCTGGCCAACATGGTGAAATCCCATCTCTACTAAAAATACAAAAATTAGCTGGGTGTGGTGGTGGGTGCCTGTAATCCTAGCTACTCGGGAGCCTGAGGCAGGAGAATCACTTGAACCCAAGAGGCAGAGTTTGCAGTGAACCGGTATCACACTACTGCACTCCAGCCTGGGTGGTGGAATGAGACTCCATCTCAAAACAAAAGTGTATAAAATATATTTTTATTTATTTATATATTATTAAATAATATTTATTAATATTTTTTCAAAATGGTTATATTCTATTGGCATATTTCCAAATTTACTGACCCATCATCTATGTTCTGCTGTTAATATCCAGTTGGTTCAGATATTTTGTTTTTCATTTCTGAAATTTTCTTTTTTTGAGGTTTCTATTTCTTTTCCTATTTCTTATTGTTTCATTCACTGCTAAAATATTTACTTTCAGTGAATTTCATTCATTGCTAGAATGTCACTGAGCAAAGTTGTAAGAACTATTATAATCTCGGCCTGCTGATTCCAACATCTGAGTCAGATTAGAATAGATGTCTGTTAACTATCTTTTCTCTTGAGATTGAGTCACCTTTTAATGTTTATTTTTATGTCACATAATTCTGTGCTATGTTCTGGGCATTGTGAATGCTCTATGGTTAAGACTGAATTATCTTACATTCCCCTGGAAATAGTAATTTTTGTTTTGTTCTGTTTCACTTTAGCAGGTAATTAATTTGATTGAAATCAAAAGAAAGTCTTGGTCTTTTGGACTGCAGTTCAAATATCAGTTCAGTTATTTTTATCTTTAGCTCAATTGCTTACTGTCTTCCCTATGCATATGTGGTTCAGTTAAGAGGTTATAAAACAATTTTAGGTTTTCTTTCACCGGGTTCTTTACTTTTTGGAATTCTTCTCCCACTTTCTGGAAGCTACAGTGGTCCGGAACTCTGTTCTTTGCTTCTTTAAGCTACCTGCACTTTCTATTGGAGTTACAGCTACCACACACTGCATGAACTGTGACCTGGTCTCAGGCTAAAGCCATAAAAATAAAGAAATTCATACTATGTTGTTCATTTCTTCCATGTATTGACCCCTCTTCAAAAATATCTGCTTTTCTTGAATGAGGAGTAGTTAGAAAGGGGGCAAATGAAAAAGTAGGAAGCCCAATTTAAGAGTCCAGGAAGCATATCTTGATGCCGAGAAATAGAATAATGGAAGTGGAGATGAAAAGCAATAGACAAAGGTGTTTCTTTTCTTGAGTTAGAAACAAGACTTGGATTCTATCCAAGAAGATCTGAGAACACCAGAGTCTAAATATAGTAGTCAATGTATTCGAAGTCAAAGGTATTCAATGGATTCCTTTCCTGTTTCTTATTAGTCTCTTCTTTTTATTTCCACCAGATTCTCCAACCCCTTAAAAGCCAGAAGCTTTTGCTGGTGAAGGGGAGAGAGAGAAGGTGGAGTAAAGAAGTCAACCAGATTCTCTCTTTTTCACAGCAGGTTTCCCATGAAGACTCCAGTCTAAACCTGGGGAGAAAGAAGCCTAAATTGGAGAAAGTGGTGAAAGAAGCCCTCTCCGAAGAGATGACATTTGTGTCAAGATCTGAATGAAGGGCATAGTTCTACAAACATGCGATTAAACATGTAGATTACTACATTAGGATTTACCTTGGAAATTCATATTTATTTGTGTATTTTATTGTTGCTTGTAAATAGCTTTTGTTTTAAGCACCTGACCAGACTGTGTTTGTTTTAGGTTGTGGCCCAGGCAGTGTTATTCATGTGTATGAACACAGCTGGAATCTTCATCAGTTACCTGTCAGACCGGGCCCAGCGCCAAGCTTTCCTGGAGACCCGGAGGTGTGTGGAGGCCAGGCTGCGCCTGGAGACAGAGAACCAAAGACAGGTACCAACTGACAAGGCTGTGTGTTTTAGTTATCACCTAGCCAGTCTCCAACTTATATGGAGCTCCTGTTTTGCTCCCAAACACGTCCTGACTTGGAAGTGTTCTCTTAAAGTGTATGTCACAGGATTCCAGAGTTGGAAATAGTTGTGTTAGCCTTACAGGTCAAAATGGGTTGGTCTTATTCTCCACACTCAATTCATCGTTCCCCATAAGAAATAAAGTGATTACAGTCACAGATGTATTTCCTGACACCTTTCACTGACATCTGTGTTTGTGAACAAGGTCATGATGCCTCAAAACCATCAGCATGCCTGTCTTTGACCCTCTATCTTTTAAACTGTAAATGTGTTATTTCAGATAAAAATGTTTACTGTCTACCAATTCAAATTAGAGTAAGTGCAGAGAAGAATCTTACACATGCCCAGTCTCTAAAACCACAACCTGATTTTTAGAAGGGATATACACAAAAAAAAATCCTGTGGACATGATGCCAACATCAGAATAAGGGATACAGTAGGAAAAGAAGTTGGATTGCAGGGGACAATAATGTGTTCCAATTTGGAGAGGTTAAGATAAAATAATTTTTTGGACATCCTGATTGGGCGGATGTTATAGGAACTTAAAAGTAGTCTTGGCCTCAAATAATATATTTCTCCAAAATCAAATTTACTTTCAAAGAATAAAGATTTGTCCCTATTAAAACTATTTATATATTTTAAATCCATGCTTACCTTTGGTTCTGAAAACAATTTTCCAAGAGGAATATCAGGAATGTGTTGAAAATTGGTTTTAGCATCAATTTATACCATCCCAAGTATATATGCTCTTGGAAATTTTATGCTTGTAGATATATTATTTCTATAATATGAGACATTTTTTTAACTAAGACCTTTTTCTTAAAGTTATGTCTTATTATTTATAATATAGCACATTTCTTATTTAAGACTTTAGGCAATAATAGTTTGCAAAAATCATAAAGAAAGTAGCAGAGAAAGACTCATCACTTACTTCATGATTAATTTGCATCAAATCACCAGGGAGTCAGGGATCTTTGAAGTGAGTGAAGCCAGGTCTGTGTGATAATGGATGAGATGGACAGGTAGGGTACACCTGCCAGGACTCAACTCCCACTGCCATATGCTGTCTCCTGGGGCAGAGGAAACTCCTGAGTTTTCAGATCTTACTTTGACTTTACAAAATTTAGAATAAGGAATTTCAAAGTTATTGCCTAAAATAATTCTGGAGCCTCATAGTAATTTCTCTGAATAACCCTTGGAATAATTAAGAAAAATAACTTTAAGAAAGAAAACACCCTGTACAATAAACATGAGTACCTCCCAGGACTATTGTATTATGTTCCTGTGCAAAACAGATCAGTTGCCAGACTGGCATATCACTCTTTCCATGGGATCTGTGCCGGTTCAGAGAATGCTGCCATATTAATAATGTATTCAACTGTTCTTAATACTTTGTCACAACGAGAGCTGAAATTGTGGGTGAGTTGTCTGGGTGCCTCTTATTTAGTGTTTATGATATATTGGAGACACTAAAAATTATTGCTTTACCATCTCCATAAGACTTTTTGCTTCTTTTCCCATCCTTCAAGTTGGGTGTTTTGGAATCACTGTGATCTATTAATCCAAAATTGTGCAGGAATCATCCACCATTCCCTCTAATCTTCATTTTTATTTTTTGAGTTGAGAAGGAGGAAGAAAATAATAATATACAGAGGTAAGAGAAAGCGACAGCTAGAATGTAGTGAAAAGACCACTAGAGTTTGGGTCATGGCTCTTATTACTTCCTAGTTGGACCACCTAAGCTATTAAACTCTCCACCATAGATTCCTTTTTTATACATGGGCCAATATCTCTCTTCTGCATCACATTTGCCTCAAATGAGATACTATGTAGAAAGCAATACAGACATACAAGTCAGTTTCATTGATTTCTTGGATAAAATACAAGAAAAGACTATCTTTTGTGGAAGGTGCTTTGTTCCTAGGATGAAGTAAAATATTGTGTAGGCTTCTTTTTGTCCTATATTCACAACTATGACATTTGTGGCATGTTGACCACCCTTTATTTACTCAAGAGTATTGTCTGAGATAGCTGACTCTACATCATCAGTGCTAAAGTTACTTTCCACTGGCATTTGATCTCTGCTTCAGGTTTCCATTATCCTTGAGAACTTCCTCAGTAATAGATGGGCAGTGTAGTCTGGCAGAGAAAACATAGACTTTCAAATGAGATTGCCCTGGATTAGTAATTTTTGCTTAGTTACTATTTTAGTGAGCTTGAAAAAACTCTGAGTCTCAGTTTCCCCATCAATGCCATGGGAATAATAACATCCTTCCTGAAAAGTCTCCTTAATGGTTAGAATTACTTTGTGTGAGACGCCCTTGCAAGTCAGTGAAGAGTTTCTATTAGCATTATTGTGTGTAATGATTTATATGAATCAGTCAACATAGTTCAGTCCCAAGAGGACTCATGTGAGAATTTATTACGGATTGACTTGGCTCAGTTGTAATAACTTAGGGCTATTTATATGGAGGTAAATCAGGATGATGGCTCTCCTTAAGTACATAGCAACCAGAATGGTCCCATCCATATCTTTTAAAATATCATGTGTCATTGACAAATGAATTCTCATCTACCTCTTATCAGAACTAATTATAATGATATAATTGTTAAAAATTCTATACCCTGTGAAGGAGATGCTATAAGAACCTAAGTGACAGCAGATACCTTTTCCTTGGATAATGATCCTAAATAAGATTGATGGTAATATTTTGCAATTATAAATTGAGAATCAAATAGGTTATATTCAACAGAAATGACCATGTTTTGTGGGATTTTTCATGCATTCTTGATTTTTATCTCATGGTAGGATACAAAAAAATTAATCATTTAATTTGTTCAACCGTGAATTAATTTCTTTGTGGAGGGTTTATTATGTGTCAGGAGCTCTGCTGAGCATTGGGAATATAATGCTGACTAGCAATCAGTTTCTGGCCTTAAAGAGTTTACCTGGTGTAGAAGATGAATGACTACAGGGACACGTATGGCAATAGTGTATGGGTCAAAACTAACCTGGAGGCTTGTAGAAAGCTATCGAAAAAAAATTTTACCTGAGCTGACATGTGAATACGATTCAGCTCAGTGGAGAGGCAGTAAGGAGTACACCATAAAGAGCAAAAAACACATGCAAAAATCTTGAAGGAAGAGAGGAAGTAGTTTGTTGGAAGGATTTATGAGAATTCCCATGATCATTCATTCATTCATTTATTCTTCTATCTATTCACCCATTCATGCTATAGAGAGACAGCCAAATAAGACACAGTCTTTACTCTGAATTGGACCTGGAGGATGAGTATGACTTTAATTCTTAGAAGAGAGGAAAGAAAGAAATTAGCAAAGATACCGATGACAAGATACGTATGACCTGGTAAAGGACAGCAATGCCAGACGCTAGGTTTTCTCTGACATCCTGAAGCAAATTGTGAACCTGTTAAGTGGAACCTTACTGCTTTCCATTCAATAACAGCTATATATTTCCTGAGTGTTAACTATGCACCAGGCATTATTCAAAGTGCTGTGTACACCAAAGTGAAGAAATTCTTTGTCAGATCTTTATTACAGCATGCCACATGGATCTCAATCATTGCATGTCTCTTTCCCCAAACTGCTATTTCACCACCCTGTGCCATGTATTAATAGTTCTGGGAAATCCACCTCCCTCCTAATCTGTCTCTACTCTTCTGCCTCAGCATTCCTTTCTCCACGAGGCTTGCTTTTGTCTCCCAGGTAGAGTTGAGATGGTTTTCTTGTACTCGCCACATGCCATGATAGTTAAGTCTATTAAAGAATATGTCCCACTTTATGACATATACTAATCTGTGCTTCTCTCTCTCCACAACCTCTAAAGACTAGTTAATGGCAGCTACTCTATATAATTCAATGAATTCTCTGGTTTTTATCTAGCATAGTGGCTGAAATGTAGGATCTTCTGAGTAATATTTATTTAACTAGTTATATTGAATTCAAACTTTGGCTCCTAGCTTCACTTCTACCTACATGAATATTATAATAACTCCTTTGTGTAAAAATACAGATACCTGTGCCCGTTGTGCCCTTCATTTAAAATCTTAGTGGGAAGAGCCAATTCAGGAGAGACTGAGACAGTCTGAGCTTGCATCTTAAGCCGACTTGTTAGGGGAATTTTCCGTCTGGAAGCTACATCTTGAAGCATCTTTCTTTAGGGAGTTAGATTCTAATTATTATAGTTTTCATAATCCTGCTTCTTCTCCCAGATGATGCAAGTGGCCCATATTTATTTTAAATATTAAAATGAATTAATTGTTTTTCTTTCAGCTTGGAGAACTGTATAAACCTCATTATGGTAATCATGGCATTTCAAGGTGTCTCAGAAGCTCTGGGGGCACTGGAATAAAGTTTCTGATGATACCATATGTTGCAGCAGCAGGAAGATTATTTTTAAATGCAGCAGATGTTTTAGCTGTATTAAAGCAATTCTGTTAAACTTAAATATCTTTGTTAGACAATATTGGTGTAAACTGGTTGTTTGGACAGTAGATTGAGAAAGCTGGGTTTCCTACTGAGTTCTGAGTTGATTCATTTGATTCATTTTGGTGCCTTTTAACATCTTGGGGACTTTTTAAAGTTAAAATAATATTGATCAGTACAGTAGAGCATTGTCATTGTTAATTCAATCAGAAAATCAAAGTTGACCTAAAAGTTGTAGAACCTTAGCATCTTTATTCTTTCTCCTCCAACTAGATAGGTCTTCTCATTATACTCCAAAAACCTCTTACTTCCAAGTCATTTTCTGTTATTCTTCATTCCTTACATTCAAAGCCACCCACTGACCACCCATCATGTTCAGCCTTATATGTTATCAACATCTTTCATATTCATTATTCTTTAGTTTATACTGAAATATTCACTCTTTCCTACATATTCTCCTTACCCTCTACACTCATGCCTTTGTTTACACGTTTTTCCCTACCTGGTGTAACCTTCCTTTCATCCCTGTACCTTATCCATCCTTCAAAACTCAGCTCAAATGTCACCTCCATGAGAGTTTCATTCATACATTTCTGTATGGAATTAATCTCTTTATATATTCTACTATACCCTTGGCTTATTTTTGCCTCCTCATATCCTTGATTTTTACAGCACTTGGCATTGCTGAGTCACCTCCCAACACCCTTTCCTTGAATCACTCTCCTCTCTTAATTTTACTATGGGGCGCTTGATTTTCGTTCCAGTCTCAGATCCCTGTTTCCTTCACATATCCCTCTTCCTCCTCTAAACCCTTAAATGTAGGCATCCTTCAAGGGCCTCTCCTTGACCTCTTCTTTTTTGTTCATCTCTTAGTTCTCTTTAGGTGCTATATCATGGCTTCAACCATCACTTCCTGATTGCTCCCACATCAGCATTCTTTTCTGAGCTCCAGATGCCCACCACCAACACCAGCTCGATAGCCTCCTCAGCATGTCCCACACGTATCACCAGCTCGGCCTGTTCATGATCCTCCCATCCCCCAAAAAAGTACACCTCTTTCTCTGTGATACACCCTTGTACCTGATCCATTCACATCAACCGTGGTCCTTTTCCCTGTGGATGCTATCTTCACCATTTATGCACACATTTTTTCTATATTTCCTTTACTAGTACTGCCTGGTTTAAGTCCTCTCACAAAATAGCTTTCTAATTGGTGTTAACCAGTTACTAACCAGTGTATGCTAATCTAGCCACCTGAAGTCACTCACCTTAACATTCTTCTTGAAAAATAAATCTATTTCCCTTTTCTCCATTTTCCTTATAATCTAGGAAATTAAAACAATAAACTAAACAAACTTACTGAGCTCTGCAGAGCATGAAGCCAAAGCCACTGCTTTCTTTCACCTATTCTTGTCCCTCTCTATCTGACGTTGAGATGGTGAGGGAGGAATCCACTGGTTTTTTTTCTCCAGAAAGCAGGATTCATATGTTAGAAGTCATTGTACATACATTCTCCAGACCTTTCTGTGGGATAAGAATTTGATTCCTCCCGACAGGCAGTCTACCCCACAGGGAGCCCACTCAAACAGGGTCCTGTCCTCCCCACAGAGAGCCCACTCATGCCGTCTCCTCTGTCCCCCACAGGGAGCCCACCCATGCAAGTTCTCGTCCTCTTCACAGGGAGCCCACCCATGTAGGCTCCTCTCCTCCCCACAGAGAGGCCACCTATGCAGGCTGCTGTCCCCTTCCCCCTTATAGGAAGCCCAGACATTCAGGCTGCTGTCCTCCCTGCAGGGATTCTACTGATGCAGTGAGCCCACAGTAGCCAGCTACTCTGCCTCTGGCTGGGGAACTGTGGCTATAGAGCAGAAATAGAAAATAGGAAGCTCATGTCTGCTTCCTTTGCAGCCAAGTCTCCCATTCGTTTGCCAATAATAAAGTGGCTGCTTTGATTGAATGATTTGATTTGGTCGATTCCTGTCTGTTTTCCATATCTATTTCTCACTTGGTTCATTTGAGAAGGGAGGTTTATGACTAACTCACATCTCAAAACCCCAGCACAGAGTATTACACCTGTCAGGATCATCTTCTTAGTGCCCAATTTGGATTATATAAGACCTCACACTAAATGTGAGAAAGCCCCAGTATTGCTACTGCCCATAGAACCTCCCCCCCCACCAATTTCATTTACTGTGCCTCACAGCCCATTCACCACCTGGCTCCAGCGTGACATTCCAATCATTTCACTTGCTACCTCCCACTTTGTACTCCAACACCTCACACAGCCCAGCAAAGACGCCCTGCATGTCTATGACTAGGATTTCTTGCTTGTCGTTGCCTATCTGTCTCCATCCCTCTCTGCTTCTCTGCCATTTTCTCTGCCCCTGGAGTGTGGCTTTTATGGATCTCATCAACAGACTTTATTATCCTCTGGCTTCTGGTTGGGTTCGGCCAGTGGGAGGTACTGGACGTGAACTAGAGTGTGGGAGGACAGAGACGTCAATGCATTTATCCTCCCATATCCTACCCTGCTGGATTGTAGATTTACAGTGGCTGCATTTATCCACCAAAAGCCACAGTTCCTAACAGGCAGCCCTCGCTTAAAGTAAAGGATTTGCCAGATTCCAAGGGTGTTTGTAGTTGCCAGCCCTTCCCAACCTTGGGGTGCTTTACCATTCATTGTTGAGTACCTTAATTTTTCAATAACTCTCTTTCATTATCCCTTTTGAGATACCAGCTATGTCCTGCCAGGAACCTGAATGACATGCCACTATTGCTCCATTAGGATGAGATGTTCCACTCCCACTCTGTATATATTTGTGAGGCAGTTCAACAGAGCACAAAGACACTGGGCTAGAAGTCAGAAAATCTCTACTCTGTCCAGTATGGCAGCCACTAGCCCTGTGTGTATATTTAGCACCTGCAATGTGCCTGTTTTAAAATGAGACATGCTGTGCATGGAAAATACACACCAGATTTTAAAGACAATCCAAAAAAAAAGAAGAAATGCAAAATATCTCATTAATGACTTTTTACAAACTAATTGAATGTTCATTATACATTGAAATTATATTTGGAATATATTTGGTTAAGTAGAATACACAATTAAAATGATTTTCAACTGTTTCTGGCTAATTTTTTACAGAATTTTAAAATTGGGAATTTTTAAATTGTGTATGTGGCTCACATTGTATTTCTACTGGACAGTATTGACCTAGATGCTTGTCCCATTTCTATTTCTAACTTGCTAGTGTGACTCTGAGCAAGTTGTCAAACCATTTTGTATGTGAGTTTCCTCATCTCTCAATTAGAAATGATAATTCCCACCCTAACCCACAGGAGTGTTTTGAGAGACAAATAACATAATGCCTGAAAAGGTGTTATTTCAACTGTAAAGAACTCTACAAATGTTAGGGCTATTTCTGTGAAAATCTCACCAACGCCCCAATCTGATGCTCACATCCCCCCCCACCCTCCCTTATGAAGCCTCCTCTAATGTTTCCTGTTGTAAGTTATTTCTTCCTTTTTGGCACTAAGACATTTTTCATTAACATGGGTTTTTCACATGCTGTTTTATATCAGGGTTAGCACCATGGTTCCCTCCAATCGCCAGGAAGGTTTTGAGTGGCAAGCACAGTACCAGTGTTAATGGCTTCTGATCTCCCTGTAACAACTGACTTCACTCGAAGAACTGTGTTTACCCGATGTGGGTGGGACACCAGCTCTTGCATTCCATCTGGCTGCCTGGTTCTTTGCAATTTTCCTAGCACGTTATTTGCATTTTCTGGCATGATGGAAGAAGTGAAGGCTTTGAAGAAAAACAAACCTGTATTTGATTCAGAGCTCTAAGTCTATATATCTGGGTGACTGTGGTTACACCAACCTTAGATTCAACATCTGTCGAAGATAATAAGCCCTATATCTCAAGCTGGTTGTAAGAAAATCAAGCAATATATAGAAAGCATCTGACCCATTGGCTGACATAGTGGGGCCTCAATAGATGAGAGCTGGGGGTCATGGCTGATCCTTGAACTATTGGATCACCTGAGCCATATCCTAAGTTTCAAAGGAAAAGGTATTCTGATTCTAGTAATAACAGTTTTTCTTCTTGTTATTTGTGTTCTACTTCAAATTTGGCATCCATAAGCAATACAGATTGTTAATGCTACCCCTGATTCAAAGACAGTTCATGACCCTATGCTCATGTGCAATTATAATTTGCATACAGAGGCCATCCAGAAAGCAGAAATCAATCACCATCCGAGGCCTCAACACCTTTGATCCAGCCTAGAGAAGATGGAGGAGCCGCTGAAGAACTCTGTGGGGGCTTTTTATCTTGAAAATCTGTGCAGATAATTTTGACTAAAGAAATTTAAATTGGAAACCTAATATAGCCTTACTATAAAATGCTGAAGAGAAGACATGCTCTGTTGCCTTGATACAGTTGAAGGCACTTTTCAAGAGTGGTAGTAAAATAGAGCAGGAGAAAAATAAAATAAGTATTTTTTAAATAATGCATGCCTAAAATAGCTTATTTTAGTGGGACTGGAGTAAGGGTCAGTTGACCAGAATTCTACATTTACTATTTTGCATGAGTTACACCCAAAATGGATTGGCTATAAAAGAGGTAAAATAATTTAAAGGCACTATCTCAGCTATCTTGGTGTAAAATCGTCCTAGAATTTTTTTTCTTCTAATCTTTTGCAAATGTCTTGCCCACAGCTCATTTGAAAGCAATGTTTTTAGAATGAAAATTTTGAGTATAGCATAGTATTCAACTCATTTTTCATAGAAACAAAAGCTTGCTTATCATAAACAGATTTGGAAACAAACATTACTGCCTCTTAGTAAAGACAGGACACAAGTAGCAGACTGGGGGGGCGGGGTAGACTCGAAAGAACCAGCTAGCTATGAGCATTTAGTGTATACTGTTGACAGCCTTTCACAGTAGATAGGCTAGTGAATCACTTAAGCGGTGTAGAGGGGCCACTGATGCAGTGCTATTCTGTAAATTATTTATGATAAGTCCAAAATTACAAGCTGATCTTTTAAAAGGATTGACACTACTCTTGATCAGCCGTTGGAATCTAGAAAGTTGAGACAGAGGCTTAGAACTATGCCATCAACGTGAAAGGAAACCTGGCATAGGGCAAAACCATTATTTCATCCTTCATTTGCTCAACAAGTGTTGATCTTTCCTTCCCAAAACATTGCCCTTGCAGTATTCCCTTAGTGAACAAACAGCACCACTTGTCCACCAACTCTTCAAGCTCACACTACCCATCCTCTCCATTTTCCTTGACATGCAGTGATAATTATGAGCAGTTAATTCTCTTTCTCATACATCTTTCATATTTTTTCCAATGTTTCTAACCCTACTTCCTTCTCCATTTCTCTCCTGGATCACTGTAACAACCCTTTCATTCCCTGAAATTCATTCTCCAGGCTGCAGCCAGAGTGATCCTTCTAAAAACTAAATCTAGCTAGGTCATCTCTATGACTTCTATACTGGGTTGAATAGTGTCCCCCTAAAATGCATGTTCCCCCAAACCTCAGAATGTGATCTTACCGGGAAATAGGCTCTTTACAGATTGATTCAAGATGAAATCATACTAGATTAGGGTGGGCCTTATTTCAATATGACTGGTATCCTTCCTTATAAGAAGAGAACACAGAGAATCCCAGAGGCAGACGCAGGAAGTGCACAAAAGAGCACCTTGTGAAGACAGAGGCAGAGGTTGGAGCGAGGCATCTGCAAGGACCGCTGGTAGCCACCAGAAGCCAGGAGAGTGACATGGGACAGTTTCTCCATCAGGACCCCGGAAGAAAAACCAACCCTGACAACACCTTCCTTTCAGACTTCTGACCTCCAAAACTGTAGGAGAATACATTTCTACTGTTTTAAACCACCACATTTTGTGGTAATTTTTTAATGCCAGCTTGGGATACTAATACAACTTCCTGTTGCCTTTAGAATGAAATCAGACCCATATCTTACCTGTCTACCCTCCTTAAACGTTGCCTGGATGGAAGTAACAGTGACTGGCTCTGACATAGCATTTACTACGTGTGAGGTTCTGTACTTCACATAGATTACTTCATTTAATCCTCAGATAAACCCTCTGAAGTGGGTGAATTTTTACCTCCATTTTATAGATGAGGAATTTGAAAATCAGCTAAATGAGAGCTAATAAGTTTCACAGTTGGTTCTCAGACCTAAACAGTCTTGCTCCAGAGCCCACATAACCAATTATTATGCTACGATGCCCTACAATGTGGGATGCTCTTCACAATCTACTCCCCTCTCCCTTGGGAGGGCCCTAGCCCTCCCTTCCACATCGGGCACACTCTTTTAGTCTCAAATGACAGGAAACTCAACTCATATTGGTTCTAGCAATAAGAAGAATGTGTTGCCTCCTGTTACTGAATATCCAGGGGCAGGTGTACAATTGTCACAACAGGACTGTAATGTAATCAACAGGAATATACATAGTGATGTGGGGAAATCAGGTGAGTTGTCTTAATATAGGGGAAAGATACAGTTCAACACACACTAAATGGCTACCCAGAGGAAAAGACCCAGTGACCCATGAAGGTAGCAGCTTCCAGTGAAGGCTCCCACCTGCAGTCATATGTCCTGACTAGACTGAGGATAGTGCGTTCTTCAGGAAGCTCCTTTTGCCCTTCTCACGTGAGATTTTATGCTCATGTACCTCTTCCAAAGTGTTCTAAAGACTCCAGCTTTTCCTTTCCTACCCACCAAGTACAAGAAAACTGCTAATAATCACAGAACATCACTTATTCTGTGGTAGACTGTCTTCCTCCCCAACCAGCATTAGACTTGAATTCTATTTCTAAGCAGGCTTCAGGCACAGCTTGGTCCAGGGGCCATCTAGTATGCTTGTTTTATCACTTCATTATTCAGGACTCAGCAAAGGCATTAAAATCCAATCCAAATTCTACATTAATTGACTTTTTTCTCAGAGCTTTCCACTCAAGAGTTCTCTTCAGAGATTTGGTGATAGTCAAATACATATTATCAAAACCTAATTAGGTTATTGCAGTATAGAATACATACTGTGGACCACGTCCTGAGTTAGGTGCCGGAATTAAAAACAAGAGGAGATTTTTAAATAGAATTTTTTTTTGTAACAAACAAGAGTTTGGTAAGCTTGGCAGTTTCCAACTTAGTCTTAGAGTTATATATGTCATGTCTTCATATCTCCTCTGCTGGATTACAAGTTCCTTGATCCATGGAGGAATTGTGATTTTCCCCCTATAATATCTACCCTAGTATTTAAACATTCACTAACACTGTATCAAATGAGTAAAGTAATAATTAAGGAGCATTTCCAATAAGCATTTCTCTTTCCCCAAATATGTGATTATTATTTTTCTTAATCACATAGTTCTTTTATTTATTTATTTATTTTTTATTATATTTTAAGTTCTAGGGTACATGTGCACAATGTGCAGGTTTGTTACATATGTATACATGTGCCATGTTGGTGTGCTGCACCCATTAACTTGTCATTTACATTAGGTATATCTCCTAATGCTATCCCTCCCCACCCCTCCTCCCCACAATAGGACCTGGTGTGTGATGATCCCCTTCCTGTGTCCAAGTGATCTCCTTGTTCAATTCCCACCTATGAGTGAGAACATGCAAAAGTTGTTTTCTGTTCTTGTGATAATTTGCTGAGAATGATAGTTTCCAGCTGTATCCATGTCCCTACAAAGGACATGAACTCATCCTTTTTTATGGCTGCATAGTATTCCATGGTGTATATGTGCCACATTTTCTTAATCCAGTCTGTCACTGATGGACATTTGGGTTGATTTCAAGTCTTTGCTATTGTGAATATTGCTGCAATAAACATACGTGTGCATGTGTCTTTATAGCAGCATGACTTATAATCCTTTGGGTAGATCCCCAGTAGTGGGATAGCTGGGTCAAATGGTATTTCCTGGGTAGATGGTATTAGCTGGGTAGATCCTTGAGGAATCGCCACACTGTTTCCCACAATGGTTGAACTAGTTTACAGTCCCACCAACAGTGTAAAAGTGTTCCTATTTCTCCACATCCTCTCCAGTACCTGCTGTTTCCTGATTTTTTAATGATTGCCATTCTAACTGGTGTGAGATAGTATCTCATTGTGGTTTTGATTTGCATTTCTCTGATGGCAAGTGATGATGAGCATTTTTTCATGTGTCTGTTGGCTGTGTGAATGTCTTCTTTTGAGAAGTGTCTGTTCATATTCTTTGCCCACTTTTTGATGGGGTTGTTTGTTTTTTTCTTCTAAATTTGATTGAGTTCTTTATAGGTTCTGGATATTAGCCCTTTGCCAGATGAGTACATTGCAAAAATTTTCTCCCATTCTGTAGGTTGCCTCTTCACTCTGATGGTAGTTTCTTTTGCTGTGCAGAAACTCTTTAGTTTAATTAGATCCCATTTGTCAATTTTTGGCTTTTGTTGTCATTGCTTTTGGTGTTTTAGACATGAAGTCCTTGCCCATGCCTATGTCCTGAATGGTATTACCTAGGTTTTCTTCTAGGGTTTTTATGGTTTTACGTCTAACTTTTAAGTCTCTAATCCATCTTGAAATAATTTTCGTATAAGGAGTAAGGAAAGGATCCAGTTTCAGCTTTCTACTTATGGCTAGCCAATTTTCCCAGCAGCATTTATTAAATAGGGAATCCTTTCCCCGTTTCTTGTTTTTCTCAGGTTTGTCAAAGATCAGATGGCTGTAGATGTGTGGTATTATTTCTGAGGGCTCTGTTCTGTTCCATTGGTCTATATCTCTGTTTTGGTACCAGTACCATGCTGTTTTGGTTACTGTAGCCATGTAGTATAGTTTGAAGTCAGGTAGCATGATGCCTCCAGCTTTGTTCTTTTGACTTAGGATTGTCTTGGCAATGCGGGCTCTTTTTTGGTTCCATATGAACTTTAAAGTAGTTTTTTCCAATTCTGTGAAAAAAACTCATTGGTAGCTTAATGGGGATGGCATTGAATCTATAAATTACCTTGGGCAGTATGGCCATTTTCACAATATTGATTCTTCCTATCCATGAGCATGGTATGTTCTTCCATTTGTTTGTGTCCTCTTTTATTTCACTGAGCAGTGGTTTGTAGTTCTCCTTGAAGAGGTCCTTTACATCCCTTGTAAGTTGGATTCCTAGGTATTTTATTCTCTTTGAAGCTATTGTGAATGGGAGTTCACTCATGATTTGGCTCTCTGTTTGTCTGTTACTGGTGCATAAGAATGCTTGTGATTTTTGCACATTGATTTTGTATCCTGAGACTTTGCTGAAGTTGCTTATCAGCTTAAGGAGATTTTGGGCTGAGATGATGGGGTTTTCTAAATATACAATCATGTCACCTGCAAACAGGGACAATTTGACTTCTTCTTTTCCTAACTGAATATGCTTGATTTCTTTCTCTTGCCTGATTGCCCTAGCCAGAACTTCCAACACTATGTTGAATAGGAGTGGTGAGAGAGGGCATCCCTGTCTTGTGCCAGTTTTCCAAGGGAATGCTTCTAGTTTTTGCCCATTCAGTATGATATTGGCTATGGGTTTGTCATAAATAGCTCTTACGATTTTTAGATACGTTCCATTAATAATGAATTTATTGAGAGTTTTTAGCATGAAGGGCTGTTGAATTTTGTCAAAGGCCTTTTCTGCATCTATTGAGATAATCATGTGGTTTTTGTCTTTGGTTCTGTTTATATGTTGGATTACGTTTATTGATTTGCGTATGTTGAACCAGCCTTGCATCCCATGGATGAAGCCCACTTGATCATGCTGGATAAGCTTTTTGATGTGCTGTTGGATTCGGTTTGCCAGTTATTTTATTGAAGATTTTTGCATCAGTGTTCATCAGGGATATTGCTCTAAAATTCTCCTTTTTTGTTGTGTCTCTGCCAGGCTTTGGTATCAGGATGGCTCTTTTTCTATTGATTGGAATAGTTTCAGAAGGAATGGTACCAACTCCTCCTTGTACCTTTGGTAGAATTTGGCTGTGAATCCATCTGGTCCTGGACGTTTTTTGGTTGGTAGGCTATTAATTATTGCCTCAATTTCGGAGTCTGCTATTGGTCCATTCAGGGATTCAACTTCTTCCTGGTTTAGTCTTGGGAGAGTGTAAGTGTCCAGGAAATTATCCATTTCTTCTAGGTTTTCTAGTTTATTTGCGTAGAGGTGTTTATAGTATTCTCTGATGGTAGTTTGTATTTCTGTAGGGTTGGTGGTGATATCCCCTTTATCATTTTTTTATTGTATCTATTTTATTCTTCTCTCTTTTCTTCTTTATTAGCCTTGCTAGCAGTCTATCAATTTTGTTGATCTTTTCAAAAAACCAGTTCCTGGATTCATTGACTTTTTGGAGGGTGTTTTGTGTGTCTATCTCCTTCAGTTCTGCTCTGATCTTAGTTATTTCTTGCCTTCTGCTAGCTTTTGAATGTGTTTGCTCTTGCTTCTCTAGTTCTTTTAATTGTGATGTTAGAGTGTCAATTTTAGATCTTTCCTGCTTTTTCTTGTGGGCATTTAGTGCTATAAATTTCCCTCTACACATTGCTTTAAATGTGTCCCTGAGATTCTGGTATGTTGTATCTTTGTTCTCATTGGTTTCAAAGAACATCTTTATTTCTGCCTTCATTTCGTTATGTACCCCGTAGTCATTCAGGAGCAGGCTGTTCAGTTTCCATGTAGTTGAGTGGTTTTGATTGAGTTTTTTAGTCCTGAGTTCTAGTTTAATTGCACTGTAGTCTGAGAGACAGTTTGTTATAATTTCCGTTCTTTTACATTTGCTGAGGAGTGCTTTACTTCCAACTATGTGGCCAATTTTGGAATAAGTGTGATGTGGTGCTGAGAAGAATGTATATTCTATTGATTTGGGGTGGAGAGTTCTGTAGATGTCTATTAGGTCTGCTTGGTGCAGAGTTGAATTTGATTCCTGGATATCCTTGTTAACTTTCTGTCTCGTTGATCTGTCTAATGTTGACAGTGGGGTGTTAAAGTCTCCCATTCTTACTGTATGGGAGTCTAAGTCTCTTGGTAAGTCTCTAAGGACTTGCTTTATGAATCTGGGTGCTCCTGTATTGGGTGCATATATATTTAGGACAGTTAGCTCTTCCTGATGAATTGATCACTTTACCATTTATGTAGTGGCCTTCTTAATCTCTTTTGATCTTTGATGGTTTAAAGTCTGTTCTATCAGAGACTAGGATTGCAACCCCTGCTTTTTTTTGTTCTCCATTTGCTTGGTAGATCTTCCTCCATCCCTTTATCTTGAGCTTATGTATGTCTCTGCGTGTGAGATGGGTCTCCTGAATACAGCACACTGATGGGTCTTGACTCTTTATCCAATTTGCCAGTCTGTGTCTTTTAATTGGACCATTTAGTCCATTTACATTTAGGGTTAATATTGTTATGTATGAACTTGATCCTGTCATTATGATATTAGCTGGTTATTTTGCTCACTATTTGATGCAGTTTCTTCCTAGCATCAATGGACTTTACATTTTGACATGTTTTTGCAATGGCTGGTACCTTTTCCTTTCCACGTTTAGTGCTTCCTTCAGGATCTCTTGTAGGGCAGGCCTGGTGGTGACAAAATCTCTAAGCATTTGCTTGTCTGTAAAGGATTTTATTTCTCCTTCACTGATGAAACTTAGTTTGGCTTGATATGAAATTTTGGGTTGAAAATTCTTTTCTTTAAGAATGTTGAATATTGGCCCCCACTCTCTTCTGGCTTGGAGAGTTTCTGCTGAGAGATCTGCTGTTAGTTGGATGGGTTTCCCTTTGTGTGTAACCCGACCTTTCTCTCTGGCTGCCCTTAACATTTTTTCCTTCATTTCAACTTTGGTGAATCTGACAATTATGTGTCTTGGAGTTTCTCTTCTCAAGGAGTATCTTTGTGGCATTCTCTGTATTTCCTGAATTTGAACGTTGGCCTGCCTTACTAGGTTGGGGAAGTTCTCCTGGATGATATCCTGAAGAGTGTTTTTCAACTTGGTTCCATTTTCCCCATCACTTTCAGGCACACCAATCAGACGTAAATTTGGTCTGTTCACATAATCCCATATTTCTTGGAGGCTTTGTTCACTTCTTTTTACTTTTTTCTCTACACATCTCTTCTCACTTAATTTCATTCATTTGATCTTCAATCGCTGATACTCTTTCTTTCAGTTGATCGGGTCGGTTACTGAAGCTTGTGGATTTGTCACGTAGTTCTCGTGTTATGGTTTTCATCTCTATCAGTTCTTTTAAGGTCTTCTCTGCATTGATTATTCTAGTTATCCATTCATCCATTCTTTTTTCAAGGTTTTTAGTTTCTTTGCGCTGGTTACGTAATTCCTCCTTTAGCTCTGAGAAGTTTGATCAACTGAAGACTTCTTCTCTCAACTCATCAAAGTCATTCTCTGTCCAGCTTTTTTCCATTGCTGGCAATGAGCTGCATTCCTTTGGAAGGGGAGATGCACTCTGATTTTTTGAATTTCCAGCTTCTCTGCACTGCTTTTTCCCCATCTTTGTGTCTTTGATGATGGTGATGTACTGATGGGGTTTTGGTGTGGGTGTCCTTTCTGTTTGTTAGTTATCCTTCTAACAGTCAGGATCCTCAGCTGTAGGTCTGTTGGAGTTTGCTTGAGGTCCACTCCAGACCCTGTTTGCCTGGGTATCAGCAGTGGAGGCTGCAGAAGATAGAATATTGCTGAACAGTGAGTGTTGCTGTCTGATTCTTGCTCTGGAAGCTTTGTCTCTGGGGTGTACCCTGCCATGTGAGGTGTGAGGTGTTGGTCTGCACCTAGTGGGGGATATCTCCCAGTTAGCCTACTCACATTATTACTGACAGATATTGAAGAATCATTTTTCTTCCCTCTTTAGTAAATTGGAGGCCCGTTTTGCATGAATTTTCATATCCAACAGTGAATGTTCTTGTTGAACTCTATACTCCATTAACTCTTCTTTCTTCATTCTCACTGTCCAACTGAATTTGCAATTTAGATTTGTGGGAGCCATGTCTTTCATATATTTATTGCAGGGATGTAAATATTTCATCTTTACAACCCCTGATTCCCCAACAGCTCAAAGCATTTTAGTTTTCACGCCTATTATTCCAGAATCTCTTTGGAATATGCAAGAGACACATGATGCCTCGTGATGACTTCTATGTGAACAGTCATTAATATTTCATTATAGTCATTTTCAGTTTCTCGGCCAAGCACACTGCAAGCATGGTGAAGGCAGAGTGAAGCTTCTCCACTGCTCTCCCCAGTGCAGAGCACAGGGCCTGCCACTAACTCATTCCTTACTACATGTTTGCTGAGGAACAGTTTGTCAGATGTGTGAATGAGTAGTGGAAGATACTTCACAATAGATTAGATGGAGTCATGGAAAAGATTATGACTCGAGAGTCAGCCCCATGTGAACCACTGCACCAAGGAAAACGATGAACTCTAAATCAGATTCTGCAGCACAAATTCTGAAAAGGAGAATTCACTAATGAATTCAGATGCCTGTGTGCACATCTGGGTGCTGCCACTTACTTGCTCTGTGTCCTAGTACAAGTTCCTAACCTCTCTGTGCCTCAATTTACATATCGGTGGAATAGTGGTAATAAATACTCCTATCTCATTAATTGTTATGAGGATTCAATCACATAATTCATGTGCAAAGCTTGAAACATAGTAGGTGCCCAATAAGAGCTCTCACTGGTAGTGATGTAGTCCATATTTATTGCTTCTCTCCTTTAGGCATTTCTTTAATTGTGAAATACATATATTCTACAGAAAGCAAAATCCTCAGACTACCAGAGACTGAATTGATTTTAAATAAGTAAAGGGAGAAACCAGTAGAGATGTTTGGAATGTGAAAAGAGGAAAAAAGCAAAGAAGGTTGGATTACACCTTATGGATGATTGAAAAACCAAGAGGCCCACCGAATGAATGAGTATTACAAATATTGTCCAAGTGAACCCTGTTGATTCTGATATTTTCTGTTTTTCAAGTATAAATAAGAAAGTTTGGATTGATCATTGTTCTTCTCATGAGCAGAAAACTGACACAAGCTCACAGTTAAACACTGGTGTGAAAAGTGATAATTCCACTTATTAAAGGTTCCGAGGAGGAGGTTACAAACACCATGTGCTCACACCCGACCCAGGCAGTTTCTCCAGGCAATGTGAGGAGATATAGTAGTAAAAGGGTGGAACCTTCCAGCCTCTGTTCAGTTTCTGTTTCGGAGTGCTGGCCTGGATGGTCATGCTTTCTTGATAGCTGAGATGCAGCAGAAGCAGAATACGGGGTTGGTGTCCTGCATGATAGGACAGGTTGGCCTTGAGCAAGGTAATCTCTGAGCTTCAGGCTCCTCACTTGTAAAACCATTTTAATAATTTCTACCAAGGTTGTTTTGATATAAAATGAGCTCCATGTAAAGGTAATTTTTAACTGTAAACACACTACAAATGTAAATTATTTTAGAAATTTTTTAAATATCGTATTTGAGGAGGTGTATAATCTCCTGAGAATGCTGCAAGCAAAGGGCTTCTTATTTGAATTTTAATTATCTTTCAACTTCCAAATTAGCTCCTCCAATTGATATTAAAATATGATCTTCTTGAATAAATGTGAAAAGCCCAGTTCCACATCAAGATAAAATATATATTCAATATTGTTTAAATTTCAGTAGATGAGTGCATAAAATATATATCAATGAACAAAAAAAGACTTCAGAATTATAAAAATTGAATTAGAAACTAAGAATTCACTGTGTAGAAGATGGTGTTCAAATAACCTCTGAAGCATGTATTATGGCATAGGGATAATCAGGTATCTATGGAAACTATTGTATATTAATACTTGAAAGAGGCAATAATTTGCTTTATCTGTCCACATGCAGCCATGGGTTAGGTAGTTCTCCAAGGTGTTAGCATCTTCCAACACTTACAATAATGAAATATAGTTTGCTTTATCAGAAGTGCCCTTATCGTGAAGCCAATGATGGTTAAGCTTCAAAGGCCTTCACTCACAAGCGCCTTCTAAGGCCTTCAGAAGGACCCTAGCAAGTTTGCAGTTATGATTTTCACAGTTTTTCTTAAAGAGGATTCTCTTACCCCACCCCCAAGTTATTTAAGTCTCAGGACCCACAAAACCTGTATCAACCACTACCCCTACCCCCTGGGAGGAGACAGAATGTTCTTGGGGGAAAAAAAAACTTACAATGTAAAGGTCTTTTCCACACCAGCATTTGCAGTTATCCAAAAGATATGTAGTGTTTTTTGTTTTTTTTTTTTTTAGCACACTGAAGCAATATTTTAGTAACTTTTATAAAATATTCTGTCCCCATCACCAATTATAGCATGTATTTTAAGGGAGTTTGAAGTTACTATAGTATAAAAGAAATTTTCAGAATTGCATGGAGTGTCACAGGGAAGTGTCCAATAGCTAACACCCCAATCTATCTGTGACTTCGGATCTTTCAGTGTTAGAATTCTTTCAGCAGAATTTCTGAGAGAATCTTAACTGTATTTATAGGCAACTTAATGGCTACATAGACAACAGAGTTAGACTGGCCTGGTTTGGAATACCAGCTTTGCACCTCATTAGGTATACAAACTTGAGCAAAGAATGTAACTTCATGTGCTTCAGCCTTCTTATCTGTTACATTGGAATAATCCAGTCTGCCTCATTGAATCGCTCTGACACTTATTTGAAATAAATGCTTGTGGCTTAACTAATTTAGGGACTGACACCAACTGGTACCCTTTCCCCATCCCCTGTGTCACTCCTAGTGTCACCAGAGTTCAAGGTCCTTGCTTCTACGATGGACCTTGTTTTGTGATTGGGAGGTTCCTGCTCCTGCATTCCCCACAGACTGTGTGTTCTTCAGGGCTGGTGACATATTTAGCTCCCAGCAGCACACTCAGAGTCTGTCACATGTCAGCACGATTACCGTTTATTGAAGGGAATTGAATTGAATACTCAAACAGAGTCAAGCACGCATGTTCTTCGGGTATGGAATGGGATGGTAGAGAGATATGTGGTACAATATTTGCAAATTTATAGTCAGAAGAACTTCCAGGGTGTACGTAATTTCTAAGGGCCTGATGAACTTTAGAAAGGATTTTTGAGAGTGTTGATAAAATTATAAAATGCCTTCCTTCTCCTCTCACCTCTCCCAACATTAAACAAGAGGACAGCACTGTTCTTGTCCATGGGCCTCAGAGGTGGGTAAAATTCTCTCTTGATAGATCAAAGCTTCTTTTCTAGACCTGGTGAAGCCACTTCCTATTTGTTGTAAAGGGGATAGATCAGAAAACCACCATTGCCACAGCTGTTAGTTCCAGAGGTATGTTGCCTTCTAGATCCACCCTGGCAATATGTGGACGATGGCCAAGTTCTGAACAGCCACAAAACTCGTGACTAGACACTGGAGGGCTGCTATTTAAAAATCCAATATCTCTAACTATGGTTGCCAGGAATGAAAAGCAGAAGTAGCTAAAAATGCTGTCCATTTAACCTTCACATTTTAAATCTTGCAGGAATGCATCTAACTGGCAAAACTCAAGCACTATCCAGAACTGCAACGATTTTGGAAAATTAAATCATTAGCTTTCCAGCCTCACCTATTCAGGAAGGAATACTCATGGCCTTTTTATTTTTTCAACTGCAACTCCCAGTAAGAAGTTCATTTTACTTGATGATTTAGTACACAAAGGCATACAGGCATATATAAAATAAATGAAATATTCACAAAAAAAACTTACCTTCATAGATTAGAGTCTGATATTTTCTGTTTTATTCTATTTCATTTTTGCCTGCTGTGTATAATCCACTAAATTTGATTTCAAGCCCACAAATGTGTCACGAGCTCCAATTTAAAAAACACTGCACTGGCTGTGATTGGAAGAGATGCGTAGGTCTTGGCTGCCATGCCCACCACAGTCCCTTATGCCCCATTCCAGCTGGATCTCATCAGCCTCTAGTGTCTCTAGCTAGAGCCATTAGCTTGTAAGTAATTTTGATTCTTCAGGATTCAGGCCCCCAAGAGAAAGCACCCTGGGCACAGGGCATCTGTCCCTCATCCAAGACAGGAGCCAGGAAAAGCTACCATTGTTGATAATAAAAGCTCAGAAGTTAGGGAGGTGAAAAACCCACCAAGGGATAATGGGCCACACAAACGAAGGGTGCTTTGGTGGACAGAGTGCTAGTTTACTCTACAGATAGACAGCTTCAGAAGCACTTTGTATACACATATTATCAAGAGTATTCAAAAGAGCACTGGCTTGTGTGTCAGACTTACCAAGTTTTCAAATCTGGTTCTGTCATTTGCATTGTTGGGTCTCTTGAGCAAGTTTCTTCATTTCTGAGTCAATATACTCGGAACTATAAAACAAGATAATAATGCCTGCTTTGTGATATGTCTTTGAATGATATATCGTATCTCTCTGGATTTATTTTCTTAGCTATAAAATACGCTTTTTTGCTCCATTGAGTAGCTGTGAGGATCAAATGAGGTAAGCTAGGTGACAACTGTCACACATAGCAGGAGCACTCAGAAGACGTTAGCCCTCCTTTGTAGTCATGTAGTCTAATTTACCATCCTGTCTTTCCATATCTGTTAATTAATTGTATCAATTATCTTTTGCTCTGTAAAAATATTACAGAATGTAGTGGCTTAAAGCAATCACCATTTACTTAGCTCACAAATCTGTTGGTTGACTGGAGAGTTCTGGTCTGATCAGCTCTGCTGACTGGCTGCTGGATGATATAGGACAGCCTCACATATCTAGTATTTTGGAAGACTGTGGAACAGGACATCTAATTCTTCATCATGTGCCCTCTCATCCTCCAGCAAGCTAGTGCAGGTGCATTCATGTAGTTGTCTCATGGTTCCAAGCAATGCAAAAGAAAACATGAGCCCTAACGTACAAACAATTTCAAAGCCTCTGTTTATGCCACATTTGCTGTTGTCCCATTGGCCAAGGCAAGTAACATGACTAAGCCAAGAAGCAACATGGAAGGCATTACCCAACAGAAATTATTATGCACATACGTGCAAGCAATCTACCACATATAGTAAGTTTGGGTTGTCCATGATTCCCTTCCCAAAATTCTATAGGATATTGGACAAAAAACACACATACCTATGGGCTTACAGGAAAAGGGAGAATTTTATGGTAGATAGTGTAGATAGTTGTGACTCATCAGTAGAGGCATGGGATGGAAGTAAATGCACTAGTATTAACGTTTTTTCTCTGCTTCATGTTAAGGGTTTAAAGTGTAAAAGAAAATCAATGTGGAGAACGATTTAGCTCCCACTTATGTTAGTGACTCTAGTTGTCATTTTCACATGAGCCACTCCACGAGAGGCTAATTATTGTTCCCATTTTACAGATTAAAAAAAAAAAAAACTGATGCTTATCTCCTTATCCCAGGTGGTTTGGGGGGAAAAAAACTGATGCTGAAGGAAGGTCACTCAGCTAGAAAATGTACTGAAACCTAGCCTGTCATACTCCAGAATAAAATTGCTTTCTTCTCACAGGTAGCATAAGACCAGGGTGGCAAATATGTCGGGCTTCGTTCGTGTCATTTCCTAAATGACCACCAGAAAAGAATATTCATTTTAAATGAACAAAACATTTTCACTCTCTAACTACAGAACAGGTTCGTAAATATAAACTGGCCCTAAGAGAATATCAAAGTACTCTACTTTGGTTACATCGATCATTTAAGAAATGTCATTTTTCAGACTCAGGAAGCTATTCCAAAATAGGTATTTTGGGTCTTTTAAAATTTTTTAAATGTTGTCCTATTTCTGGCTTTATTATTATTACCTTGCAGATTGTTTTGTCCTTACAAAGCAAATGAATCAGTCTAAGTTTGATCTGTTTCATTGTCTGTATGTGTTGCAAATTGATCCCAGCCCTATTGACAACTGGAACATTAAGGTTTAGCAAAACACACATGATGAGACATGACAGCAGACTGTGGGCATATATTTTTCTGTATTGACCTATATACACTGAAATCTCACAGCTACGTCATCAGTTGTGAGGACATAAGGAGATGCTGATTCATGTACAGGGCTTGACACATAGTAAATGCTCAATAAGAGTATGGTTGGTAATGGTTTCACCAAAATGATTACTATTCTCTCTTGGGCTTTCGCTTTATTATTGAAATAATATATTCCCTCCTTCTTGTAAGAGTGGTGACTGTATGGGGACACAAGGGGCTTCTAGGATTCTCTTATGGTCTGCTTCTAGGTCGATTCTGTTTATAAGAGTGGTTTTACTTTATGAAAATTCATAGAGCTGTACACCTGTGATATGCGCACTATGCTGTATGTAAATTGTACTTTAAATAAGAAGAGATCCTTCAGTAGCCCCCAGTAGCTTTCAAGATGAAGTTAATATTCCCCATATTAGTACACAAGCCTCTTTATAATCTGGTTCTCGCCTAACTCCACATCCAACTATTTGAAGCTCCATGAATACATCATCTTTGTCATATCATCATTGCTTCACTCATACAATTTGTTCTACTTAAAACCATTCTCAATCTTACCCATCTAGCTAAAATCTACTTGCTCCCCAAAGCTCAGCTCACACATCACCTCTTCCAGGAAGCCTTCCCTGACTGAGACTAGACATCCTTAAGGCTTGCACTGTCCTTAACCTTCCATCCATCACTGCGTTGATCTCACTCAGTTATCTTTATTGACTTGCCTGAACCTCTGTAAGAGCAGTAACCTTTTCTTCAGTAAATTGCATCATTTTGAGAGTTTGAAAAAATATTTAATGAACGATTATCTCAATATATAAATGAATGATATTATAATGAGCAATGAACCCCTTTTAAAATTGTGATTATAGAGACATGAGAAATGAGAAAGGAATGAGAAAACACAGAACTGTTAAGTTCTACAGTAATATACAAATAACGTTGGGTTCTCTATGTGTGTCAATATCATGCTCCGTATCCTTAATTCACACTTAACCCTCCTGTAAGACGTTCCTTCTCAGCAGGGCTTCTGTAACTGGAAATAATACTTTTACTTATATATAATCTAAGCAAGAGTACCAAATACAAGGTGATGTCTAACTCTATCACCAGGAGTTTATTATTAACATACAATAATTAACATGACAGTGACCACTTGTTAACACAGTAACACACCAGAGATATTCAGTAAGCAAATGTTTATTGGGCTCCTACTGTATACCAGACTTGTGTTAAACCTGAAGAAGTATAAGATTCACTAGCCTTTGGCTTCAAAGAGCATATTAATAACATCAGTATCTAATGTTATTGAATCCTTTTTATGTGCCAAGTCTTCACAAAAATTATCCGAAATGCCTTTCTTTCATTCATCCCTCATAGCCAATCTGTCACACCACAGCCAAAAGAGAGTTAAAAGCCATTCACCTTTCTCCCTGCCACCATGCTCCAAGTCCCTGTCATTTCTCATTGGACACTCAGAATAACCTAACTGGTCTATTTTCATTCTTGCTTTTCTATAAGACATTCTCCAACCAGAAATGAGAACGACCTATAAAAGAAACAACGACGAAACACCTTCAATGGCTTTCCACCAGAGTTGGTGAATTCCAACTAGTGAAACCAACACAATATCATCTAGGGTAGCAGTTCCCAACCTTTCTGGCATCAGGGACCAGTTTCTTTGGAGACAATTTTCCACACACCAGGGTGGAGGGGGATGGTTTGGGAATGATTCCAGTGCATTACATTCATTATGCACTTTATTTCTATTATTACATTTTAATACATAATGAAATAATTATACAACTCACCATAATGTAGAATCAGTGGGAGCCCTGGGCTTGTTTCCCTTCAACTAAACAGTCCCATCTGGGGGTGACTGGGGGTGATGAGAGACAGTGATTAAATCATCAGGCATTAGATTCCCATAAGAAGCACGCAACCTACACCCACATGTGTGGTTCACCATAGGGTTTGCACACCTATGAGAATCTAATGCTGCCACTGATCTGACAGGAGACGGAGCTCAGGTGGTAATGCGAGCAATGGGGAGTGGCTGTAAATACAAATGAAGTTTCGCTGGCTTGCCGACTGCTTACCTCCTGCTGTGCAGCCCAGTTCCTAACAGGCCGTGGACCAGTACCAGTCCGTGGCCCAGGAATTGGGGACTGCTGATCTAGGGAGCAGACAACTGAGTTAATCCCGCAAAAGCTGCATGGATGTAGGAAGATTAGGTTGAAAGCACATGCATAGCTGAGCGAGGGACTATTCAGAAACTCATAAAGGTGTCACTGTCCCTGCAGAAAGGACCCTATAGTTATAATTTAATGGAGAACATAAGATAAATCAATAAAATATATTAGGATACAAAAATTAAGAGAAGAGGACACTGGATCAATAAAGCTCAGGGTAAATCCAGCCCTGCCTTTCACAAACTTAATGACACTCTGAAACACACCCTCCAGAGATAATGATCCTAATAAAATCCTGGTCCCACTACTTACTTGCTGTGTGATCCTAGGCAAGTCCCTAATCTTCGCTGAGCCTCAGTTTCCTTATCTGTTCCCTGTTGGCAGGGGTGGGGATAATGCACAAGAATCAGTCTCTTCTAACTTTGTCCACATCATTACATACATAAGAAGGGTTGAGATTTGCTGTAGGGCTACATAAAGATGTTGCTCATGGTCAGAGGTGACTGACCTGAGGACTCTGGCAGCCCCAAGAGCTGCACATCCATCTTATAATCTATTTTTGGCAAATCATTGTGGCCAGGAACATGTTTGGGAAGTTCTGAGAAACTCAATACAGGGTCTTCACATGACAAAATGATGGGAGCTACAAGGGTAGTCAATAATAACGATAGTTACAGTAACAACAGCAATGATAATAACTATACTAGGTATATTAGTCAGGGTTCCACAGAGAAGCAGAGCCAAGAGAATGTGTAGATAGAAAAAGAAAGAGAGCTTTATTTTAAGGAATTGGTGCATTCAGTTATGGAGGCTAGCATGTCCAGAATCTGCAATTCAAATTCTACAGCCATCAGATTGGAAACTGAGGAAAGAGCCAATGTTGCAGTTCAAATGAAAATGCCATCTGCTATAGAATTCCTTTCTGCTTGGGAGAGGTCAGATTTTTTTGTTCTCTATTTAAGCCTCAAATTGTTGGGATGAGGACCACCCACATTATGAAAGGCAATCTGCTTTCCTCAAAGTCCATCAATTTAAATGTTAATCTTGTCCAAAATCACTTTCACAGAAACATCCAGAATAACATTTAATCTAAATATCTGTGCACCATGTCCCAGAGGGTTGACACATGAAGTTAACCTTCACATTAGTTCTTAATGACACAATGCTTAGCAGTGTTTTCTGCGTCTTGAGAGAAGTAGCAAAACTCCTGTAAAAAGACGTTTGGGCACTCTCTAAAAAGACTTTGAAGTCTTTAAGCCCTAAGAAGTGGTTAAGAGAAAGATTTTTTCCAAGCGGGGCTACTTAGCAGTGGATTCAGTGTCTAATGTCTTCTGGGTTCAGCAAATGTGTTCTTTATTCCTCACATTTGACTAAATACCTTTCATTTAGACCTCATTTCATTTAGGAAAAAGACCTCAGCATTTTTCCCCAGTGTCATATTGCTTTTGGCTTATCATTTTATTATCAAAGAAAAAAGTGCCTTCCTCTTTATTTCATAATGTTAGAATTGTTGCTATATCAGACTGAGACCTCAGCTAAAGAATACCACTGATGTCCTAAGCATTACTTAAGGTTAAAGTGATCGTGGGTTATTCTACATGAGAAGAGCTAATCCCTGGAGTAGGGTGAAGAGCCACGGAGGATGTGCATGATGCCACACCGTCTATCAAGCAGTCACCTGGGAGCAAAGAGTGTTTGTTTCACTGCCATTGTTTAAAACTGACAAGGAATAGTGATGATGAAAAGCAGAATAACTTTTAGTCATTTTTTTATTATTTTAAATTCTCTACAGACTAGGGTCCCTCTTATTGCCTACATCTAGTACAGACCACTCTTCCTTTTCTCTCCCCCACCTCCCCATGCCCATGGCATGTCACTGCCACTAAGCATGTTATAAGACCATATCACACTGTGTTCAATAATCTCACAAGGGAGCTACTACTATTTTACAGATGAGGACAATGAGGTTTGGAGAGGTTAAGTTACTTGCCTGAGTTCCTACAACTAAGTTACAGAACCTGAGCTTCTGTCTGTGAAGGTGTGGCCTTGGCCTGCCTTGTGCACTGGGGTCTCTGGGCACAGAGTCGGCATTTAGCAATGACTGAACAAATCAAGAAAGAGCCTTGTCCCAAGGTTTCCAGTTTGGTGTATTTTAGAACTACTAATAAAGGTACCTGAGAAAATCTTCACTCCTTAAAAACATGAAAAGAAAAAAGCCAACAAAATAAGAAACTGAATACCTGAATTTTGTGACTCATTCTTTAAATCACATACCATATCCATGGAATATAGAATATAGAGTAATGCAGACCATGGCCTGTGAGTTGAGCACCGGGAAGAATTAAAACTTATGTGATGGCCACTGCTATTTTCTAATCACCTTTATAAGGAGCATTTTCATAAGGAGCTTTGTCATTTAGTCTCAACAATCCTGGGAGACAGGTATTCTTCTCATTCTGTAGATGAAGAAGCCAAGGCTCAAAAGAGCAATATAAGTAACCACAGTTACAGTGCAAATGAGTTGCTGAGCTTAGCCAGGATTCAGCTGAAGCTTGCTTGACACCAGAACACTTCAGTCTTAGTATTTTTGAGAAGAACCAAAATTCCTAGGGTCTTAGACCACCAACAAATAGACATTAGTGTTATCCAGACTTCCAATCTCCTTGCTGAATCAGTCTGAAGTGAACCTACAGAATATGCCTTCAGGAGCCAATTAAGCAATAGCTTCTGCAATGCTATGCTCACAATTGGCTTTTAGAAACAGTTATGACCTAAAATTCCATAAAAAGTCCTTTAATATGTAAACCCAAATGCCAGAGTCAAGATTTTGGCAAGAAAAATTTTTAATTTTTGTTCAAATTATTAACAGTTTTCACTGTGTAACACAATTGCCTTTTCACATATTAAGTCTATTCATTTTCCCTGTATTTTCTGGGTAATTCCTTTTTTCTAAGAGTGAAAGCTTTAGCACCAATTTACAATAAAATTTCAAAAACAATGCTTAAAATAGAGCAGGCTTGTCACTAAATTTAACAAACATTTGGGCTGTGGTTACAATGTGCTAGACACTATCTAATTCTTTTATAAATATTAACTGATTTAATCCCATGCCAACCCTATAAAATAGATGCTATTATTGTCATCTGCAATTCACACAGGTGGCAACTGGTACAGAAGGGTTAAGCAGGTGTCCCAAGGCAGAGCTGGAAAGGGGTAGAGGTAGGGTTCAAACCCAGAGCCTAGCTTCAGGATCATGCACATGATTCCTCTACTATGCTGCCCTTTGCAGTCACTTAGCAGCACTTCAGGTTCCTTGCTTTGCTTCCCCTCTTTTAGAGTTAGATACTTGATGCTGGTCTGGGTTAGGTATTTGCCTTTTATTCATCTGTTCCTTCTACAAACATGCATTGGCAGCCTTATTGTACCAACTTATTTCCTGCCCTGCCCATCATTTTTCTGGGACTTCCCTTCTCCCCTCTGCACCTAACCCATCCCCCTCTTAACAGTGATCCCTGTAATAAATATGCTTATTATCATGGCCCTGCACCTCAATCATGTACATTAGGCAGAAGTCACTGTTTGACTGATGCAGAGTTCTTATTTAGACATGCTGAGACTGAAACTGAACAAGTTTCCTCCAAATGCATAGACATAAGGTGTAAGGATCCAGAGGTCTTAGTGCCTAAGAAGTGAGAGGGGATGAGGAAACTAGACTTCAGGAGAAGCAGAGATCCAAGTTTGAAGGGTGTCATGATAAGTCATGGAGTCTCTTTTGTTCTCAAAGTCCAGTCTCAGTTTCACCCTTAGATTCCATAAGTCATCCTAGTTTACTAATGATCAAGTATGATTTTGCTTCAGGTGAATACTGAGGAAAATATGAATATTTTGATGACCAAAGGAGTCCAGACAAATACAGCCTCTTCTTTTTTACTAAGTTTGTGTTGGGTTCTGGAGGTAGAGAAAACATCTTGGTCTCAGATATTTCACCTTCTAGGGAGGATGACAGACAGAAAATGCAAATTTCCTTTCAGCTGAAATAGTCAGTATGGGTTGTTGCTTGGTTAATTGAAAAAGCAAACTAAAATGAAGAATTATGAAGAATTATACATAAACCTTTTGTTTGTAACTTAAACATAAAATAATAAATCTATTCTTTTGAAATAATGCCAAGCCATTTTTTAAAAAACTTCTATAAATTTCCATTTTACATTCAAATGATTATCAGAAATCAAATATTCTGATAATATCAAGTTTGAATATGGCTTCATGGGCATACACATTGCTAGTAAGTAGAGCAGCTACTAGTATGTTGTAAGAACGTAACATTACTTAATGAGGTTGAATATGTGACTCTCATGATGTAGCCTAATGATGTAGGCATATACCACAGGTTTATTTATTTTATTTTCAACTTTCATTTTAGATTCAGGGGTACATGTACAGGTTTGTTACATTGGTATATCGTGTGATGCTGAGGTTTGGGGAATGATTGATCTTGTCACCCAGTCAGTGAGCACAGTTCCCAACAGGTAATTTTCCATACTTTTCCCCCCTCCATCCTCCCTTTTGGAGCCCGTAGTGTCTATTTTTTCCATCTTTGTGTCCATATGCACTCAGTGTTTAATACCATTCTGGACATCAACTTAGGCCAATAACTTATGACTGAATGCTCAAAAGCAATTGCAACAAAAGCAAAAGTTGACAAGTGGGACCTAATTAAACTAAAGAGCTTCTACACAGCAAAATAAACTATCAACAGAGTAAAAAAAATACCCTACAGAATGAAAGAAAATATTCACAAACTATGCATCTGACAAAGGTCTAATATCCAGAATCTATAAGTAAGGTAAACAAACCCATAAGCATAAACCAAATAACCCTTTTAAAAAGTGGGCAAAGGATATAAACAGATACCTCTCAAAAGAAGACACACAAGAGGTCAATAAACCTATGAAAAAATGCTCAATCAACATCACTAATCACCAGAGAAATGCAATGCAAAACCACAATGAGACACTGTCTCACACCAGTAAGAATGACTTATTAATGACTTATTAAGGATGACTTATTAATAAGTGAAAACATAATAGATGCTGGTGAGGCTGTGCAGAAAAGGGAATGCTTACATACTGTCATATATTGTTGGTAGAAATGTAAGTTAGTTCAACTACTGTGGAAAACATTTTTTTTTAGTGTTTATCTATTGTTTCTTACAGAGACCATAGCCAAAGACCATTAGTTAATATTTCTTTAATATTTAATATTTCTTTAATATTTCTTAAAATGTACTGAGATTTTAAAAGTACTTTCAAAATTATCGGAGTGACTTCTGGATTTTTATAATTTTTTTCACAAATGTTTACAGCTATCTTGCCCACATCTAATTTAGCATCATTGTTTTAGCCGCTCAGCATCACAAAGTCTTCCCAAAGTATTTAATTTCATTTTCATGCAAAGGGCATCTCTCTTTTCCTACTTACTTAATATTTTTATTTAATATTTAATTAAATCACATAAATACACTAACAGATGAAACTGACATAGCTGGGTCTGGGGACAAGCTCAGTGCTTTCTGGTCAGCCTGGGGCTACAGATAGAATAGAAGCTGTAGGTATTTATAAATCTTTTAACCACCTGGGAACCTTTCACCGTTCTGTGGCCTGATCCACTGACATGTGTAAAAGAGTGATGGAAGAGAGTGGGTTAGTCTAGTAAATCAATTAAGCCAGAGAGTTGATTAAATGTAGGTCAGCCAAGAGAGCTTCAACCACACTAAGGTGGTACAGGTGATGATTTAAAGGTTGATGCAGGTTTCATTGAGGCAGATGGAGGCAGGTCTACATGGCATAGGAGGACTTGGGGGAACTTCATGAAAGTAGTGTCACTTCAGCAGACCAGTTAGACAAGGCATCCCAGGTACAGATCTAGCATGATCAAAGGAATGTATGACCCATCTGAGTAACTTCATGGTCTAAAACATTGGGGTGGAAAGCCTTTATTTTAGTGATAAGCACATGTCTTATTTCTGAAACTAAGCACCTAGTTTTTAGTCTCCATAGATCTTTCTGATACTTGGTCTCTGTCTTGCTCTGAGTGTGGATGATAAACTATGCAGAAATCCAGCTTTTCCTCCTTTGTGTTCTCAGCTATCTAAAACCTTCCCAGGGGCTCACCTGCTGCTGATAGAATAGCCAATCCTAAGTAACTGAGCTGACTTCCCACATTTCTAGCATGAACCTGCTCCTGACTTACTGTCATAGTATTCATCAAACTACTGCTGGATCTCTCTGATACCATGACTATCATGTCTCCCCCTCCCCTGTCATCTTGGAGACTAAAACCCCCATGAAGTAGAGGATCATCTCTGCGTTGTTCAACTCTACATTTTTAGTGTCTAATACAGTACCTTGTCTTAAGTAGGATCTCATTAAAATTTTTGTTGAATATATGAAAGATTTAATTTAATAAAAGGCAGCATACCATAGCCTCAGTATTGGCTGTTCCCCTGTGTCTGAAACACCCTTCCCTAGCTCTCCACAGGTCTAGCTCCTTCTGTCCTTCAGGTACCAGTTAAACATCATTTCCTTGAACATTTCTTCATTGACCATTTTGCTAAAGCAGGCACAAACTCCCCTTAAACCTCACGACAGGGTTTGTTTGTTGCTTTTTAGAACAATGGTTCTACAAAAGTGAACACCATGTCTGTTTTTCTTTTCTGCTGATTTTTCATGCCAAGCACTAAGCCACCTACTCCTGGACTTAGTAAATAAATGATTCAATGGGTGAACTATGATCCAAGTTTCAGGAAAAAAAAATAAAGAAAAGAAAAGAAACATGGGCTTGGGTCTTCACGGTGCATTTACCAAATGCATGACTCTGAGTTGCCTGATTTACTGAAACTCTTCGATTTTCAGTGTCTTCATATGTATAATGGAATGAAAATAGCATCGTATTCCCTCTTATAATTAATGTGAGGTTTCAATTAGACAATGAATAGGAAGCACTTCGTATGCTACATAATGTGTGATCGACAACAATAAGATATTGTTTATAACTCCAGAACAAGTCTCTCCCCAGTGCCTGGACCTTGGCTCCAGTTAATGCCACTTTGCCTGCAGTGGAGAGAAAGAGGTTAATGAGAAGTCTCTCCATTTGTGAGAGCCTGAAAGTGGCGAGCTCTTCCTGAAGCTGTTCAGAAACACTCTGCTATGTGTAAGCCCAAAAGTGCTGTCTGATTCACAGGGCTGCCCTGCTACCTTTATCTTCACTGCTATAAGCATTTGCGTAAAATAAAGATCCTGAATTCCTCACTGTTTTCACCTTGACTTCCCCTCGGGGTGCACTGTAGCAATTGATGCCTGTGAAACCATTTTGATGACACGAATAGAGTATGTTATGTGAGATGAGAGGGGAATCCAGACAGAAGCCACTAATGGACTTTGAATCAATCCAGGGTCTCTTTTCATGCAAATGGAAAAACTCAGGGAGAAAAAGATGTGCAGAACGTGAGCACAAAGGCCACCCAGGGCCACTGTCTGGCTCCAGGAGAGAAGCTGGTACTTCTGATCCCCAAAGCCAGAAAAGGATATATTGCACCCCAGCAGGAGTTGGGAATCGTATTAAAGAGCAAACTTTCCTATTTTATTTCAGAGTGTGTTTTCAGGGAATTTAAATGATGTTTCTCAGGCAGTGAACAAATGTGAGGGAAACAAAAGTGTTGAAAATGGGCTTTTATAAGCAGACTCCAGGCAAATTCCCATGTCTTGCAGAAAATGCTTTACAAAGGGAGGAGCTGGGATGATTGCCAGTAGCACAACTGGCTGGAGGCTGGCAAGCCTGGGTGCTTGAGAATTTTGCCAGTAAAATTTTATTTTCAAAGTGTCCCATGAAAGAATAGATGACTTGAGGATCTAACGAGTGTTGCCACGTAAAGACTCTATTTAATAATTTTGTTTTCTTTTCAGAGACGGAGTCTCACTGTGTTGCCCAGGCTGGAGTACAGTGGCATGATCATAGCTCACGGCAGCCTTGAACTCCTGGGCTTAAATGATCCTAGAAACTATTTCCCCAATGTTCTTTACCAGGGACATTACTGGTCAATGCAGAAAATGCATCCATGAGCCGGATACAGCCCCTGCCTTCTATGTGTTCACAAGTTTGCTCGAAAAATATTTACTTAGAACCTGCTACTCTCAAGCACTGAGGAAGTTGCTGAGGATCCTGAGTGAACAAAGCAGACAGAATCAGTCTTCAAAGCATCTATAGTCTTGTTAGGGGAACCAGACAACCAAACATGTGTGATGAGCTTTACAAGAAGGGAAGTCGGAGGATAAACAGGTTCTGTGTTGCAGGGCAATGGTACACAGACCTCTCAAAGGAAAGAAGTGATTGGACAGTAGCTCACACCTGTAATTCCAGCACTTTGGGAGACCGAGGCAGGTGGATCTCTTGAGGTCAGGAGTTCGAGACTAACCTGGCCAGCATGGTGAAACCCCGTCTCTACTAAAAATACAAAAAAATTAGCCAGGTGTGGTGGCAGGTACCTGTAATCTCAGCTACTCAGAAGGCTGAGGCAGGAGAATTGCTTGAACCCAGAGGCAGAGGTTGCGGTGAACCAAGATCTTGCCACTGCACTCCAGCCTGGGTCAAAGAGTGAGACTCCGTCTCAAAACAGTAAAAAAGAAAGAAAGTGATTGGAGATTTTAAGGAAGTAAAAGGCCTTCTTTGTGCTTTTTGCCAAAAATGAGAGGGAAAGGAAGGAGTGACTGGAATCCCAAACAGTGGTCAGTAGGTATTGTAAGGGGTTTGGAATTTCTCCTAAGAACAGCAGGGTTTAAATTCGGAAAGTGGCATAATAGGGACTAAGAGATACGTTAAAATCAAAACTAAGTCAGGCAATCTATGGGATTGACCTGCCTATGAGAATACAGATTCATATCCTCCAAGGAGACACTGGACATATGATCATACATGATCACCACAGGCTTCCCGTTTCACATTCATTTACTCCTGGGCCATTGTCCCACCCCAGATTTGTTCACTGATAGAATCTCCCCTTTTAAATTTAGTGTTTGTATTCAATCTACTTTAGTATTCTTGCTGTATATTCTGGCAGTAGCCCATCCACACTATCTTTTCATTGCAAGACAATGTAGTTGTCCTGTCCACTCCCATTCTGACCATTTCCAGGCTCTTTTTCTGGTTGTGTCATTCCTGCCTGTGCCTAGGTAGCTGCGGAAACCCTCCTGCTCTGTGCTGAAATCATAAGGTCAAGCAAGGGCCTGGATTTGCTTCATAATGATAGCCCAAGGATGACTAATAAATAGGTTTCATTTTCTTGGCTAATTCCATTCAATTAGTGATGCCTGCCAGTGCTGTTTTTGGAGGCTGAGCAAGAGCCAGTGTTTAAGTCAATGAATGAGGTCTACATAGACAGAAGTAAGAAAGTTAAGCAGTGCATGCTGGGGTCATTTTTCTTCCCCAGTCTAGAGTAAACATTAATACCTGCCTATGGGAAGTCCACTCAGGTAGATCCAAGGCTCCATCCTTTATAAGTCCAGAAACCCAGGAGTCCTCTTGATACCCGTCTTTCCCTCTTTCATAGTCCTAATTCCTACAAGTCTCCCTCCCATGTGCCCACGTTTCTCCATCTCCACTGCCATGAATTTGGTCTAAGTTACCTTCATCTCTTGCCTGAATGATTACATTAACCATTTAATTCCTTTTATTCTTCCTTCCCTCTATATTAGCCATTTCATTGAATCTACTCTTTTCTGTATTTCAGTTGAAATTATGTTGACAAAAATCTATATGTGATCATTTCTGTGATCTCCAAGCCAAACACTTTAGTTGCTTCTGGTAACTCTCGAAATAAACACCCAGCAAGGCCCAGCATGTCTCCATCCCCTCACCCCACTCCACTCCACTGCATTTGACTGGACACTAGCCATGATCCTTCTTTTGGTTTCTCAAACATGCTGTGCCCTCTCCAATCAGGCCTTTGCACATACTGCTCTCTTCTGTTAGAATGGTATTCCACAACCATTAGCACACACATAAACACATTTGTACATGCTCACACACACACCCTTCAATTAACTGCTCATCTAAGTTCATCCTTTCACTTTGGACTCTCAATGAACCATTTGTATCTCTTTCACATAGCTGTATAATTATTTCTATGCTTATTTGATTACTACCTCAACTCTCCCGCCAGACCACGAAGTCATCATGTCTTGCTTTGTCTGTTCACCAATGTTCTCTATCTATTGCTGTGCTTGGCACTAGAAACGGTTACAGGAATTATGAGTCATAGCTTTATAGCTACTTTATTTTCTGTTAAATGTTACACTAAGATAAATTTTTAACCAAGAGGAAGATTAAAGGAAGAATGTGTAAATTGTGTATCTATACTCACCCATTTTTCCTGTAACCAAGAAAACCATATGAACATTTCTGTTGGCAAAAGTCAACATTGTAATTACTAAATCAAAGGTAGACAATTCCAATGTCTCTCGTAAGACAGTTTCAAATCTTCCATAAATCTATGCAAATAGAGAGCATGTTAATACATGTCAATATATACTTTAATATAGTTTAATATTTTTAAAACCAGTAATACAATAAGGGTTTAATTTTCAAATGTACAATATTATATACTCTCTCACTTCACAATTATTACTTGTAGAACAGTGAACTGAAAAGACAAGGATCAGTTACATCAAGTTCATAGTTACAGAACTCCTACAACAAATATATATTGAGGCCCTTTATAAATCAGGTGTTATTCTAGGTGCTGGGATTATTGCATTGAACAAAAGAGACAAAAGGCATATCATCATAAAGCTCATATCTAAGTGAAATAGATAGACAATAAACAAGATAAGTTAATAAAATATATAGAAAATTAAATAATCATGAGTCCTAAGAAAGAAAAAATAAATAAAACAGGAAAGGAGCATGATATGGTTTGGCTGTTTCCCCACCCAAATCTCACCTTGAATTGTAATAATCCCCACATGTCAAGGGCAGGGCCAGGTGGAGATAATTGAATCATAGAGGCAGTTTCCCCCATACTGTTCTCCTGTTAGTGAGTAAGTCTCATGAGATCTGGTGGTTCTATAAACATGAGTTCCCCTGCACAAGCCTCTCTTGCCTGCCGCCATGGAAGATGAACTTTTGCTCTTCCTTTGTCTTCTGCCATGATTGTGAGGGCTCCCAGCCATGTGGAACTGTGAATCCGTTAAACTTTTTTCCTTTATTAATTACCCAGTCTCAGATATGTCTTTATGAACAGCGTGAGAAGAGGCTAATACAGAGCACATGAAATGAGAGGCCAGGAGCCTCATTGACCTCAGTGACCACTGAGATATGGACATAAGGGGAGGTCTCCACAAGAGGGTAACTTTTGCATAAAGACCTCAAAAAACTGGGGTGCATTCATTATCGCTTATTCATTCAATTATCTACAATTATTTATAAACTGGGCTGTTTTAATGTCTGAAACTGTCTGGTTTTACTATCCACTTGCTTATAAAGCATCATCTATGAACAAATAGATTTATTCACATATTTTTTGTGGGCCTTAGGGTATGTCCTGGGTGCTCCCAAGGGATTATGTTGCTCACTAAGCACCACTTTTCCCACAGGTCATAACCCAAAGACATCCAGGAGAATGGTGCAAACTGTTGGTAGATCTACCATTCTGGGGTCTGGAGGACAGCGGCCCTCTTCTCACAGCTCCACTAGATGGTGCCCCAGTAGGGACTCAGTGTGGGGGCTCCGGCCCCACATTTCCCTGCTGCACTGCCCTAGCAGAGGTTCTCCATGAATGCCCCGTCCCTGTAGCAAGCTTCTGCCTGAGAATCCAGGCATTTCCATACATCTTCTGAAATACAGAAGGCAGAGGTTCCCAAACCCCAATTCTTAACTTCTATGTACTTGCAGGCTCAACACCATGTGGAAGCTGCCAAGACTTGGGCCTTGCACCCTCTGAAACCATGGCCTGAGCTCTACATTGGCCCCTTTCAGCCACATCTGGAGCTGCTGGGACACAGGGCACCAAGTCCCTAGGCTACACATAGTATGGGGACCCTGGGCCCGGCCCATGAAACCATTTTCTCCTAGGCCTCTTGATCTGTGATGGGAGGTGTTGCCATGAAGACCTCTGACATGCCCTGGAGAAATTTTCCCCATTGTCATGGGGATTAACATTCAGCTCCTTGTTACTTATGCAAATTTCTGCAGGCAGCTTGAATTTCTCCTCAGAAAATTGGTTTTTCTTTTCTATCACATTATCAGACTGCAAATTTTCCAAACTTTTATTCTCTGCTTCCCTTATAAAACCAAATGACTTTAACAACACCCAAGTCATCTCTTGAATGCCTTTCTGCTTTAAAATTTCTTCCCCCAGATACCCTAAATCATTTCTCTCAAGTTCAAATTTCCACAAATCTCTAGGGCAGCAGCAAAATGCCCCCAGTCTCTTTGCTAAAACGTAACAAGAGTCACCTTTGCTCCAGTTCCCGAAAATTTCCTCATCTCCCTCTGAGACCATCTCAGCCAGGACCTTATTGTCCATGTCATTATCAGCATTTTGGTCAAAGTCATTCAACAAGTCTCTAGGGAGTTCCAAACTTTCTCACATTTTCCTGTCTTCTTCTGAGCCCTCCAGACTGTTCCAACCTCTGCCTGTTACCCAGTTCCAAAGTTGCTTCCACATTTCAGGGTATCTTTTCAGCAGTGCCCCACTCCCAGTACCGATTTATTATATTTATCTGTTTTCATGCTACTGGTAAAGATATACCCGAGACTGGGTAATTTACACAGGAAAAAAGGTTTAATTGGACTTACAGTTCCACATGGCTGGGGAAGCCTCACAATCATGGCAGAAAGCAAGGAGGAGCACATCACATCTTACATGGATGGCTGCAGGCAAAGAGAGCCAAGTGAAAGGGTTTTTTCCTTATCAAACCATCAAATCTAGTGAGACTCATTCACTACCATGAGAACAGTAAGGAAGAAATCACCTCTACGATTCAATTATCTCCCACCGAGTCCCTCCCACAACATGTGGGAATTATGCGAGTACAATTTAAGATGAGATTTTGATGGGGTCAGAGCCAAACCATATCACAAGGCATTATTCCGGGCCTTGGATACAAAAAGATGACCTCAGAGAGCTCCGAGTTTACCAACTGGTATATAAGCAGACAGGTGCCATGTGGCATAATAAACGCTGTGAGAAAGATCTGAGCAAAGGAACATGCTATTGGAGATAGTGACTAATCCCCTTCACCACAGAAATGAGATTTACCCTAAAATTTGAAGGTGAATAGGAGTCCATGTGCAAACCACAGGAAATGACAATGGAGAAAGGATATTTAAGGACAGAAGAATAGTAGCACACGTTGTAGTAACCTGTGCTCAGTTTAACACAATAAATAGCCCATGATCTCCTGCTCAGAGTAGAGGATGTGTGGATAGACAAGTCTATCCCTCATTACAGGATCCTAGAATGTGTTGGGGGTGGGAGAGGAAAACAAGGGTTAGCCAAGCAGAGCTGCACTTTTCCATTCAAAGATACAAATCTAGTTCCACAGATTTTTTTTTTTTTTTTTGAGGCAAGGTCTTTCTCTGTTGCCCAGGCTGGAGTGCAGTGGCACAAACACAGCTCATTGCAGTCTCGACCTCCCTGGCTCAAACGATCCTCCTACCTCAGCCTCCCAAGTATCTGGGACTATAGGCACATGCCACCATGCCTGGCTAATTTTTAAATTTTTTGTAGAGATGAGGTCTTGACATGTTGCCCAGGCTAGTCTCAAACTCCTGTGCTCAAGCGTTCTTCCCAGCTCAGCCACCCAAAGTGCTGGGATTACAGGCCTTAGCAACCACACTCAGCCTGGCTCCACACATTTAACTTCAGATGAATTGCATTTAATAACTACTTCCCTAGGCATTTCTTCGCATCAGAAAATCTGATGCAGCGTCCATGTGTCTGAAAAGCAGCTGAGTTCCACAAAAGGAAACCCACTATGAGTCTTCTTAGATTGCAATTGTAAAGTTTCTTAATTTTTCATTTAAAAAATGTTTTTAGTTTGCATAATGTATGGTAGCAACAGTTTTTGGCACCATTTGACATATTTTCATTGATTTCTTTTAACTGTACTATTCTGTTTTATTTTTGTTTTATTTTTAATTTAAGGATTCAATTAAGTAATCATTGAGTATCACGTGTATGTTTTGTTTAACGGTAGACGTAATTGTGCACCTCTAATTTCAGTGGTAACTACATTTTCAATTTCTGAAAATGGGGCTTGGAGGGATATTTTTTTAGAAATGGCTTTCTCTGATAAGGTGAAGGGAAAGCTTCCAACTGGCTCTGGGGTCTGATAGACTAGATACTGGCCCTTCTTTGCTGTATAACCTTGAGAAACTACTTCTCCGAGCCTTCGTTTTCTCATTTGTTAATCTACAATGAGTTATTTCTGCCATGGAGTTATGTTGAATGTCACATGAAATTATGTATGAATCTCTTAACTCAGTCCCTGGCCCACAGTAGTTGCTTCAGAGCCAACTAGATGGTAGCTCTGAAGTAAGACTGCGTATGTTTCCACGCCATTCTGGGAGCCTGTCGGTCTCTACCTGTAAAATCTCCCTCTAGGATCTTGGCTGTCTTACTCTCTTATATCTATATATCTCCCATATCTAGAAATGAACTGACATGTAGTATGTTCTCAATAAATATTTGTTAAATGAATAAATAAATATAATGTTTGAACCCTCACCCATTTTTCAGGAACCCTCCTTAGAAACTCCTCCCTCATCTTCCTTAATGAACAACGGTTCTTTCCTCCTTTGAGGCTTTGTTGCATGCCGTTAGCTCCAATCATAGGAATAGCCCACGTGCTGCCTTAATTTATAATTTTCTGAAGAGCCATGTGGATCAGATAAGAGGTGATTAGAATACATTATGTAGGAAGTGCAGTCGTTAGAGATATTTTGGGAGTCAGGAGAATTTGGTTTCAATTCTTTTCTATTTATGATCTAGGTCCTCATGTTACTAGGTAATCAGTTTACTATAACCATGTTTTTGTTTTATTTGGGAAATAACCTGTTTTGTGGAACTATAGTAAAGGTTGAGTATAATAATGTGCTTAGTAGTGCTTGCCACAGGATAAGCCAGCATTTCTCAATCCTACCTGAGTATCCCAAAAACCTAAGGAGTTTTTAAAAACCCCACCTGCTTGACCATTTTTTTCAGAGTCCAATTCAGTAGGTCTGGGCGAGGTCAGGGCAACTGCGCTTTTATGACCCTTCAAAACATTCTGAGGAATGGTCAGAGCACAGAATCCATGGGATAGCCTCATAAATATGTCCATGGACTTGCATTTCAGGGAGGAACATCTTCTTAACTAGGTCCTGTGAATGAATACCTTTCTTGTGTCTCTCTTCAGTTCCCATGTCTTCCCTACACTTGGATCATTTTATTTGCTGCATCACCACCTTTTTATCTCCTGTGCCATTCTCTTCCTAACATACATTCTTCCATTTTTCTCATTCTGGTTATTAAAACATCACTGTAATACAGCACTAGTGTAAGGATGATTTGCAATCAAACACTTTTACAAATGACCGTGGGGTCCCGGAGTGTGTGTGGATTGTGTATTACAGCTCTATTGCCTCCCTTACAAGTGCAGATGCAGTGGCATCTTAATTAAACATCCCCAGCCATTGACAGAGCACTAGTGCCCCTCAAAGCTGTGATTAGCACCTACTCCCACCCAGCAGCAATTGAGAGAACAGGGCCACAAGTACCTGGGAAGTTGACAAATGGCACAAATGAACACAAAATGGACATGATGTTGGGGCATTTGCAGAAAACATGCCTCTTAGTCCTGTGATGGGATAGCACTCAAGAGAAGAAAGAGCTTCATCATATGTCATTCAATGGGCACTTCATTAATAAAGCCTTTTGCATGAGAGGCAGGGTTAAGTAGAGGTGAGAGGAGGGAGAAGGATTTGATGCCAGACGCCTCACATATTTTATTGCATTGAATTCTCACAGCAACCTGTTGAATTAGATGATATTAGTGCTATTAATATTTGCCAAATTAGGGAACTAAGGCACAGAAAGATGAGGTAGTTTGCCTAATGCCACATGAATATCCAATGATAGAGTCGGAATCTAACCTTCTCCATCAGACTCAATCCAAGACTTTTCCCATCTCACCAAGAATCCCAGCAAGGAATAACAAGGGAAAGGACCGCATCCTGCAACTGCCGCTTGATTAACTGTTCGGGTTGTGCAGGTAACTTAATCTCTCCTGGACTCAGTCTGTCCATTATATGAAAATGA